>NC_079190.1:171476794-171782264 GCF_029499605.1 Hyla sarda | reverse complement strand
TTTATTTATTTTATTTACATTTTTTAATACACCCTCTAATTAATGGGGGGCAGGTCTATAATTGCCATGGGGCCCACAGGACTAGTTACACCCCTCATCTTATATCTGCCCTGGAGCAGAGCCATGGGGGGGCAATAGTAGGTTTTGCCTAGGGTGGCAAATCCTTGCACACACTTAATCCATATATGAGAGAGAGTTTTGTGAGTTGCTGGCACTACGCTTCAACATTAATGACCCCAGGAACACGCTACACACATTCAGATGTGGGTGTTGCCCAATGACTGCAACAGTATAAACAAGATTTCATAGCATTAGATAAAGTTCATGGCACTCTCTCTGTGTTTTTTTCATAAAAATCCAACAAAAGAACATAGTGCAGGACATTGAAGGCAGACAGACACCCCAGAGTAAAACAGGATTTACAGTTGCAGAAAGCTAAGGGGACTTCTTCAAACTGATAACATTTGTAAATAACAAAAAGTAATAATAAATAAAAAAATACTGAACATTAACTGATGGAATTCAGGCATTGCTTTTTAATTGTGGTTCAACAGCATCATTTTGAAAAATAAATTAATTAAACTGTCCGGGATAAAAAATAATGGGACCTAAACGTAATATTTTGGTGCACAATCTTTTGAGGCAGGCACTGCAGTTAAGTGATTTCTGTAGCTCTCAATGAGACTTCTGCACTTGTCTATAGGTATCTTGGCCGACTCCTCATAAGATACTACTCCAGCTGTCTCAGATGTGAAGTTGACTTCTTCAGACAGCATCCTTCTGCTCCATCCAAAGATGATCACTGATGTCCACCTGTGACTGAGACCAAGCTTCCTGACACTGGGAAGCACATTTCTCTCCAGAATGCCTTGATAGTCTTGAGATTTCATTGTATTCTGTACAGATTCAAGACACCCTGTGCCAGATGCAGGAAAAAAAAATAATAAACATAACCAAGTCTCCTCCATGCTTCACAAGATAGAGTGTTCTTTTCTTTATATGCTTTATTTTTGTAGCTGCGAAAAGAGCTGATGTGACTTGCCAAAAAGCTCCAGTTTTGTCTCATCTGTCCAAAGGACATTCTCCCAGAAGCTTTTCAGCTTGTCAATAACCATTTTGGCAAATTCAAGTCTCGCTTTTTCATGATTTGCTTTCAGCAGTGGTGTCCTCCTTGGTCGTCTTCTATAAAGTCTACTTTGGCTCAAACAGAAATGGATAATGTGATCTGACACTGAGGCACCATGATCTTGGAGTTCACCTCTAATATATTTGGAAGCTGTTCTTGCCTTCCGGTTACCACTCAAATTATTTTGTGTCTCTTCAATTTGTCACCAAAAAATGTTGGCTACAGTCCAGTAGACCTTAAAATACTGCATTATATGTGCAACTGTAGTCACGGGAACATAGCCTTTCTAGCCTTTACCTTAAATGTGCTTGTCTTTAAAGGGATATTCCAGGCAAAAACGTTTTTTTATATATATCAACTGGCTCCGGAAAGTTAAACAGATTTGTAAATTACTTCTATTAAAAAATCTTAATCCTTCCAATAGTTATTAGCTTCTGAAGTTGAGTTGCTGTTTTCTGTCTAACTGCTTTCTGATGACTCACGTCCCGCGAGCTGTCCAGCTCCTATGGGGATATTTTCCCATCATGCACAGCTCCCGGGACGTTACACCATCATTGAGCAGTTAGACAGAAAACTTCAGAAGCTAATAACTATTGGAAGGATTAAGATTTTTTAATAGAAGTAATTTACAAACCTGTTTAACTTTCCGGAGCCAGTTGATATATATATATATATATATATATATATATATATATATATATATATATATATATATATATATATATATATATAAAGTGTTTGCCTGGAATACCCCTTTAACGTGTTCCTATTTGTCAAATTATATCCAATCATTTTTTTTTAAATGATTCTGTTTCATCAGTAAATTTTCACTCAAATAGTCTTTATTATTACTTTTGTCAGTTTCAAGTTTTTTCAGGGAGCATTGTGGGGTTTTCTGCCTTTACCGGAAGGGCACCAACAATCTTTATACATTAGACTACTGTAATTTTAGACAAAAAATATAAATATTTCTAAAAAATTGTGCAAAAATACATCAGTATGGAATAATGGAAGGATTAAACAAAGCAATTTTGAGCTTGTTGCTTTTATTTAATTACAGCAAAATATGTTTATATAGAAGAAGGCATTGAATCTTTTGCTTTCGATGTACTTTCTGTTTTTATGCCTGGGAAAATGCTGCCCATAAGGTTATTTGTGTTTATGAGCACATAAAGCATTTCACTAAACTGTGCCCAGATGATATTGTTTGTTGGCACAGTTTTCAAGGACAAGTACAACAGAGAGTGCTCTTGGGGAAAAACTTCAGGTAATACAAAATTAGAAGACAAAGTTTGCCAATGCAATAGTTACCTTCTTGCTTTTACTGGCTATAGTGCATTGGTATTGTACAGTGGTTGTGCTGATCTCAATTTATACAGTACATTTTTATTCAGTCATGTTTTAATATTTTCCAGCTAGTAAGTAGGTGTGTAAACAGGCTCCTCAGAAAAAGAAGGAAATCTGTCTCTCTAGTAGCACCTATTGGAGATAGCTATGGAAGTATAAAACCATACTTGGGAATCCTCAGCTGAATCGAAAGCTTCTTAAAATGGTAACAAACTCATCTGTAGACAATTGTTTGGGGTTCTTACACCTCATTAAAGGAAATCTGTCAGAAGTGTCACCTGGACTAACCTGTCAGTACAGACAAGTAGTGCAGGTGACACTGTTGACAATAATACTTACCTGGTCTCGTTCCATGCTCTGGTTCTCCCGCAATTATCTCTGCATCTGCCATTCTGGGGGCAACTTGGAGCATGGGTGGGGCTTAGTGACATCAATGCTGTTGTTTGCTAGCAATGGGACCCAGCTAGCAAACAGCAGCAGTGACATCACTAAGCTCTACCCATGCTCCAAGTTGGCCCCCCTATGGAAGATACAGAGGAAGATCTTTGAATGACAGAACATATTTTAAGTACCATATATACTCGAGTATAAGCCGAGTTTTTCAGCATGATTTTTCTTGCTGAAAATGCCCCCCTCGGCTTATACTTGAGTGAACAAAAACTGTTTCTGGTTTAGCTGTGAGGGGATGGGCCAGGCAATCCATCTCTGGCCATCTATGCTGCAGGGAACATCCGGTGGGGAGAGTTGGTCATTCCGGGCTGTCCATCTTCACCGGGAGGCCCTCTTCTCCGCTCCTTGCCAGCCCCGAACTAGTGACATTGATGCCACCGTGCAGGGACGTTCATGTGCAGGGACACCACGGACGTCTGCTGCGCACGGACTTCCCTGCGCGTCATTGTCAGTGCAACAACACTAGTCCGTGGCCGGCCCTGAGTGGAAAAGAGGGCCTCCCAGTGAAGATGGACAGCCCGGAACGACTAATCCTCCCCACCGGACGGTCCCTGCAGCATAGATGGCCGAAAATGGACAGCCCGGACCAGCTCACCCTTCCTTCCCACCGAGAAAGCAACAACTGGGGAGGTGAGTAGAAAACAAAAGGGGGGTCTGGATGATGACGAAGAGATTGACAGGTGGTGATGATGAAGGGTGATGGTGACGAGGGTGATGATGACGAGGGTGATGATGACGAGGGTGATGATGACGAGGGTGATGATGACGAGGGTGATGATGACGAGGGTGATGATGATGGGGTGTTGATGACGGGGGTGTTAATGACAGGGGTGTTAATGACGGGGGTCTGGATGATGACAGGGGGGGATGATGACATGAGGAGATGATGTATTTCCCACCCTAGGCTTATAGTCGAGTTAATAACTTTTCCTAGGTTTTTGGGGTGAAATTAGGGGCCTCAGCTCATATTCGGAACGACTAATACTCGAATATATACGGCATGCAGAATATGTGTAGATTTCTCTTTGGGCAGCCTGTTTTCAGGATAGCCCTACTGAATGGTATGTTAATAAGCTGTCTTTCAGTGGGAGAAAGCTGGCATCTACAGAAGGCTGTTCCTGGGTTCTTGTCCTTTGTCAGTACAGAACAGAGTGCTGGTCGGCTGTGTGAGAGGTCTTTAGTGTGTAGGAAAGCATATCTACATGCTTCCCATTACCTGCCCTACAAGCCTCCCTAAACCGATCTCCACAAGGAGAAACACTTTCACTTCAGACCCACATACTTACATTCTTCTGCATTTTTCTAAATTTCTAAATTGTTATCTGGCAAAATGGGTTATTCATACCTGAGGTCAGAAACAAAAGAAAAAATACATGAGCCCTAAACTTTGATTCTCTTCCTTGTGACATCAGGTGGCCATGATATCTTAGAACAGACACAAAAGAATCAATTATGTTCCCAGAAGAGTAAGTGTAAAAGAACAATTAGCAAAGGTGGAGTCTAGAAAACCTAAGATGTCTTAAGATGGTAGCTTTCCTTAAATGGCTGCACTTCTTCCTTGAATTATAAACAATGTTTTGTTTTCTGGACTCCTTTATATATTTTATCTCTTTGTACATGTTAACTCTTTGTTACACTGTTAGGTATGTTGTCATGTTTAGCAAAATATTTGAGAAGGAATTCATTGGTATACAAATGGAATAGTGTGGTAACGTCCAGTAAAAAACATGAATGGTGTATGCTTCTGATGGGAGGGTTAAACGCACAATAAGGGAGCTATATTTCTACATAATCCATAACAAAACCTGTTGTACGTATTTGTATATTATTAAAAATTTCAGTGAAGCCATCCTGAAAATCCGCCATACCCCATTGTCATTATCACAGTAAATATTTGCATTCTTTCTCATTTCATGGACACTACCCTTTACTTAGAGATTCAACATCCTGGGAGAGACCCTTGGGAAGATTAGCTTGCTGCATGCTGTTACAAAAGCACATTTTGTGTTTTGGTAATAAGAGATTAGAGATTGAATACAACAAAGCGCTCTGTGTTGCTTTATATGTAACTACAAAGTAATTTAAGTGTTCCAGGGACTTTCTGGCACCTTATGGAATAATATTGCTATAAATATTTCAAGTCTATTTCAGAGTCTATTTATATATATATATATATATATATATATATATATATATATATATATATCTCTATCGTATTTACTCGAGTATAAGCTGACCCGAATATAAGCCGAGGCACCTATAAGCAATCGGCTGTCCAGGCATGCTGGGAGTTGTAGTTTTGAAACCTCTTGTGGTCCGCAGGTTGAAGACCACTGCGGCCTTCGTCATCATCCAGCCCCCCCTTTTGTTTTGTACTCACCTCCACTCGGCGGGAAGTTAGGGTGAGCTGGTCCTGGCCATCTATGCTGCAGGGACCGTCCGGTGGGGAGGATTAGCCGTTGTGGGCTGTCCATTTTCACCGGGGGGTCCTCTTTTCCGCACTTCGTGCCCGGCCCCGGAGTAGTTCATGCGCAACGTCCCTGTGCGTCGTCGTCAAGGCAACGTCGTGAAGCGCGGAGAAGAGGCCCCCCAGGGAAAAGGGACAGCCCGCAACGACAAACCATCCCCACCGGACGGTCCCTGCAGCATAGATGGCCCGGACCAGATCACCCTAACTTCCCGCCGAGGGTAGGTGAGTACAAAACAAAAGGGGGGGTTTCAAAAGAGGTTTCAAAACTACAACACCCAGCATGCCCGGACAGTCGATGGCTGTCCGGGCATGCTTAGAGTTGTAGTTTTGCAACATTTGGAGGTCTGCAGGTTGAAGACCACTGATGAAGGGATTGACACTCGAGTATAAGCCGAGGGAGGCTTTTTCAACACGAAAAATCGAGTGTATACGGTATATATATATATATATATATATATAGTAATCGTCCACTTATGTTAACAAACATTTTGAAAATAAAAAGGGGTTAATAACGTACTTTTTCTATGGTACAGAAACACATATGTTTTAATCATCTATATTGTGTCAGATAAATGATACACGTGAAACTGGAGTGGGAAGAGAATGCTGTCTATGCACATTCCCTTTTCTATTCACTGTAAATAGTTCCCAAACAAGTTCATTAGCGGCCAATGTCCAAAAGTCAGTCATAAACAAATAGAAGAAAGAAAAATAAATCGTTTGGGGTGAAGTTAGTTGATAATAAGCTCTGTAGTGACTTAAAATTCTACTGTATGTAACAGTAGTAAAATCAGTAAAAGAAATACAATGGTATACACAAAAACAGCATACAAAAAAATAGGTTCAAAAACTCAAAGGGAACCTGGCAGACTAGTTCTGGCATATCATAGCAATAGATGCAGTGTTTTAGCAGTCCATGGGGTATGCTAAAGATCAGAGTAGCGCCCCCTGTCCACCTGCTGATGAGTAACAGATTTTACCCTAAGCAGTTATAGGGGCAATAGTGACTCTTCTCTTGAGCTTCATGTTTCTGCATGTACAGTAAGTGCACCTAAACTACTTTTAATTTAGGAATAAGTGACACACTATTAATAACAGCAGGGAACATGTCCATCACTATATTATGCTGCCCTCAGAGAGGCTATCCCAACTAACTTGACAGGTCCTTTTTACACCATTGGGTCAGTATAGATGTATGGACATATTCCGCTTCATACCTGGCCGCTTCAGCTGATTTCACTAACCATGGGTTCTAGCTAAATGCTGCCTATTAACCCTTTAGATGACCACAGTCAAAGATTAGAGTGGCATCTAAATTATCGTTCTGGGCATCATAAGTGTGGGAGTCCTGATTGCCACTGCAGAGGTCCAGATATGATGGATCAATACAGGGCATATGTCCTGAATTGCCCTGTATAAACCATGTAATAATAGCTCATAAAAGTCCCCAAGGGGCACTAATAGAGTGTTAAAAAAAATATACAATAAAGGTTTTACATATATAAATAAAACTGAAAGTTTTAATCAGATCCTTTTAGCATTTTCCCTTTCAAAACTAAATAAAAATAAACATGTTTAGTATTGCAGCATGTAGAAATGTCCAAAATATTAAAATATAACAGTACTAATCCCCCACAGTGAATGATGTAAATAAAATAAAAAAAACACCAGAAGCCAGAATTGTGTTTTTTTTTTTTTTTGTCACATAACATCTGAAAAAATGGGCCCCCGTGCAGCCCCATACATGGAAGAAAAAAGTTATAGGTGTCAGAACTAGAGAAATTCTAAGCATACAAATTTTTTTTAACAAAAAAAATTGGGTATCATTGTAATTATATTCACCTACAGAACAAAGATAACATGTTATTGCACTGTAAAGTCAGGAAAAATTAAAACAATAGAACCTACAGATTATCATGATAAAAAATGAACCCCTACGTAACTCTGTACATAAAAATACTTAAAGGGGCACATTTTAGGAACTGTCCAGAGTAGGAGCAAATCCCCATAGCAACCCTCTCCTGCTCTGGACAGCTCCTAAAATGGACAGAGGTGTCAGCAGAAAGCATTGTGGTCAGACAGAAAGGAAATTCAATAATGATAAATACTGGAAGGATTAAGATTTTTAAATAGAAGTAGTTTACAAATCTGTTTTACTTTCTGGCACAGGTTTATTTAAAAAAAAATAATTCCAGTGGAGTACCCCTTTTAGGGTTTAAATGATCAACATCAGTTATTACTGATGTTGGTCATTAAAGGGGTTATCCAGGAATAGAAAAACAGAGCAAATTTCTTATCAAAAACGGCTCCACATCTGTCCCCAGGTTGTGTGTGGTATTACAACTTGGCTCCATTCACTTCAATGGAACCGAGCTGCAGAACCACACCCAACTTGGAGACAGACAGGGAGCAGTTCTTAAAAGAAATAGCTTTTCTATTCCTGGATAACCCCTTTAACAGGGAGTGTTGGCTGCTGATACCTGACACCCACTGTCTATTAAACGGGTGCAGGTCGTGAGCTCGCTTCACAGTAGAATGTATGTATGTACATTTATGACACACGTCCCATAATCGTAGGCATCGTGCTGTGTACATTTATGATTTCAAATTTGTTTATTAGTTTATCAATTTTACATAATACTCAATACAAATCAAACAACGAAAAAAAAAGGAACTCATTCACAACCACACATTTACTCCTCATCCTCGCCCTTCCACCATCGCCTCCTCAAGTTCTCCCTTGCTGTCCTCAGTACTGTCTTATTTACTTCAGACAATTAATTCATACATTTTCCCCCCATTTTTCTAGTTTTATTTTGAAGTTAGCCCACATCTCTGTTCTTTCAGCCCTTTTTTTTATGTCTCCTAGTCTCTCCAGCCACAAACTTTCCATAGTGCACACTTGTTTGAGTGAAGCTACTATTTCCTTTATGTTTGGTACCTCTGTTGTTCTCCAGCATTTTGCTATGGAGCTCCGGGTGGCTGCCAGAATGGTGAAAGCTATGCTTAAATTCATGAGGGACATAGATTCTAGTCCCAAAAAAGCAGTGCCACCTCTGGTTCCCAGTTCAATCCCACTTCTTCCCCCAGTACTGAGTGTAGGAGCATGTACGTTTCCTCCCACAACCGATGGACCACCGAACATCCCCACCATGTATGGATTAAAGATCCTTTCGCTCTTTGCATCTCCAACATACTGGGAATGATTTGGAATGAAACTTTGCTAATTTATCTGGTGTATAATACCAGCGGTACATCAATTTGCGGGAGGATTCTAGGTGTGATACACATCTTGAGGTTCTGAATGGGATTGAATATACCCTAGTCCACACCTCGCTGGTTATCTGGAGATCCAGATCTCTTTCCCATTTTTCATGGAACTGCATCTTTACTGGCTCACTGAGGCTTTGTAGGGCCTTATACATCCTAGTTATTCCCCCTTTCTTCATCTGTCTCTCTATATCCAGGATCCCCCGTCTCATTGCGGGCCTCCTGCCTTCAAGGGAGAGAATCCAGTGACGAATTTGCAGATATTTAAAAAAATCTTTTGACGGAACTTTAAATTTATCAACTATATCTGAAAAAGGTAAAAGGATATTTCCGTCACTGATGTCTCCCAAGGTATTGATACCGCTACTCATCCATTGAGAGATGTCCGTCTCGGGCAGAAGATGCTGGATCAAATTCAGAGGTATTTTGTCATGTTTGATTGGATCAATTAACTGGTGCGACAGGGCAACTAGCCAAATATCTACACTTGCCCTCAAGGTTGAACTATTCACATTCCTCGTCCTCCCTAACAAGGCTGCTTCCCACAATGCCAGGCAAGGTAAGGACATTCCACTTAGTTGGGTCTCCATATTCACCCAATGTGCCGAAGCATCGTTTTGCCACAGCCTCTGTGCTTGGGCGAATAGGGATGCCCGGTGATATGTTAATAGATCCGGGCTTCCCAATCCACCTTTCCTTAACGACAAGTATAGTATTTTACTTGATGTTCTGGGTTTCTTATTTCTCCAAATAAACCGTGATAATATATTTTGTATACTCTTTATTACTGATCTTGGGATTGTAATTGGGAGATTCTAAAATACATATAATATTTTGGGCAGTAAGACCATTTTAATGACCGATATACGACCGATCCACGAAATTGGTAATTTAGAGTAGGATGCTCTATCTGCGTTTAATTGTATATTTAATGTTTCTATGTTAATTTGCCTTGTTTCTTTAAGAGAACTGGTCAGTTTTATCCCGAGGTAGTCCAAGTGGTCCCTTGCCCAAACAAAAGGATATTTCGCCTCTAATTTATTTTGAGTATTTCTATCTATGTTTAAAGGTAGTAAAATGGATTTTGTCACATTTAATTTATAATAACTTACACTTCCGAAGTCCTTTACTAATGTCATTACTGTCTCTAGGGACCTACATGGTTCTGTGCATGAAATCAATATGTCACCCGCAAACAAAGTGATACGGTGATCTATGGTTCCTACAGGGATGCCCTGAATCTCCGCAGACTCCCGCACCTGTTGAGCTAATGGCTCTATTGCTAGAGAAAAGAGCAACGGGGATTGGGGGCACCCCTGTCTTGTACCATTCGTTATGCAGAACTTTCTTGACACTGTACCTCCTATACATACTCTTGCCGCTGGACCTTCATACAGAGCCATGATTGCAGTTATTAATTTGGGGGTACACCCAAATTTCCCCAGTACAGCTCTCAGATATCCCCAGTGAATGCGGTCGAATGCCTTCTCCGCATCCAAAGCTAGGAGTAGAGAAGGCATCCGACCGTGTGTCGCAAATTCAATAAGGTTTAAGATCCGTCTTGTCCCATCCAGGGATTGTAGGCCCTTTATGAACCCCACCTGATCTATGTTAACTAACTTCGGCAGCTCTAGACCTATTCTCGCCGCCAGTAATTTCTCATACAGTTTAATATCACTATTTAGCAGGGAGATAGGTCTATAGCTGCTCGGTACAGTTGGATCTTTCCTTGCTTTGGGTAAAGCTCTTACAGCTGCCTCAAGCATTTCTTCTGGAATTTTCCCAGTCATTAAAATTTCATTGAACAGATCCGTTAAGCAGGGAACCAACTTGTCCAAATTGATCATATAGAATTCATATAACAGCCTGTCCGGACCTGGAGATTTATCTGATTTAAAAAGATGGATATGATTTTTAACTTCCTCTCTAGTAAAGGGGGAGGATAATTCAGCAGCTTGTATGCTAGAGAGACATGGCAACGAAGCACTCGCCAGGAACTCGTTTATTACTTCTGGAGTTGGATGAGTGGTCTCATGGTCATCCTTTAAGTTATACAGAGTTTCATAATAGCTGGCGAATGCGTTTGCCATGCCCTTGGGATCAGAGACTCTTCCTACTTTGTCTAACATGATATATGGTATTTTGTTTTGTACTTCTATTTTCTTTACCTGTTTTGCCAGGAAAACTCCTGGTTTATTCGCCAACCAGTATTTATCCAATTTCATCCTCCTAAGGGCCAACTCATATTTATGAAGGTCTAAATTATGGAGTTCCGTAGTTAGGGCAGATATTTGTGTTGCTCTAACTAGGCTATAGTTCTTTTTATTCTGTCTATGTAATTGAACCAACTCCCCCAAAATGGTCTGTCTCTTTAACTGCGCCTGTCTCTTCTGGTGCGCCATCTAACTGATTATTTGTCCCCTAGCTGTTGCTTTAAAGGCGCACCATAAGACAGATGCAGAGGATACAGATCCCTTATTAATTTCAAAAAATGATTCTATAAATTCTGATATGGTCTCTTTATACTCTTGTTTTTGCAGCACATGCAGACTACTTCTCCATAAGCCCTGGCTGGACCTAGATACAAAACCTCGTAAGGTTAGCATCACTGGGGCATGGTCTGACCATGATATGGTTTTAATCTCAGTGGATATAGCTAGGTCCAATAATGGTCTACTTATGAGGAAGTAGTCAATTTGTGTATAGATTTTATGGGCATGGGAGAAGAATGTGAAATCTGATTCTGTTGGGTGTTGAACCCTCCAGATATCATATAGAGAGTAATTTATAATAGTTTTTGATATTGCTGTTGGTTCGCTCTGTTTTACTTTTGATGTAGAATCAACAGATGGCCACACTGGCCGATTAAAATCACCCAATATTACCACTCTATCTTTTGAGGAGAAAGCTGTCCTACGTAAAACAGAGCGAATAAATTTATCTTGCCTCGAATTGGGCATAAATGCCCACAGTAATCAAAGGAAGATTATTAACATTACCCTTGAATATCACAAACCTGCCCCCTGCGTCTATATCTATGGTGTGATTAGTAACAACTGCCGATTTTTTGAACAACAATGCTACTCTTCCATTTTACCTGGTGCCGGGGCCTGAAAAATGTCAGGGAAATCTTTATGTTGTAACCTATAGGTATCCCTAGGACTTAAATGTGTTTCCTGCAAACATACAATATCTGATTTTAAACTTACTACTTCATTCCACATTTTACTCCTTTTTAAGGGTGAATTCAGGCCTTTACAATTCACCGAAACTAACCTTAATATCATAGATCAATTATGTTGGCTTTTTTTTTCCGCAGCACTGTGGATATCCTTCTGTCTCATCTCTAAAGTGAATGAAAAGAGAGGCGATTACTGGAAAGATTAACACACACGCAACCACATTCATTCTTTTCACTGAATATGTTTTAATCCCCAGTTTCTTCATATACACCACAAAGTGAAAAAACGGGGCGCGTATCCCACGCCCAATAAGGGGTATGCTGGCTTATTTCCAACATACATATGCGTAAGCTAACCTGGTAAAGAAAAAATAAGAGAGAAAGAAGAGAACCATACTCCATCACATATTAAAAAATTTGAATCGTGAAGTCTACCACAGAGATAAACAAAGACACATCAACCAATATCAGGGATTCTATCCACCTAGTGGGTTCCAAATTATCCTCCTGTATGCTTATATTATATATTATCCCAATATACACTTATCCTAGAGTCATTTAGTCCCTTTTTTAGAATGCCTATGTGAGACCATGGTCCATTCTACAGGTTGACGTAGGTCTTCTTGTTCCCCTTGGGGGGTCAGGCTCATGCCCCAACCTTGGCACATATTCAGTAGGGCTTGTGGTGAAGTAGCTACATATCTTTCTCCTTTTATATGTGATTAATATCTTTATGGGGAATCCCCATTTATACACAATCCCATTGTCTCTCAACCACCGTGTCCCTTGAGCAAATTCCCTGTGTCTTGCAAGTGTGGTCACAGATAGATCTGGGTATATGGAAAGCTTAGAGAATTTTTCCGGCAGGGCTGGTGGATTTCGTACTGTTGACATTATCATTTCTTTTACATGAAAAAAGTGCACCCGTAGAATAGTATCCCTCGGGTAAGAGGCTGATATGGATTTAGGTCTTGGTAGTCTATGTACCAGGTCTAAGGTCAAATCCAATACTGACAATTGTGACAATAATATTCCAAAATATTCCAGGAGGAACCCCTTCATTTCATCTGATTTAATAGATTCGGGAATTCCCCTCACTCTGAGGTTGTTCCTCCTGGAACGATCCTCCATATCTGCCAATTTCAATTTCAGAGATGCAACTTCTTCCTCTAGATTTTGTACGATATCAACCATTTTATTCTGCACAGAGTTCAATTTTTCCACCATGTGTTCTACGTCGTGCGAGCACCCAGGGAATGTATTTCTTGCTGGATGGTAGCTACAGCACCTTGTAGTGCTGTGGTGAAGGATGTTTGTAAACCAGCAAATAGTGACCTTATAGATGCCTCAGTCGCTAAAGCTCCAGGGTCATATATAGTCGGGGGGGTTACCTGCAGGTTTTAAAGTTTTTTAAATTGTTACAGCCTACCCCTTCTAAGTTTTGCTCTCGGCCAGGGGTAATGATCTTCATGTTGCTCCCCAGGGAGTGTCTACGGGCTGTAGGGCCAAATGCTGCAGGAGCCGATAGGCTAGTGAGTGTGGGTACTACAACTCGCTGTATTTTCTCCTTGCTCATTTTCCCATGCCCTTCTCCATTTTGTCTTATAGCCCCATTTATGTCATACACTGTTCCAGTTTCAGCGAGCATCTCTCCATTACTTATTATACTAGTTGTGTTCGCATCATGCATAGCCATGTTAATAGTCTCTATAAGGGAGGACTGGTTATCATACAGCTTATTACTGTCCTTTACAGAGGTTACCTGCTCACCTCTTCCCCACTGCTTTATCAGCAGAGGGCCCGCTGTTCCTTTCTCCTTGATTCGTCTGGCGTCTGTGTTCATTATATCCTTCTCTCCCTGTACTGCTGCGCCACCACTTCCGTGGCTGCCGGGGCCTGTGGTGGTCATGTGACCTCCGATCATGTGACTCTCCAGTGGGTGGCTGCTGGTTGCTAGTGCACGCTGAACACTTCCAGGTTTTCCAGCGGCCTTCCCCCCCATTACAACCACCGATGGGGCACTCCGGTCTCCCGCCTGTCTCGACGGTGTCTCCGTACGCACTGGAGAGCTAACTCCCTGCCGCAGTGACGCTAGACTTCCACGTCTTTTCGTCTTATCTACAACCGGAGAATAGAAAGTTGTCATCTTGGTTGAGCTCTTCTTCTTGGACCTAGTCCGCGTCATGTATAAATTAAATATTTCTGTATTGGAGAGGGTTCTTTTTACTTTCTTCCCCCCTTAATGCAGCTTTGTGCTGGGTTTGGGCCAGTAGATTAGCGGGGCGCCTCTCCTCTGCTCAGGGAGATGCCGCCATGCTCAGCAAGCCATGCCCCCCTCACATCTCTGTCCTACATCTCTGTCCTGCTGTGTATACTCATGGCATATGTCATCAAGGGACTAAAGGGAACCTGTTGCCTTGAAAACACAGTTCAAACGGCAGGCAGTGTATCATTGAGCTGGAGGTACTGAGCAGTTTGAATATAGCTTTTGATGTATTGTTTAATAGAAAAGATTTTGGATAACCTGTCATTTATTCATGTAAATCCCTGCTCATTCTTGTTTAGAAGTCAAGTGTGCGGTTATACTCAATAACTTTTTCCACAAAACAAAACAAACCAAAGAATAAAAAAAAAAAATAATATATATATATATATATATATATATATATATATATATATATATATCAAAAATGAAAAAAATAGGGAACCTTTAAAATGTTAATATTTATTGTATCCATTAAAATATGAAAAAAACTTTTTTGGAAAAAATCACACCACGTGAAAAAACTAAGAATGTATTGCCACCGCCATATGTTGGTATCTTTCTTGGTGCTCACCTCTCCACATTAATTCATACAGATGAGAGCCCCAACATTGTATTCTTATATTCTTTATTAACGCCACAGTCTTTTGATCACTGTTCACACTTCTAGTAACGACACAGTCTTTTGATCACTATTCACACTTGGTTTTTAGAGCCAAGCGAAAATAATCATGCAAATTTCGCAATTGGAATCCATAAAACTGTTAGTAATTTACTGCATCCAGTGCCATATACTTTAGATCACTGTTCACACTTCTAGTAACGCCACAGTCTTTTGATCACTGTTCACACTTGGTTTGTAGAGCCAAGAGAAAATATTCATGCAAATTCCGCACTTTGAATCCAAAAAACTGTTAGTAATTTACTGCATCCAGTGCTATATATTTTAGATCACTGATCACACTTCTAGTAACGACACAGTCTTTTAGTAACGACACAGTCTTTTGATCACTATTCACACTTGGTTTTTAGAGCCAAAAGAAAATAATCATGCAAATTTTGCAATTGGAATCCATAAAACTATTAGTAATTTACTGCATCCATTTTTTCTATAAAAATCCCCTTAAAGATAAGGGCATGGCTAAACTATTGTCTGGAAAAATAGATAACAATCGATGGTTAAATGATGTAAAAGAAGTGTTCTCTGAGCGAGAACTAAGTTTTGCTACACAAGCAACTACTATCAAATCAGCCTTCAAAACAGTAACAAAGTTATTCAAGGATCATGCTCGCTCTACCTGGGAAATTTACAGTCTGGACAATTACCTCACAAATCAAATAGTTCCAAGAGGACTCAGAATACCCCTAGCTCCAGCCCCAAGGGTTCAAACTACACATATTAAAGAAAGGTGGCAGAAAGAAGCTACAGAAAGTTCTCTCAGACTAATGAGGATTCTCCTTGAAGAGGAAAAAATACAATTGGAAACAATAACAGGAAAACTCAATACAGCCATTGATCTAATTAAAACATTCAAGGAGGATCCGAGCTTTGAAAACAAAGAAAAACTACTTGAAGAGAATGTATCAAAGTTCGTAGCATATTTGAAAGATCGCAAACATTCTCAGTTTAAGAGGGATCTCCAAGATTTCAAAAGTAAACAAGAGTATGATATAATTCAAAATACATACACACAATCTCAGGAAACAGATATCTCGTCGTCTGAATGTGAGGAATCGGACTATGAAAAAATACAGACCGTACAGTACAATCCACGCGGGGCCCGAGCAAGGGGATATAGGCCAAGAGGAAGAGGCTCAAGAGGTTCAAGAGGCTCAAGGGGATCTAATAGGGGGGGGGGGGGGTTTAGAGAACCCACCTATCACCCCACATTACCCACTGAGGAGCGGATCTTAGATGACAATTGTATGAGGGAGGATATATCAGATAATTTACAGATTATCAATCTGTCTAATAGGGAACTGAGCACTGTAGAAATGAATTTACTAGCTAAAGGTCTATCCTTTGTCCCTACACCCAGGTTTAACCCCTTTATATGGGTAAAAGATTTAAATTTATTCATCAGAAAGTTGAAGTGGAGAAAATATTTCTCACTTAAAGAGGCAAGAGAAAGTCAGAATTTGGGACTTGATGTACATGACATGCCACTGTTGAGGGACATGACGGATCTAGCGGTGACTGCAATGTCACCAGAAGGACAGGGTCCCTTTACTACCTTGCATAAAAAAAGTACAAAAACAGCCCCAATAGGTGAATATGGCAACATGGAGATTTTTTTGGAGGTTGTTACTAAAGAACTGAAACAATTGGATAAAAAAATGACAAATTACAATTTAACATTTCAGGAGTGGCAGGCTCTAAATATTTTGGAGAAAGATTCCTCCCTGGTCATCAAACCCTCGGACAAAGGGGGAAACATTGTCTTGATGACCAGGGAGGATTATAAACAAATGTGTATGAATATACTAAAAGACAAAAAGTGCTACTCACTGCTGTCAATTGATCCAACAAAAAGATTCAGTGATGAACTGGAAATTATACTGAACAGAGCTAAAAGTGATAAGCTAATTGACGGCACTGAATACCAATTTTTGAAACCAGAATTTCCAAGAATAGCTTGCTTCTATTCAATACCCAAGATTCATAAAGGGTACCCCCCTTTGAGGGGAAGACCTATTGTATCGGGGGTAGATAATGTCACACAAGCTCCAAGTCAGTACGTTGATGCGGTACTAAGACCATTTGTGTATGCCCTCCCATCTTTTGTGAGGGACACTACGGATGTACTTAAAAGATTGGAAGACGTCAAACTAGAAGAAGGGTCTTTTCTGGCCTCACTGGATGTAGAAGCACTGTATTCTAGTATCCCTCACGAAAGGGGGATCCAAGCGGTAGATTTTTTCTTAAAAACAAGGGGGATACAATATGCCGCACATAATCATTTAGTGCTAGATCTCCTTAAATATGTACTTACAAGAAACTATTTCGTCTTTGAGGGCCAGTCCTTCCACCAGCAACAAGGTACAGCGATGGGGAGCCCCTGTGCCCCAACTTTTGCAAATCTGTACCTTGGCTGGTGGGAGGACCAAAAAGTCTTCTCGGACGAAATGACAAAATGGACAGACCATGTAAATATCTGGCTTAGATTTATCGATGATATTCTGTTAGTATGGAATTCTACGGAGGAGGAATTTGAGCAATTTGTATCAGCACTAAATAACAATGATCTTAATCTGAGGTTCACTTCAACAATAAGTAAGACCCATCTTGAATTTTTGGATCTTCAGATTCGGATCATGCCTGACTGTACAATCGAGACCTCCTTATATAGAAAACCTACTGCAACGAATACCCTTCTTCGGTGGGATAGTAGTCACCCACTCCCGCTGAAGAGGGGTATTCCAACCGGTCAATACTTGAGGGTGCGCCGTAACTGCTCCACCCTAGGAGAGTTTAAAATCAAAGCGCAGGAATTAAGAACTAGGCTGAGAGCAAGAGGCTACCCAAATAAAATATTGAAGAAAGCCTATAGTAGAGCTTTAAGGAGTCAAAGATCGAAATTACTTATCCCCCAAAAAGAAAAAGAAAAAGAAAAAGAGAACACGAATACAGTCAGAATTATTGGAACTTATGATGATAAAAACTTTGAAGTAAAAAACATAATCCAGAAATATTGGCCAATCTTAAAAAGTGACAAGACCCTAGCAGAAACTCTATCAGAACAACCCCAGATAACATACAGGAGGGGTCAGAATTTAAAGGATAGACTTACTAAAAGCTGTTTTGAACCCTTAACATCTAAAGAAACATGGTTACAAAAAGGGGTGACGGGTACATACCGATGTGGGAAATGTGTGATGTGCCCCTTCATTAAAACAGGAAAAAAGGTAACCAATGCAAGTACAGGACAAGAATTTATGATTAAACAACTGGCAAATTGTAACACAAAAGGGGTAGTCTATATGCTAACCTGTCCATGTCCAGCGAACTACGTGGGTAAAACATTCAGGTTTTTTAAAAAAAGACTCCAAGAACACGTAGCAGACATTGTACATAGCAGGGACACACCAATTGGAAATCATTTTTCTAAGTTCCATGATAGCTGCCCAGAAGGCCTGCAAGCTCAGGTAATAGAAGTGATCCCTCCCCCAAAAAGAGGAGGGAGTTGGGACAGACAGCTCCTACAATGTGAAGCATCTTGGACTTTTCAGCTAGAAACGGTGAAACCACGGGGGCTGAATGACTCTATATGTTTTTCCTGCTTCATTTAATTGGTACAGTGCTCAGTTCCCTAAAATACCGATTTTGGGTGTAATCCAGTCCAAAGTCATCTTAAAGTATTTAAACAAACTTATTTAACATCAATAGACCAATAACAAAATTCAATTGTAAAGTACGGACAATAGATTTCTGGAACGGGAAACCCTTTTCCCCTGGATACGTATC
Organism: Hyla sarda; assembly: GCF_029499605.1. Lineage (NCBI taxonomy): Eukaryota > Metazoa > Chordata > Amphibia > Anura > Hylidae > Hyla > Hyla sarda. The sequence goes on along the minus strand of NC_079190.1, from coordinate 171,763,692 downwards.
TAACGATCCCCTTCCAGGCACCTGGATCTAATACCTCCGTTCTGCTAAAAGAACACAGTGACGTGTAGTGGAATGATAGGAGGATCCAGTGATGATGCGGTGTAGGGGAGGGCTACACACCTGTATAAATAGCAAGTGGAGATTTGAATCAGTGTGCGACCGCCATCAGAGTTATGCACAAGCTCACTCCACAAACAAACAACAAAAAGAAAGGAGATGCTGGAATAACAAAGCCTAAGTACGGTTCCTGATGAATTAAAGGCTGAAGGAAACGCGTTGAACCGAAATCTTACAGAGGAGCAGTGTGAACGAACACAAGGAGAAGACATCAGGTTTTTTTCTCACGTCCTCTATCAATTTGCCACCATGTGTGTGAATATATGAAATGAAATCATCTTAGTATTCTAAAGGGATAGTGCAATAATATATGAAGCTTAAACATGTCTATTAACAAAAATAACTAAACTAGTAACACGTTTGCAAATGTAAAAATACTGGTTTAAATATATCTGGGATTAAGTGAAGTTCATTTAAGAGGAACTGTGCAATATCCAATAAGGCGCTGATACACATGCAGATAGTGGACCTATTGGACTTTGTACAAACACCCATGGGACAAGGAAGCTTTTTGCACAAAAAGTTATATAAAACGCCTTCACCTTGTTCACATTGATGCGATTTTTATGGATGAATAGTCTGGTGCAACATCTATATTAGACATTCCAGTCTGTACCAATTTGTTGTGTGTGGATGATTGAGCTTGGTGCTAAATATCTGTAAAAACGCAGACATTCATATATAATAAATATTACGGACAATCACTGAAGCGTGTTCCCATAACATCAAAAGGAACAGTGCATGTAGTAAATCATCCATTTCAAACATATGGCACTGGATGCAGTAAATCACTAACAGCTTTACGGATTCAAATTGCGGAATTTGCATGATTATTTTCTCTTGGCTCTAACCAAGTGTGAATAGTGATCAAAAGACTGTGTCGTTACTAAAAGACTGTGGCGTTACTAGAAGTGTGATCAGTGATCTAAAATATATAGCACTGGATGCAGTAAATTACTAACAGTTTTTTGGATTCAAAGTGCGGAATTTGCATGAATATTTTCTCTTGGCTCTACAAACCAAGTGTGAACAGTGATCAAAAGACTGTGGCGTTACTAGAAGTGTGAACAGTGATCTAAAGTATATGGCAGTGGATGCAGTAAATTACTAATAGTTTTATGGATTCCAATTGCAAAATTTGCATGATTATTTTCTTTTGGCTCTAAAAACCAAGTGTGAATAGTGATCAAAAGACTGTGTCGTTACTAAAAGACTGTGTCGTTACTAGAAGTGTGATCAGTGATCTAAAATATATAGCACTGGATGCAGTAAATTACTAACAGTTTTTTGGATTCAAAGTGCGGAATTTGCATGAATATTTTCTCTTGGCTCTACAAACCAAGTGTGAACAGTGATCAAAAGACTGTGGCGTTACTAGAAGTGTGAACAGTGATCTAAAGTATATGGCAGTGGATGCAGTAAATTACTAATAGTTTTATGGATTCCAATTGCAAAATTTGCATGATTATTTTCTTTTGGCTCTAAAAACCAAGTGTGAATAGTGATCAAAAGACTGTGTCGTTACTAAAAGACTGTGTCGTTACTAGAAGTGTGATCAGTGATCTAAAATATATAGCACTGGATGCAGTAAATTACTAACAGTTTTTTGGATTCAAAGTGCGGAATTTGCATGAATATTTTCTCTTGGCTCTACAAACCAAGTGTGAACAGTGATCAAAAGACTGTGGCGTTACTAGAAGTGTGAACAGTGATCTAAAGTATATGGCACTGGATGCAGTAAATTACTAACAGTTTTATGGATTCCAATTGCGAAATTTGCATGATTATTTTCGCTTGGCTCTAAAAACCAAGTGTGAATAGTGATCAAAAGACTGTGTCGTTACTAGAAGTGTGAACAGTGATCAAAAGACTGTGGCGTTAATAAAGAATATAAGAATACAATGTTGGGGCTCTCATCTGTATGAATTAATGTGGAGAGGTGAGCACCAAGAAAGATACCAACATATGGCGGTGGCAATACATTCTTAGTTTTTTCACGTGGTGTGATTTTTTCCAAAAAAGTTTTTTTCATATTTTAATGGATACAATAAATATTAACATTTTAAAGGTTCCCTATTCTTTTCATTTTTGATATATTTATACGAGTTGGGAGACCTACATCCTTTGGATCATTATAGTTTTTTCTATATATATATATATATATATATATATATATATATATATATATATATATATATATTTGATAATCATCCATTTATGTGTGCATACACTTTGACAAGGGGTTAATAAAGTCCTTTTTCTAGGGTACAGAAACACATATGTTTTAATCATCTATATTGTGTCAGATAAATGATACACATGAAACTGGAGTGGTAAGAGAATGCTGTCTATGCATATTCCCCTTTCTATTCACTGTAAATAGTTCCCAAACAAGTTCATTAACGGCCAATGTCCAAAAGTCAGTCATAAACAAATAGAAGAAAGCAAAACAATGGTTTGAGCTGTAGTTAGTTGATAACAAGCTCTGTAGTAGCTTTGTAAAATTCTACTGTATGTAACATATCTTGATTAGTTATTAAAAGAGCTAAGGCAGTAAAAGATATTCAATGGTATACAGAAAAACAAAATACACAATAGACAGACTTAGAAAGTAAACACCCCAACTTAAATGGGTACTCCAGCCCTAAGACATCTTATCCCCCATCCAAAGGATATGGGATAAGATGCCTGATCGCGGGGGTCCCGCCACTGGGGACCCCCGCAATCTTTCATGCAGCACCCCGCTATCATCAGCCTACGGAGTGAACATAGCTCCAAGTCTGATGAGTCATGATCCCGGGGAAGAGCCGTGACGTCACGATACTTCGGCCCCGTGATCGTGATTCATCAGACTCGGAGCAATGTTTTCCCCCGAGGCTGATGATAGCGGGGTGCTGCATGAAAGATTGCGGGGTCCCTAGCAGTGGGACCCCCGTGATCAGGCATCTTATCCCCTATCCTTTGGATAGGGGATAAGATGTCTTAGGGCCATCACGCGCCCTCCCATAGGCTTGCGTTGAGGGGTGGAGCGTGACGTCACATGCTGCCGGCCCCGTGGTCGCTGGTAATCAGACCTGGAGCGAACATGCTCCGGGGACTGATTTTAACAGTGGTGCTGCGCGCAAGATCACGGGGGTCCCCAGCGGCGGGTCCCCCGCGATCAGGCATCTTATCCCTTATTCTTTGGATAGGGGATAAGATGTCTAAGTGCCGGGGTACCCCTTTAAAGGCAACCTGCCAGGTTAGTCATGGCCTATCATAATATTAGACACTCTTTTGCATTCTATGGTTTATGCTGAAGAGTAGGGTAGTTTAGGAGAACTTATACTGTCCACCTGCTGATGATTGACAGATTTCTCCCTCTGCACAGTTCTAAGGGCAGTAGTAACTATTCTCAAGTCTCATGCTTCAGAATGTACAGTAAGTACGCAGTACTATTAAAAACAGCACTATATTATGCTACACTCACAGAGGCCAGCACAACTCTTTAACCCTTTCCCGCCCCTTTCCTCATCTTGTCAGCAGATCCTCATCCTACAGTGGGGCAAAATAGTATTTAGTCAGCCACCAATTGTGCCTGTAATTTTCATCATAGGTATACCTCATCTATGAGAGACATAATGAGAAAAAAAATCCATAAAATCACAGACCTGTAACTTCTTCTTTAAGAGTCTCCTCTGTCCTCCACTAGTTACCTGTATTAATGGCTCCTGTTTGAACTTATCAGTATAAAAGACACCTGTCCACAACCTCAAACAGTCACACTCCAAACTCCACTATGGCCAAGACTAAAGAGCTGTCGAAGGACACCTGTAACAAAATTGTAGACCTGCACCAGGCTGGGAAGACTGAATCTGCAATAGGCAAGCAGCTTGGTGTGAAGAAATCAACTGTGGGAACAATTATTAGAAAATGGAAGACATACAAGACCACTGATAATCTCCCTCAATCTGGGCCTCCACGCAAGATCTCACCCCATGGTATGAAAATGATTGCAAAAACGGTGAGCAAAAATCCAAGAACCACACAGGAGGGACCTAGTGAATGACCTGCAGAGAGCTGGGACCAAAGTAACAAAGGCTACCTTCAGTAATACCACGGACTCAAATCATGCAATGCCAGACATGTCCCCCTGCCCCCTGCTTACGCCAGTACATGTCCGGGCCAGTCTGAAGTTTGCTAGAGGATGATCTAGAAGAGGATTGGCAGAATGTCACATGGTCAGATGAAACCACAGTAGATATTTTTGGTAAAATCTCATCTTGTCGTGTTTGGAGGAGAAAGAATGCTGGGTTACATCCAAAGAACACCATACCTACCTTGAAGCATGGGGGTGGAAACATCATGCTTTGGGGCTGTTTTTCTGCTAAGGGACCAGGATGACTGATCCATGTAAAGGAAAGAATGAATGGGGCCATGTATTGTGAGATTTTGAGTGAAAACCTCCTTCCATCAACAAGGGCATTGAAGATGAAACGTGGCTGGGTCTTTCAGCATGACAATGATCCCAAACACACCACCTGGGCAATGAAGGAGTGGCTTCATAAGAAGCATTTCAAGGTCCTGGAGTGGCCTAGCCAGTCTCCAGATCTCAACCCCATAGAAAACCTTTGGAGGGAGTTGAAAGTCTGTGTTGCCCAGCGACAGCCCCAAAACATCACTGCTCTAGAGGAGATCGTTGTGGAGGAATGGGCCAAAATACCAGCAACAGTGTATGAAAACCTTGTGAAGACTTACAAAAAACATTTGACCTCTGTCATTACCAACAAAGCATATATAACAAAGTATTGTGATGAACTTTTGTTATTGACCAAATACTTATTTTCCACAGTAATATGCAAATCATTTCTTACAAATCAGACAATGTGAGTTTATGCATTTTTTCCCTCATCATGTCTCTCATAGTTGAGGTATACCTATGATGAAAATTACAGGCCTCTCTCATCCTTTTAAATGTGAGAACGTGCACAATTGGTGGCTGACTAAATACTTTTTTGCCCCACTGTATATGTAAAGACAATAATTAATACAACCCTGTCACATATTGTACCACCTGAAAAAAGGGCTAACTAGAGTCTCATGGCCCCAGGAGGACAAAATTTGTCATCTGCACCAGCCCCCCCCCCCCCCCAATAGATAGGTAATAGGCAGCGTGGTTGGTAGCCAGGTAGGTTGGTAGCCAGGTAGCTATGTAGCTAGGTAGATTGCTAGCTAGGTAGCTTGTTAGATAGCAAACCAGGTAGATAGTCAGGTAGGTAGGAAGACAGTCAAGTAGGTGGATATATAGCTAGGTAGGCTGGTAGCTAGGTTGCCAGGTACTTTGGTAGATAGACAGCCAGGTAGGAAGGTAGTCAGATCGGTAAGAACCCAGGTAGCTAGATAGCTAGATAAGTGGGTAGCTAGGTTGCCAGGTAGTTTGGTAGATAAATAGCCAGCTAGGCAGGTAGATAGATAGCCAGGTAGGTAGGTAGTCAGGTAGGTAGCTATGAAGGTATGTATTATGACATGTAGGTATGTAATTAGATAGCCAGGGAGGTAGGCAGCTAGGTTGCCACCAAAGTAGGTAGTCAGGTATGTAGCTAGGTCAGAAGACAGTAAAGTAGGTAGGCAGGAAGACTGTCAGGTTGGTAGGTAGGTGGGAATAGGTAGGCAGCAGTAGGCGGAATAAAACCCTCAGAAAGCTGCAGCCCATGATGGGTAAGGGTGCATTCACACCACAATTGTTACATACGAGGACCAGATCCGGCTGGGATATGTGAAAACCGGTCTCTTTCATATCCCAGCCGGACCCCACCTCATTCATTTGAATGGGCCAACCCGAGTAGATAATGACTCCGATCTGCTCATTTTTGCCCATATCCGGTTTTGTGTCTGGACTTAAAACCGTAGTATAGTATTTTATGGTTTTAAGTCCTGTCACAAAAGCGGATATGGGGCAAAAATTAGCCGATCAGAATCACTATCTGACTCAGGTCGGGCTCAGTTAAATGAATGAGATGGGGACTGGGTCCGGCTTGGATACGGGAGCAACCGTTTTTCACATCTCCCAGCCAGATCCAGTCCCCGTTTGTAACAATCGTGGTACCCACTTTGGATTCCATACTGTGAAGCAGCGCAAAGCAGTGATAGTCTGCTCCCAAATCAAGTCTAAGTCAGTTAAGTCTACTCATGTCAAGGCCTACTAAGTCAAGTATGTCAGGTCAATTCCAGTCAAGTATAACTCTCGATGTTTCCTATTGCATCCATGTCTACTGCACTGTACTGTTTGTAACACCTGTCTGCAATTGTTGAAGATGAGTTTCAAGTGGTTTCCCTAAACTTGCATTGAACATATTCTTTACCCGGCGCTTACGACTACATATCTTGCGGAATATAGGAAGTTATTGATCGAGGCCAGAGATAAGTCATTGATCTCAGAGTCAGAGTTCAAATTTATGTTCAATCCACACCCCACCATAGCCACCTTTTATGCACTTCCTAAAACACATAAGTCCACTGATCCCATCAAGGGTCGCCCCATCGTGTCAGGTAATAATTGCTTGACACAGGGGGCTAGTATGTACCTTGATGAAGTTTTGGCACCTTTCGTTACTACACTACCTTCACATCTACGAGACACTAAAGATACCCTCACTAAGATTCAGGATATCACTGTCACAGACTCTATGATTTTAGCCAGCATAGACGTAGAAAGCTTATATAGCAACATTCGCCATGAGCTAGGCATACAAGCGGTCAAACATTTTTTGAGCACAAGGAGCACATATTTTTTGGAGCACAATGAATTTGTTTATTCACTTCTTCAGTTTGTGTTGACACATAATTACTTTATTTTTAATGGTAAATTTTATCACCAAACACAAGGCACAGCAATGGGGGCATCATGTGCACCCAATTATGCAAACATTTTTTTAGGGTGGTGGGAAGACACCATGGTTTTTGGGGACAGCTTAAGCACATACACTGAACACATTTTATTTTGGGGACGTTACATTGATGACGTCCTCATTTTATGGGATTGGGATGGGGATGGGGCACTGTTTAAGGATTTCATTTAGGCACTGAATGATAAGAACATTGGTATGATGTTTACCTATGAAATAGGTGGCCGATCAATTAACTTCCTGGACCTTAATATATTTGTAGATGAGAACAACTGTATACAAACCAAGATATATAGGAAACCCACGTCCTCTAATTCACTACTTCATTGGACGAGTTGGCACCCCTGGTCCCTGAAGAAAAGCGTCCCAACTGGCCAATATCTAAGGGCCAGGAGGAACTGCTCAGAGGAAACTTCATTCCAAACTGAGTCTAACGAGCTATTCAGGAGATTCAGACAGAGGGGCTACCCCAGAAGACATCTAAAGGCGGCCTACCATCGTGCGAGAGATAGTGCTAGATCTGATCTACTGAGAGATTCACGACCAGAGGATACGACACAGCCGATACGCTGTATAGGCACATATGATGGCCAAAGTGACAAAATAATGGTGATATTAAATCGTCATTGGCATCTACTATACAGGGACCCTGAACTGAAAGAAGTAATTGGAAAAAAAACAAAGGTCACATTCCGCCAAGGACCCAATTTGCGGAATTTGCTAGTAAATAGTCACTTGAGACAAGAGGATAGACCGACCAACTGGCTAACCAGCAGTGTTATTGGATCCTTCGGTTGTGGGAACTGTAGTTTCTGTAAATTCTTGCCCAAAACCAAAAAATTTACCAATCCAGTAGACGCACGGGTTTATGAAGTTCGACAGTTTGTAAACTGCAAAACAAAGAATATAGTCTATGCTGCCCAATGCGAATGTCCGAAGCTCTACGTGGGTAAAACCAAACAGGAGTTCAGGAGACGCATAAGTCAACATCTAAGCAACATCAGGACGGGAGCAGATACACCTATCTCAAGACACATGCATGCTATGCATGGCAACAATCTATTTGGTCTTAAGTTCTGGGGCATTTGCAGCCTGAAATTAGGCCCGAGAAAGGGCAACATAGACAGAATGCTTCTAAGGGAAGAAGCCAAATGGATATATAGACTTAAATGTCTATCACCAAGAGGCCTCAATGAAGGCTTCTCTTATGCGGCATTTTTACAATGAAATAATAGACAGGAATATCAATAGTTTCATGGTGATGAGTGAGATTGAAATGATCACCATAAGCAATAGGATAACCCATATAGTATAAAATATCTATCTACCTGCATACTTACCTGTTAACACAGTAACCTATTAAATAAACTAAACATCTACCTACCTACATACTTACCTGTAAATATCGCAACCTATCAAATAAATCTCCTACTGCACAAGTTAGTCACCTTCAACTATTGGTGGTGAGTGCAATAGAGGAAATAAGATAAAGAGAATCAGCATAAAAATATAAGACACTCACCATTTGCAATGTGTGGTTCGAGGGGGGACCTGTATTTGTGGAGTGGAGGTGGGGCGGTCCGAGAGGGGGTCGCCAGATGGAGATGTGTTGCACCTAAGGAAGGAAACAGTTGTATGATTATTAAACCGAGGGATTAATATACCTTATACCCAATATGACTGATCATTTATATATGACTAAAAGCATGCCCCAATCGTATTCCCCTGGTATGTTACCGGGGGTGTACAATGCTGGGATTGACACCATACCATGGTCAACATGTGGGTACACTATGTACATGTGAGGGGATGCACATGTAACTTTTGTGGGTATTCACCTATCAGTATAGATATCAGATATGATGGTAAATCTATACTGATGGATCTTATAAATACAATTGGGAATACCATATAATATCATTTCAACCTGGGCATTCTATAAATGATAAAGTCCTGAATATCCCTATGGTGAACATCTAACCCATCACCCTCCGAATATCCCAACCTTAGATAATGATCAGATACCAATGAATGTGAAGAAGAGTGGCTCCGAAGCTGGATTTATATTGGAGAATGCGCCGTACCGTCTGTGAAAATCCGACGAAGTCCTGCAAACAGGCTAATGCGCAGCCGCGGTCCCCGGGCATGCGCAGTGAACCATCAAGCCGATGTGGAGCGCAAACAATGGATGCTTGGAACGCAAAGGAATTGTGATTGACTGCCAGCAAACAGGTGACACTGATGTCATCGCCCGGCGCTCAGCGCTGAGTCGGCGAGGATGACGAGGCGGCGTTCCAGGATGATGATAGGTTGTACGGCGGTACAGGTAACACTGGTGAATAAGACCTGATTGGTCCAAATACCGGGCACACAGGTGCATTGTAACCTGTTAAGCCATGATAGGTGGAATGATGTAAGTAGGTGGTCCTAATGGGTATATATACCGAGATTGTGGATCAGAAAGTTGATGCCCATTTTCCCTCCTGAAGACGCTACGGATGTAATGAAACATGTAGAGGGGGCGTTTATAGCATTTTAATCAGCGGGAGTTGGTGTGCTATCTACGGTGGTACTGCAGCCCACCTGGGATAATTCATACATACACAGTGGTGAACTGGACTAAATCCAAATACTATTATAAAGCACACCAACCCGTGTTTTTAAGTGAATACACTCATCATTTAATATACACTTATTATTTAATAATTCTAATTTGAACACTAATAAAAGTTAAGTTTTAGGGGTGGGTCTTAACAAGGGTATCAGTGACCCTGGGTCTTCCAGGGTCAAAGGTGTTTCTTGGTTATAATTACCCTAACCCACCCTGGGGTCTTTTTTGTTGTTGATTTACCCGGCGCTTGGCACCAGCTATCCCTTTAACTTGGAGTGCAAGTGGGTTAACATTCCTGGCGCCGTGAACATTCACTTTAATCACACCACCATACAGTACACCAACACGCCATTTGCCCAACACCGCATATATATATATATATATATATATATATATACACTTCAGGTTTCAAACAATGTACACTGTTTGCGGGATATTCAATTTAAGCATTAATTGTTCAGAAAGCTATTTATATCGGTTGAAATATAATGAACTGTGTTTTAACAAACAGGAGGTAGATCAGCTATTCATATGCAGTTATTGAATTTTATGCCAAAAGAAAATCATGCTATTTTTATTTTCACCTACCTTAATATAATTCTTTACATAATATTCCTGGCAGAAATTCATTATTTATATATATATATATATATATATATATATATATATATATATATATCTATATATCGTTGTCACAAAGTGCATTATTGCCCATGTTGCTTCAGCATCTTCTAGTGCTTTAAATTTCACAAATCTAGGGTGATTTAACTATATATCTCTCAATTCACAGGAGACCTATGACATCACTTCCTGTCCAAAAAATATATAGCCCCTAAAAGGCCCGCTCCTGACTTTTAAGCACGCTCAGGAGCATTAACCCTTTAGCCACCTCAATCAAAGGTGACTGCGTCTTCTTAATGTGGGAATTTTAGTTGCCAGCTAGCTCAGCAGAACTACCACGATAAATCAGCTTCTTCCGGCTGATCTGATCAGTTCTCCAATAGTGTAGTCAGGCTTAGCAGACTGTAGTAATGGAGCACCGATAACATTGATCACTTTAACAGTGTAAGGGGACTAAAAAATTGTGTAAAGTGTCCATTCAATAAAATAAAATAATGTAAACAAAAATAAACATAAACTTATGTCATATCAACACTTTTGTAAATCTGCGAACTATTAAAATATAACGTTAATTAATATGAACGCTCAATGGCAAAAATCTCAAAAATACCAAGGTCCAGAAATACAGATTTTTGGTGACTTCATATAAAATAAAAAGAAAATTGTAAAAAGTGATCAAAAAGTCCCATCGAAACAAACAAATGTTACTAATAAAAATTACAGATACAGTACAAAAAATTTACCCTGGCACATCCCCATATATAGAAAAATTAAACACTTATAGGGGTCAGAACAGGACAATTTTAACCCCTTAATGACCACGGATGTAAATGTACATCCTAGTTTGGCGGTACTTCGCGCACCAGGATGTACATTTACGTCCTGTGTATGACCGCGAGCATCGGAATGGTGCTAGCATCATACACGGCAGGTTCCAGCTGCTAGCAGCAGCCGGGGACCTGCCGGTAATGGCCGACATCTGCAATCGTGCGGATGCCCGCCATTAACCCCTCAGATGCCATGATCAATACAGATCACGGCATCTGCGGCAGTGCGGTACTTGTAATGGATGATCAAGTTGTCCCAATACTTGTGCAGGTAAAGTTTAAAGACTTTACCTGCACAAGTATTGGGACAACTTGGAATCAGCCACTGCCCCAGCAGAGCCATTGACAAGCAGCTTAAACCTATTGCCGGCAAGTGATCAACAGCACTGGACCTCCACTGCTCTTTCACATGCTTCCCCATTTCGTCGGGGTAGAGAGACACAGGGCCGGATGATCTGCAATGCCACCACGCTCTTTTGATTGACTCCGCAAAACTTACCAACTGATCCGGTAAGAGGCACATTGTGCCGCCACATCCCCCTCTTGTACAGTGTTCCCGTGCCGCCGGGGTATAGAGGTCTATGCCTAAGAGCTGATACGCGCTGTCTTTCATCTACCCTGCGCAGACAGGGCTCAGTGGACTCATAATAGTGAGTCTCCAGTGCTGCAAAAAACCCCTCTTAACTTGGATTTATAAACCAATACAGGATTAACTCTAACATCATTGTCTACACCATTTGAACTTGTGACATTACTTACCTCTTTATAACCCTGGTTAAGCAATTGTCAGACTGTACCTTTGTACGCACAAGAGTGCAGTATCCCATATACTAAGTGTAACCCCTCTTGTGATTTAGTGTAATTTATATATGAAATCTCTGAGTATTTATCTATTTATGAACTATGGCCCAGATTTATCAAACTGTGTGAGAGAAAAAATAGAGAGATTTTCCCACAGCAACCAATCACAGCTCAGCTAACGAGCTGTGGTAAAGTGAAAGCTGAACTGTGATTGGTTGCTGTGGGAAAATCTCTCTATTTTTTCTCTCACACAGTTTGATAAATCTGGGCCTATATTTCTATACTGTGAGTTGTCTGAAGCAAGGGCCCTGCCGAAGACCTCACTTCAGAGTTTTTAAATAAATGTAATTTTATCACCAATAAATGTGATTTTATGCTAGACACAATGGCCGACATTTACTATTGTCTTTAGACTGTTTTTTGTGTCTACAAAAGGCACAAAAAGGCGCAAGCATGGTTTATTTGCACCTTTTTTGCGCCTTCTTGTTTTCACATTTCTGCTGATTTTGAGTTGCAATCAACTGATTTTGAATTGCAATCCACTGATTTTGGCAATACACATGATATAGAAGGAATTTATGAACTGCACCTTTTTGTAAAAAGGCGCAAAGCCACTGAAAAGTCTCTAAATCTACACCTTCCCAGACCTGGCGTAGCTTTTTAGTGTATGTGAAGAGAGAAATTTGAGAAAATGTGACCTGCACAAAATTTATCAAATGCTTTGTGAACATTTAATACATTTGGTGCTCCTATACATTACCAGCACCGAAAAAAGAGGTGTAAAAAAATTATTCACTTACAGTGATACAGTGATAAATGTGGGCCAATCTCTTTCCTTTTTATCTTCTGAACTTTCTTTTGTATCTCTTTTACCTTAGCCTAGTAGGACTGCTCCGTTGTCTGTTTATTTTTTATAAATATGATACTGCAAAGTAACAAAAGTCCCCCAACATTGCCTCTCAAATATTTTTATTTGGTTTTACTATAGATTTTGTGGTAAAATGAGTGATATCATTACAAAGTACAATTGATGTAAATAAACTAGTGATGAGCGGCAGGGGCCATATTTGAATTTTGCGATATTTCGCGAATATATGGATGAATATTCAATCTATGTTCTCAAAATTTGCACATTCGCTATGTTCAGTCTCCTTTTTTTCTTGCAAAAATTTGTTATTAAATTTGCATAGTACGCATGCGCGATTATATCTTTCACCTAAAAGAAGGGAGGGATCAGTGTCCTCGGACTGGAAGTGCTGATATTCGGCATATTTGCATATATTCACATATTCGCAAATAAATAAATAAAAAGAAAAACACAATATTCGTCATTACAATATATATATATATATATTTACTATATTCTAAATATTCGTGAAATTGCGAAGTTCCAAAATTCACGGAAAAAATGTGCTCAACACTAGTATAAACAAGCCCTAAAATGGGCCAGAATTGAAAAAATCACGACTAGTTCTCCATTTTACTGAGAAAACCCGAAAAAGGGGGTCACATTACAAGGGTCTTACTTCTGAAAAACAATGCTTTTTTGTACATACAGTGGTCCCTCAAGTTATAATATTAATTGGTTCCAGGATGACCATTTCATGTTGAAACCATTGTTAAGACCATAACTCTATGGAAACCTGGTAATTGGTTCTGGAGCCACCAAAATGTCATCCAAAAATAGGATTAAACAAAAATAATTGGATAACTATCATAGATAAAGCAAGTCCTTACATATAAAAGTAAGAAAGAGCTGCTGGAAGCTGTAAATCACTGTCTATGTAGAGGACAGGAGCTTCTTCAGGGTCCTGTACAGTACACACTATGGGGAAGATTTATCAAAACCTGTCCAGAGGAAAAGTTGCTTAGTTGCCCATAGCAACCAATCAGATTGCTTCTTTCATTTTTTAGAGGCCCTTTCAAAAATGAAAGAAGCGATCTGATTGGTTTTCTCTGGACAGGTTTTGATAAATCTCCCCCAATGTCCTAAAAAAGTAAAATGGAGCTGCCCTTACTGTTATTCCTGGCACAGTTTCAGAGTTGTACAGAACATGTAGTACCTCCCTGTACTATAGGGAGAAGCTACCAGACAGCCGGTCAGTGCATGCACATCAGTAATACAGGTGTTTTACCAGTGAAATGTCAATTCTGATTGGTCGGTTCTTCCAGTCATTGATACGATTCACAGATCTGGACTGTCCGTAGCATTGTATGTTGAGCCTGGTTTCAATGTACAATGAAAAGACCAGAAAAGGTCCAGAAAAGACCATTGTATGTTAAAAATATTGTATGTTGAGGCCATTATAAGATGAGGATCACTGTATACCCTAGCAAATCGCCCAACAAGCAGTTCTGTAGAATAAAAATACACATTAAAAAGCAGCACAAAAACACCTGAAAATCTTAAGCTCATTTTGCTTATCAAACAAATGTATTTTTGAGACTCAAAATATACCATATGAACCTTGCCTTAGCACTACCCCTATTCTGCTTCTTATGCATGAAAATGAAAACACAGCCATAGCTTATGCTCCCATCTGTCATGTTTTGAAAGTGTTTACCTAAATTTCCCAAAATGTTCAGTGAAGTCTGCCTGAATTTGCCCTATAAACTCCTATAAACGGCAATTTTATATGTGGGTTCTTGTTACAGATTTTTCATTGAGTCCAGGATGAGTTGAGTCTTTAAAGGGGTACTCTAGTGGAAATTTTTATTTTTTTTTAAATCAGCTGGTGCCAGAAATATAAACAGATTTGTAAATTAGTACTATTTAGTAGACCATACTGCTGTATGCTCCACAGGAAGTTTTTTTCTTTTTGAATTTCTTTTCTGTCTGACCACAGTGCTCTCTGCTGACACCTCTGTCCATACCAGGAACTGTCAAGAGCAGAAGCAAATCCCCATAGCAAACCTATCCTGCCCTGGACAGTTCCTGACATGGACATGATGCCTACATAAGTAGTCCACACTTCTGCTATTTACAATGGTAATTAATGTTATAGTTCAATCCCTACCATTATAATTCCTTAACAGTCCAATACTAACAAAGTGAATTCCTTCAATATTTGAAGAATTCTGGGCACAGAGTTCTGTTTTGTTTGTTATGAAATGCTTATGGTTTCCTGTTGGATCTCTCTGGGGACTGGCTCAGTCCAGACAACATACACCCACACAAGGCTATTATGAAGAAAAGGTATCCTTTGTTACTTTTGAGTGCCCTTGTTTGTAACATCTATCTCCTGTTTCCTGTCTGGATCTGTTTACTTTTATGCTTGAGAGTGAAATAAATACACATGCAAGCCTAAATTATTCACAAGGTGCCTCGATTTCCAGCAGCACACACTCAGCACTGATGCGCTCATAAACACTTGTCTTATTTTGTTACTATGTGTTGACTACTGTTAAAAATTCTCAAAACAACAATCCAGATCACGAGTGCTAAAAGACAGAATATCTCTAATTTTAGATAAACAGTTGATGAAGAGCTACTAGTCATACAGTTTGATGCTAAGATTTCCTTGGTATTAAAGCTTAGAAAGGTGTCCCAGTGTCTCCCGTTTGCTTTTGTCCACGCAGGATGTGAAGACTTGCACCATCTGGCACAAGAAATTGAGCAGACACATTATGCTGTGTTGGATCATTTGGGAGTTTGGACAATCTGGTGCTGGATTAATGGAATTTTACTGTACTGCTATTGAAGCTAGGATGAAATCTATACCAACCATAAATCTTCCCTAGTAGCATTAGTGAACCGATATAAATTATGGAAACAAGTCAAATGTATCATGAGTTGTGTCTGGATTATTTTTGCCAAATTATGTTAAACTTTACCAATGGGCCCTTCAGTGGACTTGTATGCACTCCCAATAACAGTATGTAATATTACTTTACAGTTATGTATACTGTTAAAAGGGCTGTACTGGATCAGATTCATAAAAAAAGTGTCATACCTTTCCAATGGTTGTGTATATTACCTTCATTAAAATGATTGCTCCTGAACTGCAATACCATACACAGCTTATGGGGATATGCAGCCCTGTTTTTGGAAGAATGCAGCAACATTTTTCAGTTACAAACGATCTAAAAGTCATGATCATTTGTTTGCCAGATATAGATGGCTGCTTATTAAGCTTCTGACATGTAGTACAAATACTAATTTAGTTATTATTCAAAGGAAAATACAGTACTTTGTTTGGATATATGTTTTAGTCATATTTGATAGACACTATAATTATATACCCTGTAAGTGAATACACAGTGTTACGCCGAGCGCTCCGGGTCCCTGCTCCTCCCCGGAGCACTCACGGCGTCTCTCTCCCTGCAGCGCCCCGGTCAGTCCCGCTGACCGGGAGCGCTGCACTGACATGGCCGTCGGGGATGCGATTCGCACAGCGGGACGCGCCCGCTCGCGAATCGCATCCCAAGTCACTTACCCGTCCCGGTCCCCTGCTGTCATGTGCTGGCGCGCGCGGCTCCGCTCTCTAGGGCGTGCGCGCGCCAGCTCTCTGAGACTTAAAGGGCCAGTGCACCAATGATTGGTGCCTAGCCCAATTAGCTTAATTGGCTTCCACCTGCTCCCTGGCTATATCTGCTCACTGCCCCTGCACTCCCTTGCCGGATCTTGTTGCCTTGTGCCAGTGAAAGCGTTTAGTGTTGTCCAAGCCTGTGTTACCTGAACTCTTGCTATCCATCTTGACTACGAACCTTGCCGCCTGCCCCGACCTTCTGCTACGTCTGACCTTGCCTCTGCCTAGTCCTTCTGTCCCACGCCTTCTCAGCAGTCAGCGAGGTTGAGCCGTTGCTAGTGGATACGACCTGGTTGCTACTGCCGCAGCAAGACCATCCCGCTTTGCGGCGGGCTCTGGTGAACACCAGTAGCCTCTTAGAACCGGTCCACCAGCACGGTCCACGCCAATCCCTCGCTGACACAGTGGATCCACAACCTGTAAGCCGAATCGTGACAGTAGATCCGGCCATGGATCCCGCTGAGGTGCCGCTGCCAAGTCTCGCTGACCTTCCCACGGTGGTCGCTCAGCAATCGCAGCAGATTGCCCAACAAGGACAGCAGCTGTCGCAGTTGACCGCCATGTTACAGCAACTTCTGCCTCTGCTACAGCAGCAACCATCTCCTCCGCCAGCTCCTGCACCTCCTCCGCAGCGAGTGGCCGCTCCTAGCCTCCGCTTGTCCCTGCCGGACAAATTTGATGGGGACTCTAGACTCTGCCGTGGATTTTTGTCTCAATGTTCCCTGCATATGGAGATGTTGTCGGACTTGTTTCCTACAGAACGGTCTAAGGTGGCGTTCGTAGTGAGCCTTCTTTCAGGAAAGGCCTTGTCTTGGGCCACACCGCTCTGGGACCGCAATGATCCTGCCACAGCCACAGTCCAGTCCTTCTTCGCTGAAGTCCGTAATGTCTTCGAGGAACCAGCCCGAGCTTCGTCTGCCGAGACTGCCCTGCTGAACCTGGTCCAGGGTAATTCTTCAGTGGGCGAGTACGCCATCCAATTTCGTACTCTTGCTTCCGAGTTATCATGGAATAACGAGGCTCTCTGCACGACCTTTAAAAAAGGCCTATCCAGTAGCATCAAGGATGTGCTGGCCGCACGAGAGATTCCTGCCAACCTGCAAGAACTTATCCATTTGGCCACACGCATTGACATGCGTTTTTCTGAGAGACATCAGGAGCTCCGCCAGGAAAAAGACTTAGATCTCTGGGCACCTCTCCCACAGTATCCTTTGCAATCTACGCCTGGGCCTCCCGCCGAGGAGGCCATGCAAGTGGATCGGTCTCGCCTGACCCAGGAAGAGAGGAATCGCCGTAGGGAAGAAAATCTTTGTCTGTACTGTGCCAGTACCGAGCATTTCTTGGTGGATTGCCCTATTCGTCCTCCACGTCTGGGAAACGCACGCACGCACCCAGCTCACGTGGGTGTGGCGTCTCTTGGTTCAAAGTCTGCTTCTCCACGTCTCACGGTGCCCGTGCGGATTTCTCCTTCAGCCAACTCCTCCCTCTCAGCCGTGGCCTGCTTGGACTCTGGTGCCTCTGGGAATTTCATTTTGGATTCTTTGGTGAATAAATTGTGCATCCCGGTGACCCGTCTCGTCAAGCCGCTCTACATTTCCGCGGTCAACGGAGTTAGATTGGATTGCACCGTGCGTTACCGCACAAAACCCCTCTTAATGTGCATTGGACCCCACCACGAAAGGATTGAATTTTTCGTCCTCCCCAACTGCACCTCTGAGGTCCTCCTCGGTCTGCCATGGCTCCAGCTTCATTCTCCCACCCTTGACTGGACCACCGGGGAGATCAAGAACTGGGACTCTGCTTGCCACAAGAGATGCCTCTCCCCCCCTCCCAGTCCCGTCAGGCAAGCCTCAGTGCCTCCTCATGGCCCCCGTCCTTGTGTCACCCTGCCCCGTGCCAAGCTTCACCCTCTGCTCTCCCTCCCCATTCCCACTCCTGCTGTACTGCCTGCCTTTGAGGAAACCCTCCATTCACTCCCGGTGTCCTCGTCCCAGGTAAAGCAGTTGTCGGACAAAAAAAGGGGGAGACCTAAGGGGGGGGGGTATTGTTACGCCGAGTGCTCCGGGTCCCTGCTCCTCCCTGGAGCGCTCACGGCGTCTCTCTCCCTGCAGCGCCCCGGTCAGTCCCGCTGACCGGGAGCGCTGCACTGACATGGCCGTCGGGGATGCGATTCGCACAGCGGGACGCGCCCGCTCGCGAATCGCATCCCAAGTCACTTACCGGTCCCGGTCCCCTGCTGTCATGTGCTGGCGCGCGCGGCTCCGCTCTCTAGGGCGCGCGCGCGCCAGCTCTCTGAGACTTAAAGGGCCAGTGAACCAATGATTGGTGCCTGGCCCAATTAGCTTAATTGGCTTCCACCTGCTCCCTGGCTATATCTGCTCACTGCCCCTGCACTCCCTTGCCGGATCTTGTTGCCTTGTGCCAGTGAAAGCGTTTAGTGTTGTCCAAGCCTGTGTTACCTGAACTCTTGCTATCCATCTTGACTACGAACCTTGCCGCCTGCCCCGACCTTCTGCTACGTCTGACCTTGCCTCTGCCTAGTCCTTCTGTCCCACGCCTTCTCAGCAGTCAGCGAGGTTGAGCCGTTGCTAGTGGATACGACCTGGTTGCTACTGCCGCAGCAAGACCATCCCGCTTTGGGGCGGGCTCTGGTGAACACCAGTAGCCTCTTAGAACCGGTCCACCAGCACGGTCCACGCCAATCCCTCGCTGACACAGTGGATCCACAACCTGTAAGCCGAATCGTGACACACAGTACTATGTTGTGGAGGGAAGCCAAGTATTATCTACTATACAAAAGCTGTAAACATCTATCAGTTTGGTCAGGGATGTAGATAACCCCTTCCGTAATAATAAAACATTGCATAGGGTTGTTTTTACTAGATGCCAATTCAGCATATAATGCAAGAAGGGTCCAAGGGTTTTTCCGGGAATACAAGATTGATGGCCTGTGCCACAACCTATGCTCCAATACCATGCAGTACCTAGTACAGCCACTAGTAAATGTACTGCTTGGTGGTGTATGAAGCAACATAAACAATAAAAAGGCCATAACACTCATCTGCCGAGCCCCTTCAAGCAGCTTGTCAGTAGAGCTTGCTGAGAGTTGGACCCCAACCAATCTGATGTTGATGACCTATCCTAAAGATAGATATATAGATAGATAGCCTGTTATACATTGAGAAATGCCCTAGTTCTTAGCACCTACATGGTCCTAATATACTCATAGAGGGAAAAGGTTCCACAACAAAGTTTTTAAATGCAGAAGCTACAGTGATACATTTACTCGCTACATGAAAGATAACCCCTTGAAATCTATTTTAACAACAGGCTATACAATTGTGCTTATAATTTATAGTGCAATAGGTCCATGGAACAAGGGGTAATCTCTAAGGAAACAGATCATTATTAAGTCAAATGCCATGTTAGTCACAGTAAAGTCATAGATATAAACACATAACAGGGGCTGGTTCATTGCTGATCCACAATTGATATGTATAGGTGTGTTGTGTATTGGTTTTCAGGACATGACTATTGTGGTGCTTGTGCTGGAACTCTCACAGTTGTGATGCAGTTCTTGGCTTTCTATGTGCCATTCTCTGTAAACTCGCCTACTGTATTTGGGTAAGGCTGGGTTCGCATCACGTTTTCAGCCATATGGGACCACATACGGCTGGGGGGAGCTAAAACCGGGCAATCCCGTATCCCTGCTATATGCCGCCCGTATGTAATTCATTTCAATGAGCCGTCTGGAGTGAAACGTTGACTCCGGTCGGCTCATTTTTGCCCCGTATGCAGTTTTCTCACCGGACCTAAAACCGTGGTTCATTGAAATGAATCACATACGGGCGGCATACGGCAGGGATACGGGAGCGCCTGGTTTTAGCTCCCTCAAGCTGTATGCGGTCCCGTATGACTGAAAACGTAATGTGAACCCTGCCTTACCCCACACTTTTTTTTGCATAATTAAATAATTGAAAAAAACAAACAAACGTGTGGGGTTCCCCCTTCTTTTATTCTCAGGCAGATACCAACCAAACAGCAACAGCCTTACATTACCAGTGTGGGCAAGAACCATTGTTACTGGCCCTTCCCAGCCTACCCCTGTGGTGGTGGGGACCGGAGTAATAATTTGGGGATAACGCTAAGCCCCGGCTTCGTAATGGACTCCGTCTATAAGATGGCTTCCACTACTAAACCTGTAAAGTAAATAAAAAAAACACATGTTTAAAAAACTTTTATTCCCAAAAAACACTTCCCAACAAGTCCTTGTTAACCATTTTATTAATATTAAACCAAAAAAAGGAAATGAAAAAAAAAAAAGGAAATCAGTGCATATATGACACTCTCCCCTGGGGAGAACACCCATAAAGCAGGGTTTCCAGACAGGGAGCCACCAGTAGTTGCTAAACTACAACCCCCATCATTCCCAGACAGCCATTGTGTATTTGTATGAGAGTTGTCATACATACACACATCCATCTATCATACATACACACACACACATCTATCATAAACGCATCTACCATACATACACGCACCTATCATACATATACACGTCATGCATACACAAACCAATAATACAAATGCACACACCTATCATACATATACACATCATACATACACATATCATAAATACACACACCTATCATACATATACACATCATACCATACATTCCCCCACCCCCATACACATCTCTATCACACTTACACACATCTATCATACACACACATATCATACATACACACACCCTTATCATACATATACACGTCATGCATACACACACCAATAATACAAATGCACACACCTATCATACATATACACATCATACATACACACATCATACCTACACACCTATCATACATATACACATCATACCATACATTCCCCCACCCCCATCCATCCTCATTCTCCTCAACTCACAGTACACTAACCCTCCTGACCTGTGGCCACCATGAATGAAGATCAGTGCTGCAGGGGGGGGGGGTTGTAGTGGGGTCGGAGGCAAAGACATGCTAAGAGTTGTAGTCTTTCAACAGCTAACGGGTGGGCGGTCTATGCAGGCAGGTGGCCGGGGAGCAGAGGTTTTTTTTGCACAACTTTTTCAAAAGTGCTGTCTAAAGGCATTTTTGTAAGCCTGGTCTGACCTGGCTTTGGTTTTCACCTTTTTGGAGGAGGTTTGCAACTTTTTTTTGTTTTCACTGCAAAGTGAAAATGGAAAGTTGCTTAGGTAAAGCCCCTTTCACACTGCCGGTGTGCTCCGGCAAATTCGGACGTCAAACTCCCCCTTTTTTTTTTTTGCAGTTTGCTGGCCATAATTTTGCCGGAGCATACCGGCAAATAACGGGTCCCGATGGACCTCATTGTATTCAATAGCCGCCATTATTTTTGGAGGGAAAAGCCGGAGAAAAAGACGGTGCAAGCACTATTTTTTCTCCGGCTTTTCTCGATCCTAAAATAACGGAACGTAGCCTAAGGCTGTTTGCTACTTTATGCTTACCCACAAAAGTCGCACAAAAAAAAGTGCTTAGGTGCATGTTCAAAAATAAGGAAGCAAAAGAAAATTCTCTAAATGCAATGATAAATGTCCTCCCATAGTAACGTGCATAGTCCCTTTGGAAAGTGCTTGTGTGCATGAAGCCTAAGGGTACGTTTCCACATGCCGTATTTTGTGGCGTATTTGCTGCTGCATCAAGGGGAAGCAAACTCAGCTGCATATTTTGCTACCCATTGACTTTACCGGGAAAGAAAATATGCAGCAGGAAACAGGCAGCAAGCTCGGGCCCGTGGGAATGTACCCTTATATTGACTCAATTTAAGTCACCTTTTAAGTATTATGACTGCAGTCATTGAGCCGTCCATAGTTCTTCTAAACTGAACATAGTTCTACATAGAAGTGGGCAGAGGATTAACATGGGCTTTTTATTCTGTGTATTCATTTTTTTGTTGGGTTTTCACATATAAGCATTTTATTACATACTTCCTAAATAATAAATTGCAGTCATATTTACTGTTTTGATTTCAGATGGAAACACATAGACATAATAGAGAGCTCCAGATGATGATACCTTCTTGTGTGGATGTGAAATGGTCCGTTAACAAGTAGCAAATAAATAAAAATAAGATAAAAATAAAACAACATAAGGGCAGACTAGATGGACCAATGGTCTTTTTCTGCTAACAATCTTTTATGTTTCTAAATCTTCACATAACAATCCTATTAGGCTTAAAGGGGTACTCCACCCCTAGACGTCTTATCCCCTATCCAAAGGATAGGGGATAAGATGTCTAGGGGCGGAGTACCCCCTTAAACAGGGAGCCTGTAATAATAAGACACCTTACGTTCCAGATTAGGTGCTTCTTTGCTGGCCTAATTTCATATATCTCTGACATTGCTATATCTATGTCCTTAGACAGGGTTGTCTAAGGACAACTTGTCAGCCCTAGTATGTTTTGCACACTAGCCCTTTGTTGCTGGCTGCTATTTTAACACTCTTCCATTGACTGATTGGAACTGATTTCTTTATACTGCAGGGGAGAAAAACAGACTATAATAACAAATGAAAGCAGCTCATACATTTTGTATAAGTGATTGTTGCCGTATAATGACCCTTTATGGGGGCGAAGGTTTAAAAAAACTGAACAGAATTTTACACGCATCTATTTTATGTAAAAGTCTGATAAATAACAGAATATTGGTTAACTCATTGCTCATCTTTACATCTGACAACAATGAAATATACCTCAGGCAGGGGAACCTATAGGCATACAACAATTATATGTTTGAAATTACATTTATGCCAGTACTCTGGCAGGACTACGCAATGCCCAACACGCAAAGGCAATTTTAACTGTAGGGACATAGTGTTTCAATATTTATAACATACAATGACTTCTACTAGAACAGTGTAACTTAAAACCTCAATCGGTTCACATATTCTTTTTGCCTACCATGGAGGGGGGGAGGGGGGGGGGGGGAGGGGTTATGTCAGGAGAATTTCCTGATGTATACCTGTGATGGAAGGGTGTAATAGATGCCACTGTATAGGTGTGCATTGGATTATATTGCAAATAGGCTCACATTGTAAAAAATAATAATAATAATAATAAAAGTAGAAAAAAACTAAACCAAAAAAAAAAACTAAACAAGAAAAAAATGGTAACCCTGCAAATGATGAAATGACACTATTTGGGTACATGGAGCCCCATCGAATATTTTTGGGGTATGTCCTGCTAGAATAACTCGCTAGAATGCAAAAACATCTACTCGTACAGTACTGCTGTACATGTCCTGTAATGCTTATCTATCTGTGCAAGAACAATGCTGCTTCTTTGGGTACCAGGTGGTTTTACCTTATTTTCTGGTACACTGTGTGTACTTATAGGGCTACAGGTGAGCATATTATTTGCTTTCTGACCCAATTTTGCTCTGAACTTACCAACAAAATCTTGGGATTCATTTTAGGCGAATCCCACAATGTAGAGTACAGAAGCAGGGTCTCCTGTCAAAAACTGTATGCCTCACTACTGAGTTACATTTACTGGGGTGAGTGCAGAGTGCCCTGCCAAGCATATGTGTGCTGACCAGACATAAGTGGCAATGCTAAATGTGCTCTGCACCTATGTACAGGAATGGCACAATCTCTTTGACAGGAGTCCCTGCTCTTGTATGGAATTTCTGTGGTGCTCTATGCCAATACCAGACACCATGTACAGATGGACTCCTATTGAGAACAGAAAATGTGCTGCTTAGTATACTTAGTATATTCGTGTCAGTACAACAAATATGCACAGTACAGTCCCGGGGAGATAAGCAAGGATGCATTGCTGCTTAATCACCATCCACACGCTGGGCCTGGGTGCTGTTCTTAGTGTGTTTTTTTGCTGAGGTTTATTATACATATATTTTTTATATATATAAGATATTTAACAGTCATTTGAAAATAAGCTAATATAGCCTTAAAATTAACTGCTAAAAGGTAGAAAAATAGTGATTGTAAAGTGCTGCAGAATCTGTTGATGCTATATAAAAAAAAGTTATTATTTTTTTTTTATTATAATATAGATACACTACTTGATTTTAATTATGCTATTATACTAGATAGATAGATAATATATACACATCCTGGCACAGATACAGGGTAATTTAGGGCATGTAGTTCTGCACTGTACCATAGAGAGATTCTTATAGTCAGTCAATCACTGCATGCATTTCATTAACCCCTAAAGGACCTGGACAATTTTTTTTTTTTGGTCTATTACATTTTTCCTCTCCACCTTTAAGGAGACATAATTATTTTATTTTGTCATCCATGGAGCCATATGAGGGCTTCCTTTTTAGTGTAACCAGTTTTACTGTGCGCAACAGAAAAAATATGGAAATATGGGGGGAATACATAGGGGGGGGGATTAAAAAAAACAGCAATTTTGCATAATTTGGGGAGTTTTTTTATGAAGTAACAAAAAAGCAAAGACCACTATATGGTGGGTAAATGACAATTCATGTACTATAAGGTCATTGTGGTGATCCAAAAATACCCAACATTTCCCATATACCCCATATATCCCATATATCCCCAAAACACTAATTCTTTATTAATACATGTGGTTAAAATAAATGCAATCTATCTCAGGTCTGATATAATACTCTTATATTGCTCTCAGCCCCCTGGCCACTAATAGTATTGTCTGATACACACTCGTGTCTGCTGTACACAAGTGTATAGGACCTGATAAAACCTAGTATGCTCTGCCCCCTCAACATGTTTTGTCACAGAAGTGACTTTGTTAACCTCTTGACAAAGTCACTTTTTTTTATTTCACTACTTTAAAAAAATTACAAAATAATTAAGCTTAAAATAGTTGTATTAAATTAATTAAAATTGTTGTTTCTATTGGTACCGTTTTGATGGGTCTTTTTTTTATTACTTCTTTATCACTTTTTATTAATTTTTCTGATATATGATATACCAAAAATCGACAAATCTGGCATTTGGCATATTTCTTTATATTTATGCCAGTCATCAGGTGAAATCCTAAATAATATATTTTAATATATCGGACAATTCTGCACATTGTGATACCAAATAAGTTTATTTATTTTTTTAGTTCAAATTTTTTTATTTTTAACATGGAATACTTAGGGGAGGGGTTTTTACACTTAAAAAAAATATATATATACCGTATTTCTTTATTAATTTCTACACTTTTTAAAGCTATTCACCTGCACTAAACCCAATACAGTTATAGTGCAGGTGAACAGTAGACTGAGAGATCACTTGCATAATTTTGGTCAGTATTTTCCTGAGCATCCAAGTGGCATGTGAAGAGCAGAGCGCTCATGTGACAGCAGGCTTTCACATCAATAGGATTTGAGAGTAAATATTATTGAATCCAGATTATCCAAATTGCAGCCCATAAACTCAGGAGAAGTAATAATAGGGCACCTATTCACCTATATAGGTATTTACTAGGTGTGGGGGTGGGTGGGTTCCCCAAATAATTTGATGATTGATTTGGTGTTTATGAATCTTTGATTATTATGATGATGGTCTAGCCTAAGATACCATTTTCCTATTGTTCGAACATAGTTTTGTCTTCATTTTAGCATCTGTACAATTTGTCTAGCTTTGTGTTTGAGTTAGACAGGTACAGATATAGCTGGATGGATCAATAAATACAAGGAATAACTCAGCTTTTTTAGTGTATGCTTTTATTACACTTATGCGCCATTAACTTGTTAAATATTTCATAAATGTTATAGAACATTAAAGCGCAACTGTTATGACATTTTGGTGCAATAACCTGCACGCAGCCTTTGTACTGTGTGCAGATGGTGGATGGTGGGTATAGCAATGTTTTTACCTGAAATTTGGCGGCTTTCATGACTGCAAAAAAGGCTTTTCTTCAAAGCCACTGACGGTCGGATAGGCGTGGTGCGAGGTACGCGATGCCCCGCCACGCCCACCCCAACGCCTACCCCATATGTCCGCACTGGGACCTCTTTGTGATTGACACACAGGTCCCAGTGCATGCAGGTTAGATTAGGTGAAGGGCGCATGCGCTGGGACCTATGTGTCAATCACACAGAGGTCCCAGCGCGGACATATGGGGTAGGCATGGGGGGTGGGCCTATCCGACCGTCAGTGGCTTTGAATAAAAGCCTTTTTTGCAGTCATGAAAGCCGCCAAATTTCAGGTAAAAACATTGCTATACACACCGCCTGCACACAGTACAAAGGCTGTGTGCAGGTTATTGCACCAAAATGTCATGACAGTTGCGCTTTAAAGATGCAGGCTACAAAATCTGATATTACTGGCAGGGCAAAGAGGATATATTCTTACGTTTATACTGTATTCTTAATACAGAATGTCTATGAAAATCCTATCAAAGCATTTGCTAAGCTAAAACAAAAGCCTTTCAGCATTTTGTTACAAGAACAGCAAAGTCACAATAAAATTTTGGCAGAACATAAAGTTCTGTTGCTTAGCGACATTCTTGTTTACAAAACATAATGAGAGGCAAATCATAAACAAAGCCAATATCAACCCAGTGCACCACGGCATCTATGAAAGCACGTTTATGTCGGAGAGGTTGTGAAATAATTGGAAACCTTAAGTAGTGTAGAAAATGCCATGTAAAATGTTTAGAAATGTTTTAGACTTGGTGAAAGAATATATTCATCATATGTGTGATTTCATAGAAGGTAGAAATCCACAGACTCTCTATTTTTAGTTTTTGCTACTTGATGTCTGACACTGGTTTATTCACTGAAGTAATGACACCTACAGGTCAGTACTAGCACCACTACATGGTAGCCAAATGTTTAAAAAATGTTTTATAGCTTTTACTGAAAGCCATATGTCTATAAACTGCTCACTTTAAGCGTACCTGTCAGATCTCACAAAAAAAATAATATGTTACTCAGTGCCTAATTCTGACCATGTCCATTTTTATGCCTCTATCCCCTATATTTATTATGAATATTCCTCTTTACATTAGCTTACAGTGTTAAAAATCTTCTCAGGGTAAGGGGGCATGTCCCTCCTTGTGGTGGTGAGAGGTGATTGGTGTGTCTGCTCATGCAGGGTTGTCCTTGATTTATCTCTTGTCCATGACTCATGGACAAGCTGATGCTGCAGCAGGACTGGTTAGTGTCCCAGTAGGTATGAAAACCCTAGTGATAGGATTTTCAGGAGCTGTTTTCTTTATTAAATATATAAAAAAAATGTAAACAACTATATTACAAAAGGTCTTAAATTTTCATCCGTAACAACATATACAAAGTTTTAGGATCTGACAGTGCCCACTTAATCCATATGGCAACTTTATTAGAATACC
Organism: Hyla sarda; assembly: GCF_029499605.1. Taxonomy (NCBI): domain Eukaryota; kingdom Metazoa; phylum Chordata; class Amphibia; order Anura; family Hylidae; genus Hyla; species Hyla sarda. Next base: position 171,735,961 of record NC_079190.1, on the reverse strand, counting down.
ATGAGGACACGCAGTCATTTTAGGGTTGAATAAAAAGCTGATAAATTGTGATACCCTCACTTCCTACACAACTTGTTTATCTTTTACCATCCTTGTCCATATGCCATGTAAACTGTAAGCTTGTCTAATACATTAACCCCTTTATTTATCAATTTATTGACTTCATAGTTGAATAATTCTGAATATTAGCAATAAAGGTGTTTTCTGAGACTTGAATAGGCTATCAATATCAAATTGGTAAATATCTGAAACCCAGAATGCCTTCTGATCAACTGTTTACCAGAGCCATTGCATATACAGTGAACCGAGCTTGTGTAGTGGCCATGTTAGGTTACTGCAGTTCAAATCCCATTTACTTTATTAGGAACTGGGCTGAAATTACCAAATACTGCCACTACACAATGTATGGAACTGGGTGGTTCTGGCTCCGTTCACTACACAATGGCTTTGGCAAAGAGTTGACCAGTATGGGTGCTGGTCAGATATTTTTGGCTTATCCTGAGGACCAGCCATCAATTAATAGTTCCAAAAACCCTGTAAAACTAAAAATTTATGTTGAAAATAAAGAATTTTTTTATCGTAATCAATAACCATGAAAAAATGTTTTAGTTTTCTGGGGGAGGGGGATCTAGGTTTTATTTTAGAGCAACAGATAAATCCTTAATTGATCTGAAGTGGCTCGAGATGAACCCTCCATCAAAACAAGAATAAAGTCATTCAAAAAAAGAAAAGAAAATAGAAAAATAGCCAGCACAACTACCTAATACATGGGTGCACACTGCTGTGGCAAACACAAAGTATACAAAAAAAAGGTTGCAGCAGCACTAAGAGAGGGTTCCATTCCCCCTAACTTGCATAGCAAAAAAACAAAATAAGAATAATAGCCAGCACAACTTCCTAATACACGGGTATGCAAGTAAGGGGGAGTGGCACCCTCTGTAGCCGTGCACCCCTCCCTGTTCACATGAGGGTTTTTAAATTGATAGTGGATCCTGTTCGCCACTCAGTCAGAGGCTATATGCCCAGCAGAGGTGAGTGGAATAAGTGTTAGGGTCCCATTAGTGTGAGGCCACCTCCGTGTGGTGGATAGGGGACACGTTTTGATCAAAGAGTGTGCTAAGAGACAAAAAATTTTGACCAAAAGTGCTGCTGCAACCCTTTTTTTGTATACTTTGTATTTGCCACAGCAGTGTGCACCTGTGTATTAGGTAGTTGTGCTGGCCATTTTTCTTTTTTTTGGTTTTTGCTATGCAAGTTAGGGGGAGTGGCACCTTCTCTAGCCACGCAGCCCTCCCTGTTCACAGGAGGATTTTTAAATTGATAGTGGATCCTATTCGTCACCCAGTCAGAGGCTATATGCCCAGCAGAGGTGAGTGGATTAAGCATGTTAGGGTCCCATCCGAAGTGAGGCCACCTCCGCGTGGTGGATGGGAGGACACGTTTTGATCAAAAAGTGCGCTAAGAGCCTTTATTTTTTTGACAAAGAGTTCTGCTTCAACCTTCTTTTTTGTATACTTTGTATTTGCCACAGCAGCATGCACCCGTGTATTAGGTAGTTGTTCTGCCCATTTTTCTTTTTTTGGTTTTTGCTATGCAAGTTAGGGGGAGTGGCACCCTCTCTAGCCATGCACCCCTCCCTGTTCACAGGAGGATTTTTAAATTGATCGTGTATCCTGTTCGTCACCCAGTCAGAGGCTATATGCCCAGCAAAAGGGTGTATTAAGCATATTAGGGTCCCATCCGAAGTGAGGCCACCTCTGCGTGGTGAATGGGGGGACATGTTTTGATCAAAAAGTGTGCTAAGAGCCTACATTTTTTCGACAAAGAGTGCTGCTGCAACCCTCTTTTTGGATAAAGTAATTCAGGTCTGTAGGTTTGATGAGTTAAACAGTTGGAAAACAAGAACCAACAACTTTAAAAAAATGTGTCACCCTGGACAAACAATGTCATGTATTGCCTAATTTAATTGTGAAGTGCTGAAAAATTTGTTGACTTCTTTGGATCAGCAATTATTGAAGGCTGCCTTAGGCAGCCCTTAGCAATCAAGTGCCGATTACCTGGATCAATGTAATGCAATAGCATTACATTGATCTATGTAAACCATCTACTGATGACTTATGATAAAGTGCTGTTACAACCTTCTTTTTTGTGTACTTTGTATTTGTCACGGCAGCGTGCACCTGTGTATTAGGTAGTTGTGCTGGCCATTTTTCTTTTTTTGGTTTTTGCTATGCAAGTTAGGGGGAGTGGCACCCTCTCTAGCCGTGCACCCCTCCCTGTTCACAGGAGAATTTTTAAATTCATAGTGGATTCTGTTCATCAACCAGTCAGAGGCTATATGCCCAGCAGAGGTGAGTGGATTAAGCATGTTAGGGTCCCATCTGAAGTGAGGCCACCTCCGCAGGGTGAATGGGGGGGACATGTTTTGATCAAAAAATGTGCTAAGAGCCTTAATTTTTTCGACAAAGAGTGCTGCTGCAACCCTCTTTTTGGATAAAGTCATTCAGGTCTGTAGGTTTGAAGAGTTAAACAGCTGGAAAACAAGAACCAACAACTTTTAAAAAATGTGGTCACCCTGGACAATGTCACTTATTACCTAATTTAATTGTGAAGTGCTGCAGAATTTGCTGGCTTCTTTGGATCGGCAATTATTGAAGGCTGCCTTAGGCAGCCCTTAGCAATCAAGTGCCGATTACCTGGATCAATGTAATGCAATAGCATTACATTGATCTATGTAAGCCATCTACTGATGACATATGATAGGCCCCTAGGGGAAGCCAATTTATGTGTAAAAAATAAAGAAAAAGGAACAGAATGTTATGTTTCTAAAAATCAAAAAAAAAATTCCCTCGTAATAAAAATTAAACCCCCCTCCCCCCTTTCCTATTTTTCAAACAAAAAAATTTGGTATCAAATATTGCCTGAACTATTAAATTATTACATTGCTAATCCTGCACTGTCATCGGCGCAATCACAGAAAAATTCCAAATGCCAAATTTCAGATTTTTGGTCACATCACATCCCAGAAATTTTTTTTATAAATTTGATGAAAAGTCCAGAAATACACAAAAGTGCTGTCAACAATAACAGCTCATGGCAGAAAAAAAATAAACTCTAAAACTCTAATGCAGCTCCGTAGGTGAAAAAATAAAAAAGTTGCAGGGGTCAAAACTATTTTTTTACATTTTATTTTTAATCATAAAACAAAAGAAAAACTATCCATCTATCCAAGTATCACTGAAATTGTATTTACCCATACAATAAAGTTTGCATGGCAGTTTTACCATATTGTGAAGTCCGAAAAAAATAAATTACTGCTCCACAAAATTGAGCAATTCCATTTTTGCCCTACATCTAATTTTTTCTGGCTTCATAATACATTATATGAAAAACTATAAAAGTACAGCTTGTCTTTTAACAAATAAGCCCTAATACAACTTTGTCAGTGGAAAAAAAAAAAAAAAGTTATGGGTCATAAAATGTGAAGAGAAAGAAAAGTTAAGTTACAAATTAAAATTTGTAGGGTCACGAAGGAGTTATTATTATTATACTTACATTTAACTTGTTGCAAACACCAACCTATAATACGCAGTCTCTACCCAGCCTATATCACCTACAGCTTCAAACTGTTTAATTCTTTCCTAACGCTGCTGCTTGTACGTTATATATTTCTGCTCAAGTCTTAGAAGTCTCCCCCTCCCCCCCTACTTTTCTGCCGAAAACCCCCTGCCTCTCTCACACACAAATTGTTATTCTCTCTTAATCTCTCTACTGTTACCTATGTTTGAACGTGTCATTCTCAGGAAACAAATGTATTGTCACGGTTCGGCTGGCAGGAGGTGGATCCTCCTGTGCCAGAGAGGGATTGGCGTGGACCGTGCTAGTGGACCGGTTCTAAGTTACTACTGGTATTCACCAGAGCCCGCCGCAAAGTGGGATGGTCTTGCAGCGGTGGTAGTAACCAGGTCGTATCCACTAGCAACGGCTCAACCTCTCTGACTGCTGAAGATAGGCGCGGTACAAGGGAGTAGACAAGAGCAAGGTCGGACGTAGCAGAAGGTCGGGGCAGGCAGCAAGGATCGTAGTCAGGGGCAACGGCAGGAGGTCTGGAACACAGGCTAGGAACACACTAGGAAACGCTTTCACTGGCACAATGGCAACAAGATCCGGCGAGGAAGTGCAGGGGAAGTGAGGTATACATAGGGAGTGCACAGTGTGAACACACTTATTAGACCAACTGCGCCAATCAGTGGCGCAGTGGCCCTTTAAATCGCAGAGACCCGTCGCGCGCGCGCCCTAGGGAGCGGGGGCCGCGCGCGCCGGGACAGGACCGACGGAGAGCGAGTCAGGTACGGGAGCCGGGGTGCGCATCGCGAGCGGGGCGCCACCCGCATCGCGAATCGCATCCCGGCTGGGGGCGGTATCGCAGCGCACCCGGTCAGTAGATCTGACCGGGGCGCTGCAGTAGCGAGGATGTTGCGAGCGCTCCGGGGAGGAGCGGGGACCCGGAGCGCTCGGCGTAACATGTATGCACTCTACTGTAGTTTACTGTTGTGGTACATAACAAAGATAACTGACTAGCGGTATTGTACTTTATGCTGTTAATTGTAAGACTAGGATCAGTATTTGTTGAGCTGTTAAATACTAGTGGTTAGGATTTTTATTTATGCACAGTGATTTTCAGATAAATTTAGTATTAGTCCAATAGAAAAGTCAGTGTTTTCTGTGATTAAGAAAGGGGTTACGCAAGACATTGGTGATAAAGCAGGACCTGGTCAGTTCCTCGCTAATATATCTAATAGAAATAGCCATTTAACAGTTAATAAAGAGGAGAAGGTAGGAAAATTGTAAAAAAAAAAAAAAAAAAAAAACACCATTAAATTGGGATGTATGCAAACTGAACTCAATATTTTCCTTTAATCACAGCTCACACTTTTCAAACACTGAAAGGTGCCATAAAGCGAGTGTGGGAGAGCTTGGGAAAAGTGAGGGGAAAACACAAACACTGCTGACAGTTTACAAAGCAAGCGGCTTTTCAATTAGAAAAATTGATTTCCAGCTTATTGGACCTTAGAGGTAAATAATGGTTTGATGTTTTGTTTTAAAATAAAGAAAGGCAATATCAAAGTAATATAAATGTCACATTTTCTGAAATAAATTAAATGGGGATCTCTTAGATGAACTCTGCACTCTTCACAATTCTTAAGTCATATCCAAAATGGTTAGTGTGGTCCAAGCATACTGGGGTTTTCTTCAGCAGTCACATAGAGTTAAAATAGAGTGCCACACAATTTAAACTGCAGACCACCAGATCCTTCTGCTCATGAATGGGTGGTAGTGGGTGGGCATACTGTGATCATAATTCTGTGTTGAGGGGATAAAATGATGTGGCCCTTTTCATTAAAAGTCTATTTGTAGAGAGGGAAGTCGGCTACTACCTCTATGCCAGAGAGTGTAGGGTCGTGGGTGAGCCCAAACAGGTGTGGTAATTATTCGGGAGTTGCTCTGCTTAAAACAAGTTGACTTGGTTGGGCATGTATATGACCGATCCAAACTAACAATGTATAGACAGAATTTAGCAATGGGCACTCACCGGGAAATTCGGGGATAAAATCTTCAATGCTTTATTATTCAATCTTAAAATGTGATGATTCACATCAGTGGACAAGCAGGACAGAAGTGAACAGAAAGAATAGCGGCAGCTACTTTGAGAGAGGTCACCCGCTTCGTCACGCAACGCCTGATGAAGCGCGCGACCTTGTGCAAAATAGCTGCCACTATCCTTTCTGTTCACCTCTGTTCTGCTTGTCCACTGATGTGAATCATCACATTTTAAGATTGAATAATAAAGCATTGAAGGTTTAATCCCCGAATGTCCTGGTGAGTGCCACTTGCTAAATTATGCATTTTCAATGAAAACCCCTGAGAATAAAAGAAACCTTTGTGCTTCCAATTTTACACAGACAAACACAGAGATACAGTATGATCCCATAGAATTCTGTGCATTTTGTTTTACACTTCCAAACCAAATAGATATGTATAAGACAATGTACATGAGGCCTGTAAAGATGTGTCTGACAGGTCCATTCTTGTACTCTAAGGCTATGTGGCTAATGTTCACACGTCAGAATTTCCATGCAGAATTCAGCTTGGAATGTCCGCACGGAAATTCTGCTACAACAGAGTCCCGTTGAATTCAACCAGACTCTTCTGCGCTGTGCACATGGTGGAATTTCTGTGACAGATGTTTCCAGCAAGGAAATTCTGTTTTCTGTGTCCGCATGAAGAATGAAATTCTTTCTGTGGACACCGCATGGAATGTATAGCTGTCTATGAAGCGGTGCCTGCGCGGTCCTGGCGCCTGCATATTATACCACTGCTCACAGTCTGCGGAATGTCCGCACAGAGATTATCCGTGTGGACATTCCGACATGTGAACATAGCCTTAAAGAGTGATATATTCCTATAATCATTATTGACATTTGAATGAATTCCCTTTAAAATCAAAGTGCGATGCTTCACTATGTTTTTTTCCTTTACTGGCATTAGGTATCTTTAACTATAGTTAATGTTTATACCAGTAATGGCTTTGTGATAATAATACTATTGAGAGTAGCAGTGCTACACACTTACATGCACACCAGACATAATATTAAAACTGATGAATTTAATTACATTGATTATAAAAGAGGGACCAAAGCCTGAGATGACAGGCAGCTCTTCTAAAAGATTTCACACTGAATCAGACAGAACAGCCTGCAATGTATATAAATCTCACAGGCTGCAGAAGGCAAACTTACTCATAATAACCTATGGATACTGCACAATAAGCATATCAATATATTAACCCCTTGGGGACGGAGCCCATTATGACCCTAAGGAGCATTTTTTGCAAATCTGATCACTGTCACTTTAAGCATTAACCTCTTAAGGACCCATGACGTATGCGTACGTCATGAGTCCCGGTCCTGCGATATAACGCAGGGTCACACGGTGACCCCGCATCATATCGCGACGGGCCCGGTGTCATAGTGAAGCCGGGACCCACCTCTAATAGCTCGCGGCACTGATCGCTGTGCCGCGCACTATTAACCCTTTAGCCGCGCGCTCAAAGCTGAGCCGCGCGGCTAAAAACGAAAGTAAAAGTGCCCGGCTAGCTCAGGGAGCTGTTCGGGATCGCCGCGGTATAATCGCGGCATCCCGAACAGCTGTAGCACAGGAGGTCTTCTTACCTTCTCCTGTGCTGTCCGATCACCGAATGAATGCTTCAAGCCTGAGATCCAGGCTTGAGCATTCAATCGCCGAAAACACTGATTGATCCATTCCTATGGAGATGGATCAATCAGTGTTAAAGATCAGTACATGCAATGTTATAGCCCCCTATAGGAGCTATAATATTGCATAAGTAAAGTGTAAAAAAATCATTAAAGGAGTAGTCCAGTGGTGACTCAGTGGTTTACAACTTATCCCCTATCTTAAGGATAGGGGATAAGTTGCAGATCGCGGGGGGTCCGACCGGAGCCCCGACAGCCCTTCGGCAATCTCCGGCTCTGCCATTGAGATGTATTGAGGGGGCGTGTCGGCCGCCACCTCGTGCGGGGGTCGACACCCGCTATCTCGGCGGAGAGCCGGGGCCACGTACAGAGAGATCGCGGGGGGCCCCAGCGGTCGGACCCCCCGCGATCTCAAACTTATCCCCTATCCTTAGGATAGGGGATAAGTTTTTCACCACTGGACTACCCCTTTAACCCTTTCAATTATCCCTTCCCCTAATAAAAGTTTGAATCAACCGGCATTTCCCAAAAAAAAAAAACATTATGTAAATAATAATAAAAATAAACATATGTGGTATCGCCGCGTGCGGAAATGTCCGAATTATAAAAATATACCGCTTTTTAAAGTCCAAAATAGCGCATTTTTGATAATTTTTTACACCACAAAAAAGTGAATAAAAAGTGATCAAAAAGTCTGATCAGAACAAAAATGGTACCGCTAAAAACTTCAGATGACAGCGCAAAAAATGAGTCCTCAAAGCGCCCTAAACACAGAAAAATAAAAAAGTTATAGGGGTCAAAAGATTACCATTTTAAACGTATAAATTTTCCTGCATGTATTCATGATTTTTTTCGGAAGTGATACAAATTCAAACCTATCATTTTAACCGTATGGACCTACAGAATAAAGATAAGGAATCATTTTTGATAAAAAATGTACTGCGTAAAAACAGAAGCCTCCAAAACTTACAAAATTGTGTTTTTTCATAAATTTTGTCGCACATTGATTTTTTTCCCCGTTTCACCGTAGATTTTTTGGGTAAAATGACTAATGTCATTACAAAGTAGAATTAGTGACGCAAAAAATAAGCCATTATATATAATTTTAGGTGAAAATTTTTAAGAGTTATGATTTTTTAAAGTTAAGGAGGAAAAATTGAAAATGAAAAAACGGAAAAAGCCCGGGTCCTAAGGGGTTAATAACTCTGGGATGCTTTTACTTATAAATTTGATTCCAAGATAGTTTTTTGTGACATATTCTAATTTATGGTAGTGGTAAATTTTCGTCGATACTTGCATAATTTCTTGGGGAAAAATTAAAAAATGTGAAGAAAAATTTGAAAAATTTGCATGTTTCGAACTTTGAAGCTCTCTACTTGTAAGGAAAATAGACATTCCAAATAAATTATATATTGATTCACATATACAATATGTCTACTTTATGTTTGCATCATAAAGTTGACAAGTTTTTACTTTTGGAAGACATCAGAGGGCTTCAAAGTTCAGCAGCAATTTTCCAATTTTTCACAACATTTTCAAAATCGGAATTTTTCTGGGACCAGTTCAGTTTTGAAGTGGATTTGAAGGGCCTTCATATTAGAAATACCCCATAAATGACCCCATTATAAAAACTGCACCCTCAAAGTATCCAAAATGACATTCAGTAACTTTGGTAACCCTTTAGGTGTTTCACAGGAATAGCAGCAAAGTGAAGGAGAAAATTCAAAATCTTCATTTTTTACACTTGCATGTTCTTGTAGACCCAGTTTTTTCCAAGTGGTAATAGTAGAAAAAGCCCCCCAAAATTTGTAACCCAATTTCTCTTGATTAAGGAAATACCACATATGTGTATGTCAAGTGTTTGGCGGGCGCAGTAGAGGTCTCAGGAAGGAAGGAGCAACAATGGGATTTTGGAGAGATGAATATGATGAATTTTGCAGAAATGGTTTTTAGGGGGCACATCACATTTAGGAAGCCCCTATGGTGCGATAACAGCAGAAAAACCCCACATGGCATACCATTTTGGAAACTACACCCCTCAAGGCACGTAACAAGGGGTACAATGAGCCTTAACACCTCCCAGGTGTTTGACGGCCTTTTGTTAAAATCGGATGTGTAAATGAAAAAAAAAATGTTTTTCATTAAAGTGCAGTTTTTTCCCCAAATTTACCATTTTTACAAAAGGTAATGGGAGAAAATGCCCCCCAAAATTTGTAACCCCATCTTTTCTGAGTATGAAAATAACCCATGTTAGGACGTAAAATGCTCTGCTGGCACACTACAATGCTCAGAAGAGAAGGAGCTCCATTGAGCCTTTGGAAAGCAAATTCGTTTGGAATGGTAGTCAGGGGCCATGTGCGTTTACAAAGCCCCCCATGGTGCCAGAACAGTGGACCCCCCCACATGTGACCCCATTTTGGATACTACACCCCTCACAGAATTTAATAAGGGGAGCAGTGAGTATTTACACACCACTGGCCTTTGACAAATCTTTGGAACAGTGGGCTGTGCAAATGAAAAATTAAATTTTTCATTATCACGGACCACTGTTCCAAAAATCTGTCAGACACCTGTGGGGGGGGGGGGGGGGTAAATGCTTACTGCACCCCTTAATACATTACATGAGGGGTGTAGTTCCCAAAATGGGGTCACATGTGGGGGGGGTCCATTGTTCTGGCCCTATGGGGCTTTATAAACACATGTGGCCTTCAATTCTGGACAAATTTTCTTTTCAAAATCCCAATGGCGCTCCTTCTCTTCTGAGCATTTTTATTCGCCCGCAGAGCGCTTTAAATCCACATATGGGGTATGTTGTTACTCAGAAGAAATGGGGTTAAAAATTTGGGGGGGCTTTTTTCCTATTTTCCCTTGTGAAAATGAAAAATTTAGGGCAACACCAGCATTTTAGTGAAAACTTTTTTTTTTCATTTTCCCATCCAAATTTAATGATAATTTGTTAAACACCTGTGGGGTGTTAAGGCTCACTATACCCCTTGTCACATTCCGTGAGGGGTGTAGTTTCCAAAATGGGGTCACATGTGGGTATTTATGTTTTTGCGTTTATGTCAGAACCACTGTAAAATCAGCCACCCCTGTGCACATCACCAATTTAGGCCTCAAATGTACATAGTGCGCTCTCACTCCTGAGCCTTGTTGTGTGCCCACAGATAATTTTTCGCCCACATATGGGGTATTTCCGTACTCAGGAGAAATTGGGTTACACATTTTGGGGGTCTTTTCTTCCTTTTACTGCTTGTGAAAATAAAAAGTATGGGGCAACACCAGCATGTTAGTGTAAAAATTTTTTTTTTTTTACACTAACAGGCTGGTTTAGCCCCCAACTTTTCCTTTTCATAAGGGGTAAAAGGAGAAAAAGCCCCCCAAAATTTGTAGTGCAATTTCTCCCAAGTATAGAAATACCCCATATGTGGCCCTAGACTGTTTCCTTGAAATACGACAGGGCTCTGAAGTGAGAGAGCGCCATGCACATTTGAGGACTAAATTATGGATTGCATAGGGGTGGACATAGGGGTATTCTACGCCAGTGATTCACAAACAGGTTGCCTCCAGCTGTTGCTAGTGGCTGTCCAGAAATGCTGGGAGTTGTTGTTTTGCAACAGCTGGAGGCTCAGTTTTGGAAACAGTGCCGTACAATAAGTCTTTCATTTTTATTGGGGGGGGGGGGGGACAGTGTATGGGGGTGTATATGTAGTGTTTTACCCTTTATTATGTGTTAGTGTAGTGTAGTCTTGTGTCTTTAGGGTACATTCGCACTGGCGTATTACGGTGAGTTTCCCGCGGCGAAAAGTTTACCGCAGCCCAAACTTGAAGCAGGAAACTTACTGTAAACTTGCCCATGTGAATGTACCCTGTACGTTCACATGGGGTGGGGCAAACATCCAGCTGTTTCAAAACTACAACTCCCATCATGTACTGACTGAGGAGCTGTACTTTTGCATCAGCTGGAGGCACACTGGTTAGTAAACCTTCAGTTAGGTTCTGTTACCTAACTCAGTATTTTCCATCCAATGTGCCTCCAGATGTTGCAAAACTACAACTCCCAGCATGTACTGACAGACCGTGCATGCTGGGAGTTGTACTTTTGCAACAGCTGGAGGCACACTGGTTGGAAAACCTTCAGTTAGGTTCTGTTACCTAACTCAGTATTTTCCAACCAGTGTGCCTCCAGCTGTTGCAAAACTACAACTCCCAGCATGTACTGTTCGCAAAAGGGCATGCTGGGAGATGTAGTTATGTAATAGCTGGAGGTACGCAACTACAACTCCCAGCATGCCGAGACAGCTGTTTGCTCTTTGAGCATGCTGGGATTTGCAGTTTTGCTGGAGGGATCTGGAGGGATACAGTTTAGAGACCACTGTATAGTGGTCTCAAACTGCAGTCCTCCAGCTGTTGCAAAACTACATATTCCAGCATGCCCAAACAACAAACAGCTGTCTGGGCATGCTGGGAGTTGTAGTTTTGCAACATCTGGAGGGCTACAGTTAGAGACCACTGTAGCCCTCCAGATGTTGCTAGGCAACTTACCGACTTCCATAGGATCCAGGGAGCCGTCCTCTTCTGCCGCACGACCCGCCCACCGATCACCGTCGCCACCCGCCGATCTCCGTCTCCCGCAGCCTCCGGACGGGTAAGTGGACGTCGGCGTTCGGTACTCTTCGGTTCCCCGTTCTGCCCCACCTATTGTGGGTGGGCAGGACGGGGAAAACTAAAGTTAACCCCCCCGCCCCCGATCTGCTATTGGTGGTCGCGTCTAGACCACCAATAGCAGGGATAGGAGGGGTGGCACCCCTGCCACCTCACTCCTATCCCTTCAGGGGGATCGTAGATGTCTTAGACAACCGTGATCCCCATTATATTCCGGGTCACCATAGACCCGTAATGACCGGGAATCGACGCAAATCGCAAGTGTTAATTCAGTTGGGATTTATGCCGATCGCAGACATGGGGGGCTCTAATGACCCCCCTGGGCATTTGCACGAGGTGCCTGCTAATTGATATCAGCAGTCACCCCAGTCCGGTCCCCGCCTGGCGCGCGGCGGGGACTGAAATTCCCACGGGCGTATGGATACGCCCTTCATCCTTAAGTACCAGGACGCAAGGGCGTATGCATACACCCTTCTTCCCCAACAGGTTAAGAAAGGAAAAAGAAACAACTGTGGCAAGAAGTATACGAATATGCCATATCTGTAAAAAAAAACATGAAAAAGAATCAAATCACATTTACCATCTGACTGGAATTTTAAACATTAAGTGGGGTATTTAAGAAGTCCTTTAACCCTTTTTTTCTGTCTAAATTGGCGCAAAATTTTGTTGCAGTGAGTTTTTGCACCTTTTCTTTTACGTGCATTCCTTTGATTAGCTGTTGTATGTGTGTTTTCTGACAGGTTTTTGCAGTGGTCAGGAATTTATGAAGATGCAACTTCTTAAAAGGCGCAAAATTTGGCGCAAACCCTTTAAAAAGGCGCATATCACCTCGATAAAAAAATATCTTATCTATATATATTATATAGTGTAATATATATATATATATATATATATATATATATATATATATGATAAAGTATGAAGCAGCACAACAAAAAAAAGAAAAAATGATGGTGGGTGCCAGCAGATCGTTGTCCCAGGTAACAGGTCAATAGTAGACAGCAAAATAAAAAAAAATTCTGCAGCACTCCAAATTCAAATGCAAAAGGTGATGGATTTATTAGCCTAACGGCATAGCGATGTTTCGGCTGCCCACTTGCAGGTGCACCAATCACATCCCACCACCACAAGGTAGGGACACGCCCCCTTCTCTTTATAGGATTTTTAGCCCTGTGAGCTATTCAAAAGATGTAAAATGAAATGTAAAATAAAGAACATTCACAATAAAGCTACTAAACTGCCTTTTAGTAACACACCTTCGAAAGAGCTTTCTGTAACTATCACTAGTGTTGCTCGCGAATATTCGCAATTAGAATTTTATTCGCGAATATCGCACATTCGCAAATATTTGCGAATATAGCAGTATGCAAATTTAGCGAATATATGACGAATATTTTTCCATATATTTGCGAAATATCGCAAATTCGAATATGGCCTATGCCGCTCAACACTAACTATCACCTGAAAGGTGAGTAAATGCACACATATGACTGAAATTGCACCAAATTTATAGCCCAACTTGCACCTTTTTGTAAATTTGGTGCAGTGAGTTAAAAAGCCACCCATGAAAAAAATGAGTAAGAAAACACATACCACAGCCATTTTTCGTAAATACCCCCCTAAGGGTCTATTCACAGGTACTATATTCTGCTCATACTTGATGCCACAGATTTGAAGCTGCAGATCTGATGTTGTAAAATTGGATTGAAAGATGAGAAATGAACATAACAAGACAAAGGCTGAACTTGTCTAGTTATATTCATTTTTTTTCTTTAGCTTTCTTCCACGCTATGCATGTTAAGGTCCTTTAACCTTTCCTGGTAAATTTTATCCTGCAACCCATGTACTAGTTTAGTATCTTCTCTGAACTCTCTCTAGAGTATCTATATCATTCTGGAGATACGGCCTCCAGTACTACGCACAATACTCCAAGTGAGGTCTCACCAGTGTTCTGTACAGCGGCATGAGCACTTCTCTCTTTCTTCTGCTTATACCTCTCCCTATACATCCAAGCATTCTGCTAGCGTTTCCTGCTGCTCTATTACATTGTCTTCCTACCTTTAAGTCTTCTGAAATAATTACTCCTAAATCCCTTTCCTCAGATACTGAGGTCAGGACTGTGTCAAATATTCTATATTCTCCCCTTGGGGTTTTACGCCTCAGGTGCATTATCCTGCACTTATCCACATTAAATTTCAGTTGCCAGAGTTCTGACCATTCTTCTAGTTTTCCTAAATCCTCTTCCATTTGGCGTATCCCTCCAGGAACATCAACCCTGTTAAATGTCTTTAAGATATCACTAATGTAGATATTAAACCAAATTGATCCCAGTACAGATCCCTGAGGTCCCTACTGGTAACAAGACCTTGCTCTGAATATTCTCCATTGACTACAACCCTCTGTTGTCTGTCACTCAGCCACTGCCTAATCCACTCAACAATATGGTCTTGGACATTTTACAAGATTTGATGCTGTGTTTGGTCAATTACATTGAAATCTGCACCATAAAATCTTCAGCTTCAAAGCCTGTGCATCAAATATGCGCAGGATACTGTACATGTCAATAGACCGTAAATAGGATATACTACTCTCAGTTCAGTGATGGTTTTATGTACACCTTACATTCTTGCACAGGCCATAGTCTAAAATGTATTGTGTGAAAATTTCCCAGAAATCGCCATGCTTATAGAATAAATTAATAATTCAGCCTAACAGCATTTTAAAGACACTTTATTGGAAAATCCCACTGGAAGCCATACAATGTGCAACATAATTGTGCCTCTTTATAATTGTACCCAAACTGGTGTTCAGCAAACTCAGGCCAGAAATGAAGCCATAGAGATAAATGAATAAGATTGCTTGTTGATTAGGCTGGGTTCACACCACGTTTTTGCAATACAGTTCCCGCATCAGGTTTTTGATAAAAAACGGATTCCAAAAAACCCGACTAAATTGTATCAAAAGGTGTGTACAAATTTTAATCTGTATACGGTTGAAAACCATTTACGGTTTTAAAAAATGATGTCCAGTTGAATCCATTTTATAAGAAAAGAAAAACTTAAATGTTTTTAACTTTTCACTCCATTATGAATAAAGTTTCATTTGTTTGATTGAAATTCCAAGAAAAAACTGCAAAGTCAAAAACCGTATGGTGAAAACGAGATGGAACCGTATGCACATATGGTTCCCCATGTAAAAAAAAAAAAAAAAAGTATACATTTCAATACAGTTTTTCACCCAGACCAAAAACCGTGGTAGGGTATAGTTTTGAAAAAACTGACAAAACCGTACAGGATGCAAAACGGACATAACCTGATGCATCTTTTGGAATACGGTTTTCAATGGAGAGTCAATGCATATGGTTTTCAATACGGTTCCATACGTTTTCACATTGAAAACGTATACGAGAACTGTATTGCCAAAACATGGTGTGAACCCAGCCTTACTTGTGAACACAGATCATACTGCATTGTTAAAGGGGTATTCCAGGAAAAAACTTATATATATATATATATATATATATATATATATATATATATATATATCAACTGGCTCCAGAAAGTTTAACAGATTTGTAAATTACTTCTATTAAAAAATCTTAATCCTTTCAGTACTTATGAGCTTCTGAAGTTAAGGTTGTTCTTTTCTGTCTAAGTGCTCTCTGATGACACCTGTCTCGGGAAACGCCCAGTTTAGAAGAGGTTTGCTATGGGGATTTGCTTCTAAACTGGGCGTTTCCCAAGACAGGTGTCATCAGAGAGGACTTAGACAGAAAAGTACAACCTTAACTTCAGAAGCTCATAAGTACTGAAAGGATTAAGATTTTTTAATAGAAGTAATTTACAAATCTGTTTAATCTGTTTTCTGGAGCCAGTTGATATATATATAAAAGTTTTTTCCTGGATAACCCCTTTAAGCCTGCATGTAACTCATACAGAATCTTCAATATTATAAAAAATTACAGAGAAACAAATGACTGGAATGTGAGCTTGTGAGCTAAAGAGAGATATCCCTTTCCCTCGTACCGCACCACGTTCTTCCCACCAATCCATCAGCTTTGCCTAATTATACCGAGGCAAATAACTCTCTACTTATGGCTTCACTCTTCTCCTATCTAATCACTACCAACAGTTCTACTTCAGCAAACAGTGTCCTTCATGACCGCACAACTCCTTGACCCCTGAACATCTCCTCACAGTCAGTATAATAAATGATATCTACAGCATTATGGATATATGAAGCTTAGGGCACCTGCACATAAATCCTCACTATTTACATATCATTCACATTTAAGTAAGACCTTACAACGTATAAGGGAATAATTGGATCGATTGCTGTTGTTCACATAATATGTGTAATTGACATGGTGGCGTTTAGTCACATAAAAATAATAACACAATCTCTTCTGTGAAAAGTTATTGTAATTTGTTTGATCCTTTCCCCAGAACAACTCTTTATTCTCTATTGATCCGAGGAGTCAGAATAACTCCAGCACTATCGATATAGTCCAATCAATATATGCCAATGTGACTTCATTTGATTAACATTTATTTTCAATTGGTTAAATGAAACGTTTCATTTGTTTCTTTAAAGTAATAGTCATATGTAAAATATTTTTTAAAAATTGCAATGTATATTTGGATAATGCCACTCAATGTAAACTTAGGATGTTTGGTTCTATTCACTTTAAAGTGTGTTGGTCCATCGGTGTCCATTGCTTTTTAACACCTTATGGACCAAGCCCATTGTGGCCTTAAAGGGGTACTCCACTGGAAAACATTTTAAATGAACTGGTGCCAGAAAGGAAAACAGATTTGTAAATTACGTCTTTGAAAAAATCTTAATCCTTCCAGTACTTATCAGCTACTATATACTACAGAGGAAGCTCTTTTCTTTTTGAATTTCCTTTCTGTCTGACCACAGTGCTCTCTGCTGACACCTCTGTCCATGTAAGGAACTGTCCAGAGTAGAAGCAAATCCCCATAGAAAACCTATCCTACTCTGGACAGTTCCATTTTAGGAACTGTCCGGAGTAGGATAGGTTTTATATGGGGATTTGCTCCTACTCTGGACAGGACCTGAAATGGACAGAGGTGTCAGCAGAGAGCACTGTGGTCAGACAGAAAGGAAATTTAAAAAGAAAATAATTTCCTGTGGATCATACAGCAGCTGATAAGTACTGGAAGGGTTAAGATTTTTTAATAGAAGTAATTTACAAATCTGTTTAACTTTCTGGCACCAGTTGATTTAAAAAAAAAAATGTTTTCCAGTGGAGTACCCCTTAAAGGACCAGGCCAATTTTTGTTTTTGCACTTAAGTTTTTTCCTCCTCCCTTTCTAAAAATCATAATGCTTTCAATTTTGCACCTACAGACTCATATTAGGGCTAGTTTTTTGCATCACCAATTGTACATTGTGATGACATCAATCATTTCATAACAAAATCTACGGCAAAACCAAAGTTGCTTAAACATATAACATTGTTGTTATTCTTACTAATTTGAACATAAATAATATTTAGATAAACATCACATTCAGAATCTGGTTACTATGCAACAAAGAGTTGTGCTATTTAAAGGAGTAGCCCTGTGTTAGGTTAATCCCTATCCTCAGGCAAAAGGCATAACTATCTGACTGCAGGGGCTCCAACTGTTGGGATACTCTGCAATCTTAAAGGGGTGCTCCACTGGAAAATATTTTTTTTAAATCAACTGGTGTCAGAAAGTTAAACAGATTTGTAAATTACTTCTATTTGAAAATCTTAACCCTTCCAGTACTTATCAGCCGCTGTATACTACACAATTTCCTTTCTGTCTGCCCACAGTGCTCTCTGCTGACACCTCTGTCCATGTCAGGAACTGTCCAGAGTAGAAGCAAATCCCCATATCAAACCTATCCTACTTTGGACAGTTCCTAAAATGGACAGAGGTGTCAGCAGAGAATACTGTGATCAGACAGAAAGGAAATTCAAAATGAAAAGAACTTCCTCAGGAACATACTGCAGCTGATAGGTACTAGAAGGGTTAAGATTTTTAAATAGAAGTCATTTACAAATCTGTTTAACTTTCTGGCACCAATTGATTAAAAAAAGATTTCCAGGGGAATACCACTTTAAGATTGCAGGGTATCTCAACAGTTGGAGCCCCGGCACTCAGATAGTTATGCCTTTTGCCTGAGGATAGGGGTTAACCTAATGCAGGGCTAAGGCCTGTCGCTACAGGACAGGCAAACCAAGCAATTGCTTGGGGCCCCGAGATGGCTGGGGGGGCCCCGAGCACAGCCAGTGCTTGCCAGTCCTGTAGCGACAGGGCAATTCCCCCCATCACCAGGGCCAGATTAACAATCGTGCTCTTGGAGTTTGAGCTCCAGGCCCCAGAGCTTTGGAGTTCTTCTCACCTCACCACAATCACGCTCCCCCCACTCCCGCTGCACTTGGTATCTTCCCTCAGCCCCGAACTCTTCTCTCAGCCTTCAGCTGTCTGAGCAGGAGGAGGGGGAGGGGGGAGAAGAGAGCTGTGAGGAGAGGATACCGCAGAGGCTGTACAACATGGGGCCTGACTATAGTAGGTTTCCCTGCCTGTATATATATATGTGTATATATGTGTTTGTGTGTGTGTGTGTGTGGATATATATATGTGTGTACATATGCGTATGTCTATGTACTGTGCCTGTGTGTGTTACTACTGTAGATGACTATATGTAAAGTGCATGGGGGAAATTTATCAAAACCTGTCCAGAGGAAAAGTTGCTGAGTTGCCCATAGCAACCAATCAGATCGTTTCTTTCATTTTGCAGAGGCCTTGTTAAAAATTAAAGAAGAAATCTGATTGGTTGCTATGGGCGACTCAGCAACTTTTCCTCTGGACAGGGTTTGATAAATCTCCCCATGTGTGTATCTATACCAGTGTTTCCCAACCAGGGTGACTCCAGTTGTTGCAAGACTACAACTCCCAGCATGCCCGGACAGCCAAAGTCTGTCTGGACATGCTGTGAGTTGTAGTTTTGCAGCCTCTGTATGCTCACTGGTTTGGAAACACTGATCTATTCTAGCTGTGTGTATGAAGCATGTATAGTATGTAATGTGTACAGTGTGTGTGTATGAAGCATGTATAGTATGTAATGTGTACAGTATGTGGGTATGATGCATGTACAGTATGTCTGTATGGAGCATGTATAGTATGTGTGTGTATGATGCATGTACAGTATGTAATGTGTACAGTATGTGTGTGTTTGAAGCATGTATAGTATGTAATGTGTACAGTATGTGTGTGTGTGTGTGTATGATGCATGTACAGTATGTAATTTGTACAGTGTGTGTATGATGCATGTATAGTATGTAATGTGTACAGTATGTTGTGTGTGTATGAAGCATGCATGTATAGTATGTAATGTGTAAAGTGTGTGTGTGTGTGTGTGTATGAAGCATGCATAGTATGTAATGTGTACTGTATGTTGTGTGTATGAAGCATGCATGTACAGTATGTAATGTGTACAGTATGTGTGTGTATGAAGCATGCATGTACAGTATGTAATGTGTATTGTGTGTGTATATAATGCATGTATAGTATGTAATGTGTACAGTATGTGTGTGTATGAAGCATGCATTTACAGTATGTAATGTGTACAGTATGTTGTGTGTGTATGAAGCATGATGTACAGTATGTAATGTGTACAGTATGTATGTGTGTATGAAGCATGTATAGTATGCAATGTGTACAATATGTGTATGATGCATGTATAGTATGTAATGTGTACAGTGTGTGTATGAAGCATGTATAGTATGTAATGTGTACAGTGTGTGTGTGTGATGCATGTATAGTATGTAATGCGTACAGTGTGTGTGTGTGTATGATGCATGTACAGTATGTAATGTGTACAGTATGTGTGTGTGTGATGCATATACAGTATCTAATGTGTACAGTATATGTGTGTATGATGCATGCATGTACAGTATGTAATGTGTATTGTGTGTATATAATGCATGTATAGTATGTAATGTGTACAGTATGTGTGTGTGTGTGTGTGTGAAGCATGCATGTACAGTATGTAATGTGTACAGTATGTGTGTGTGTATGAAGCATGTATAGTATGTAATGTGTACAGTATGTTGTGTGTGTATGAAGCATGCATGCACAGTATGTAATGTGTACAGTATGTGTGTGTATGAAGCATGCATGTACAGTATGTAATGTGTATTATGTGTGTATATAATGCATGTATAGTATGTAATGTGTACAGTATGTGTGTGTATGAAGCATGCATGTACAGTATGTAATGTGTACAGTATGTTGTGTGTGTATGAAGCATGCATGTACAGTATGTAATGTGTACAGTATGTGTGTGAAGCATGTATAGTATGTATTGTGTACAGTATGTGTGTGTATGATGCATGTATAGTATGTAATGTGTACAGTGTGTGTGTATGAAGGATGTATAGTATGCAATTTGTACAGTATGTAATGTGTACAGTGTGTGTATGATGCATGTACAGTATGTAATGTGTACAGTATGTGTGTGTATGAAGCATGTATAGTATGTAATGTGTACAGTATGTTGTGTGTGTATGAAGCATGCATGTACAGTATGTAATGTGTACAGTATGTGTGTGTGTGAAGCATGCATGTACAGTATGTAATGTGTATTGTGCGTGTATTTAATGCATGTATAGTATGTAATGTGTACAGTATGTGTGTGTATGAAGCATGCATGTACAGTATGTAATGTGTACAGTATGTTGTGTGTGTATGAAGCATGCATGTACAGTATGTAATGTGTACAGTATGTGTGTGTATGAAGCATGCATGTACAGTATGTAATGTGTACAGTATGTGTGTGATGCATGTACACTATGTAATGTGTACAGTATGTGTGTGTATGATGCATTTACAGTATGTAATGTGTACAGTATGTTGTGTGTATGAAGCATGCACGTACACTATGTAATGTGTACAGTATGTTGTGTGTGTATGATGCATGTACAGTATGTCATGTGTACAGTATGTTGTGTGTATGAAGCATGCATGTACAGTATGTAATGTGTACAGTATGTTGTGTGTATGATGCATGTACAGTATGTAATGTGTACAGTATGCTGTGTGTATGAAGCATGTATAGTATGTAATGTGTACAGTATGTGTGTGTATGAAGCATGCATGTACAGTATATAATGTGTACAGTGTGTTGTGTGTGTATGAAGCATGCATGTACAGTATGTAATGTGTATTGTGTGTGTATATAATACATGCAGGGGCGGATCGGGGTGGGGGGGGAACATCCCGTGCGTGCGCCCATTGGAAAGCAACGCAGAGGAGCGGAGCAGTGTACAGGACATGCGCTGGCCAGCATGGTAAGTGACCAGCGGCACATCAGCTTGAGTGCTCCGAACACTCAAGTGGTCGGAGCACTGAAGTAGGACAGTAAACAGGCATACAGCCTCCAGCCATACACTGTATGGCTGAAGGCTGTATGTCTGTGGGGGAATATACTACACCTAATGTGTGGGGACTATACTGCACCTAATGTGGGGGAACTATAGTCTAATGCGGGGAGAACTCTACTGCACCTAATGTGGGGGAACTATATTGCACCTAATGTGGGGGAACTATACTGCACCTAATGTGGGGGGACTATACTGCACCTAATGTGGGGGAACTATACTGCACCTAATGTGGGGGAACTATACTGCACCTAATGTGAGGGAACTATACTGCACCTAATGTGGGGGAACAATACTGCACCTAATGTGAGGAACTATAGCCTAATGTATGGAGAACTATACTGCACCTAATGTGGGGGGACTATAGCCTAATCTGGGGAGAACTATACTGCACCTAATGTTGGGAACTATACTGCACCTAATGTGGGGGAACTATACTGCCAACCCTAATGTGGAGAACTATACTGCACCTAATGGGGAGAACTATACTGCACCTAATGTGGGGAACTATACTGCACCTAATGTAGGGGGATTATACTGCACCTTATGTGGGGGAACTTAAGGCCTAATGTAGGGGAACTGTACAGCACCTAATGTGGGGAACTATACTGCCTAATGTGGGGGAACTATACTGCACCTAATGTGGGGGACTATACTGCACCTAATTTGGGGAGCTATACTGCACCTAATGTGGGGAACTATACTGCACCTAATGTGGGGGACTATACTGCACCTAATGTGGGGGAACTATACTGCTCCTAATGTGGGGGAACTATACTGCACCTAATGTGGGGGAACACTGCTAGCCTAATGTGGGGAGAACTCTGCGGCACCTAACGTGGGGGGAACTGTGCCGCACCTAACATGGCGGGAACTGTGCCACACCTAACGTGGGGGGAACTGTGCCGCACCTAACATGGGGGGAACTGTGCTGCACCTAATGTGCGGGCCTCATATCGACGTTCGCTCATGTCGCGCTCCCAGCATTCAAGGGCCGGCGATACTACGTCCTGACGGCGGCCCTAGAGCGTGACGTGCGTGAACATCAAGGGGGGGGGGGGTTGGTTTGGCCTCCATGTCCATTTTGCTTGGGCCCCCCAAATTCCTTCAAACGGCCCTGGCAGGGCTACTCCGTTAAGTAGCACAACTCTTTGTTGTATAGTAACCAGATTCTGAATGTAATGTTTATCTAAATATTATTTATGTTCAAATTAGTAAGAATAACAACAATGTTTAATAATAGCACACATGCTTGTATATAACTCATTGTCAAAAAAGTATTTTTTATGTACTTGTGATGGTCATCATACATTATTCAGGATGGAATGACATTGTTATTAATATGCTTTACATGTATATAGTTTATTTATTTTAAATAGCAAATAGCCACATAGGCTTGTTGCTGGCTCATCACTGATATACATACTAAATGTAGAAGACGGAAGTAAAATCTATTAGAAGATCTTCTATTTAGCAAAATGGAAAAATCAATATAGTGGTATGAAGTTGATAGTGTACAATGCTCGTCTCTAAGGTTTTACTTTATGCACGACATGACCTTGACCTGTAGCCATCTAAAATGCAATTTCCGACCATTAACGATTGATTCAAATGAACTGCCTCCTCCTATGATTCCCTCACACTGAGTCTAAACCCTGGGACAAGACATACACCCCGTACACACATACACATGAGCAACATTTGGTAATTGTTATTTTCTTAATATTGCTGACACATTCTGAGAGGATAATTTAATGTTTAGTATGTGTATTGAGACAATGCTGTAATGTGTGTATAGCCCATGAATATTATGCACTTAGATGATACCATGCTCATTCATATAATTAGATAATTAAGTCTCCACTCCGCTGCTAGATCAATATTTAAAGCGAATCCTGCATTCAGGCAGATTCATTGCATTTTTTTTTTTTTTTTACCTAAATGCCTTACCTCTTAAGATTACATTGTGTTTGTAAGATACTAACAAAACTGAAGTCTTGCAGATTAGGAAGAAAAATATCGCTTGTTCATAGAATTCAGTCTTTGTGAAATTCTAATTGGACACAATAAACTTACTGTATTTATAGTTGTATTGATCCAATGAATAACAAGCAAAACCTACTAGAAAACAATCTGTCAATTACGTCTCATTAGGAAAAAATCCTTCCGGTCTCTGAAGATGGCAATGAAATTTTCTCTGAATCAACGTTTTCTGGGTAGTTTTCTAAATTAGTGTTGAAACCCGGGTAACTTTTGTTTTTATAGCAGCCTGTAGGATTTTAGCTTTACTCAGTAACACCTTCAGATATTAGTAGTCCTATTGAATGAATTAAAAATGCAATTATTCTGCTCCATTTATTAACCCCTTAAAGGGGTACTCCGGTGCTTAGACATCTTATCCCCTATTCAAAGGACCAAATATAACAAGGAGTCACATGTCACAATGACAGAGCCTGGAGGTGGCATCAGTGTGAGGAGACCATATAGTGGCTGAATGACTGCCTGGAGTTTGTGGCAGCATGGGGAGATCATATAGTGTCTGAATGGCACCACCTGGAGTTGGCTGAAGCATGAGGAGACCATATAGTGTATGAATGGCTCAGCTTGGAGTTGGCAGCAGCATGAGTAGACACTAGGGCTTCAGAATCCCTAAGATTAAAAGATGAATTTTGAAATTTAAATTGAAGATTTATGGTAGCTAGTGCTACCATAAAAAATTTAGGCCCAGGCCCAGCAGCATCAGTGAACCATATAATGGCTGAATGACACAGCCTGGAGTTGGCTGAAGCATGAGGAGACCATATAGTGTCTGAATGGCACAGCCTGGAGTTGGCAGCAGCATGAGTTGACACTAGGGTTTCACAAGCCCTAAGATTAATAGATGAATTTTGAAATTGAAATTGAAGATATATGGTAGCTAGTGCTACCATAAAAATTTTTTAGGCCCAGGCCCAGCAGTATCAGTAAACCATATATTGGCTGAATGACAAAGCCTGGAGTTGGCTGAAGCATGAGGAGACGATATAATGTCTGAATGGCACAGCCTGCAGTTGACAGCAGCATGAGTAGACACTACAGCTTCACAATCCCTAAGATTAAAAGATGAATTTAGAAATTTAAATTGAAGATTTATGGTAGCTAGTGCAACCATAAAACTTTTTTAGGCCCAGGCCCAGCAGTATCAGTAAACCATTTATTGGCTGAATGACACAGCCTGGAGGTGGCTGAATCATGAGGAGACCCTATAGTGGCTGAATGGCACAGCAAGGAGGTGGCGGAAGCATGAGGAGACTATATGGTGGCAGAAAGACACAGCCTGGAGGTGGCTGAAGCATGAGGAGACCATATTGTGTCTGAATGGCACAGCCTAGAGTTGGCAGAAGCATGAGGAGACCATTGAAATTTAAGATTTTGAAATTTAAAGGGTACCTCTCATCAAAAAAACTTTTGATATATTATAGATTAATGTATGCAGAATAACTTTACAATTGCATGTTATTAAAAATTTGCTTCTTTCTATTTCATTTTCCACTTTGAAGAAATGACCACTAGGGGTCTCCCTACCAGTCCTGGCAGCAAGCATTTCAGACTCATGCTAGAGTCCTAAACACTATGAGCTGCCAGTCTGCTTTGTTCACAAAGGAGAACACTCAGCGCTGCCAGCCTGCTTTGTTCACAGCCTGTCTGGCAGCTCTGAGTGTTTAGGACTCCAGCATGAGTCAGAAATGCTTGCTGACAGGACTGATTGGGAAAAATACAATAGAAAGAAGCAAATTTTTCATTAACATGCTATTGGAAAGTTATTCAACATTCATTAATCTAAAATATATCAAAAGTTTATTTGATGAGAGGTACCCTTTAAGATTTTGAAATTTAAATTGAGGATTTAAATTTTAACTCCGAAGTTTTAGTGCCCCAGGCCCCAGCGTGTGGGTACAAAAGACCAAATTTAACAAGGAGTCACATGTCACATGGTCGCACAATGACTGAGCGTGGACATGGCATAGGTATTAGGAGACCATATAGTGGCTGAATAACTCCCTGCAGTCTGTGGCAGCATAGGGAGACCATATAGTGTCTGAATGGCACAGCCTGGAGTTGGCTAAAACATAAGGAGACCATACAGTGTCTGAATGGCGCAGCCTGGAGGTAGCTGAAGCATGAGGAGACCATATAGTGGCTAAATGACACAGCGTGAAGGTGTTGGCAGCATGAGGAGACCATATAGATGCTGAATGACACAGCCTGGAGCTGAGAGCAGCATGAGTAGACACTAGGGCTACACAATCCCTAAGATTAAAAGGTGAATTTTGAAATGTAAAATTAAGATTTATGGTAGCTAGTGCTACCATAAAAATGTTTAGGCCCAGGCCCAGCAGCATGAGTAAACTATATATTGGCTGATTGACATAGCCTGGAGGTGGCTGAATCAAGAAGAGACCATTTATTGACTGAATTGCACAACCTGGAGTTGGCTAAAGCATGAGAAGACCATATAGGGTCTGAATGGCACAGCCTAGAGTTGGCTGAAGCATGAGGAGACCATATAGTGTCTGAATGGCACAGCCTGGAGTTGGCAGAAGCATGAGGAGACCATTGAAATGTAAGGTTTTTAAATTTAAGATTTTGAAATTGAGGAAATTGAGGATTTCAGTTTTAGTGTCACGGGCCCCAGTGTGTGGGTACAAAGGACCAAATTTAACAAGGAGTCAAATATCACATGGCAGCACAATTACAGAGCCTGGAGGTGGCATCAGTATGAGGAGACCATATAGTAGCTGAATGACTGCCTCGAGTTTGTGGCAGCCTGAAGAGACCATATAGTGGTTGAATGGTACAGCCTGGAGTTGGCTGAAGCATGAGGAGACCATATAGTGGCTGAATGAGACGGCCTGGAGGTGGCAGCAGCATCAGGAGTCCTGAAAGTGACCCTAATGCAGAGGAATTTCTGAAACTGGGGACCAGCCTCTTAATTATATTTTGCAGTATCCATGGCAGCAAAATGAGAGAGCCTGGAGGTGGTAGCATCAGCATGAGGACACCATAGAGCAGCACTATTAGAGAGCATGGAGATGGCAGCATCAACATGAGGAGACCATATGTGCCGCACAATGAAAGTGCCTGGAAGTGGTAGCATCAGCATGAGGAGACCATAACAGTTGCACAATGACAGTGCCTGGAGGTGGTAGCATCAGCATGAGGAGACCATATGGTGGCACAATGACAGAGCGTGGAGGAGGTAGCATCAGCATGAGAAGACCTTAGAGCAGCACAATTAGAGAGCTTGGAGGTGGCATCATCAGCATGAGGAGACCATATGGCGACACAATGACAGAGCCTGGAGATGGTAGCATTAGCATGAGGAGACCATACAGCAGCACAATGACATAGCCTTGAGGGGGCAGCAGCAGCATGAGGGCCATGCCAAGTGAGGGTTGAGTCTGAGGAACCCACCGACTGTTGACTGGGGGTGTCGGATGTCACTTGGGATGAAGTGGATGACCGAGTGAACCAATCAAGCACGGCTGCTGGGTTGCTGGTCGAGACACGACTGCTAGCTGACAGCAAGAGCTCCGACCTCTCACTGGAACTCTGGCTGCCACACGCCCCTACTCTGCTGTGACCTCTGCATGCGCCTGATTAATTTAGGCCTCTGCCACTCCACTGTGCACGTCCTGGCAATACTCTGCCTGACATACTTATTGCGTATATCAGGGGAGTACAATACGCTTCACTACGCTTAAAACCGTATTTGTCTAGAACAGCAGCAGGTGTGTACTATTAGCTGTCCTTTCACAGTATATAGGCCCTTGACAGATTAACAGGTACAAAATAGTGCACTACTTTGATGTAGGTAACTGGTATGCAATTATGAGGGCAGAAAAAATACGCTACAGTACACTTAAAAAAGTGCCTGAGTACAACTGTTACGCAGAGCGCTCCGGGTCCCTGCTCCTGACATTGCGCTGCACTGACATTGCCGGCGGGGATGCGATTTGCATAGCGGGACGCGCCCGCTCGCGAATCGCATCCCAAGTCACTTACCCGTCCCGGTCCCCGGCTGTCATGTTCTGGTGCGCGCGGCTCCGCTCTCTAGGGCGCGCGCGCCAGCTCTCCAAGATTTAAAGGGCCAGTGCACCAATGATTGGTGCCTGGCCCAATCAGCCTAATTAGCTTCCACCTGCTCCCTGTCTATATTACCTCACTTCCCCTGCACTTCCTTGACGGATCTTGTTGCCTTGTTCCAGTGAAAGCGTTTAGTGTTGTCCAAAGCCTGTGTTCCAGACCTCCTGCTATCCTCATTGACTACGAACCTTGCCGCCTGCCCTGACCTTCTGCTACGTCTGACCTTGCCTCTGCCTAGTCCTTCTGTCCCATGCCTTCTCAGCAGTCAGCGAGGTTGAGCCATTGCCGGTGGGTACGACCTGGTTGCTACCGCCGCAGCAAGACCGTCCCGCTTTGCGGTGGGCTCTGGTGAAAACCAGTAGCAACCCTAGAACCGGTCCACCGACACGGTCCACGCCAATCCCTCGCTGACACAGAGGATCCACATCCAGCCTGCCGAATCGTAACAGTAGATCCGGCCATGGATCCCGCTGAGGTGCCGCTGCCAAGTCTCGCTGACCTATCCACGGTGGTCGCTCAGCAATCGCAGCAAATTGCCCAACAAGGACAGCAGCTGTCGCAGTTGACCGCCACGTTACAGCAACTTCTGCCACTGCTACAGCAGCAACCATCTCCTCCGCCAGCTCCTGCACCTCCTCCGCAGCGACTGGCCGCTCCTAGCCTCCCTGCCGGACAAATTTGATGGGGACTCTAGACTCTGCCGTGGCTTCTTGTCTCAATGTTCCCTACATATGGATATGTTGTCGGACCAATTTCCTACAGAACGGTCTAAGGTGGCGTTCGTAGTGAGTCTTCTTTCTGGAAAGGCCTTGTCTTGGGCCACACCGCTCTGGGACCGCAATGATCCTGCCACAGCCACAGTCCAGTCCTTCTTCGCTGAAGTCCGTAGTGTCTTCGAAGAACCAGCCTGAGCTTCTTCTGCCGAGACTGCCCTGCTGAACCTGGTCCAGGGTAATTCTTCAGTAGGCGAGTACGCCATCCAATTTTGTACTCTCGCTTCCAAATTATCTTGGAATAACAAGGCTCTCTGCGCGACCTTTAAACAAGGCCTATCCAGTAACATCAAGGATGTGCTGGCCGCACGAGAGATTCCTGCCAACCTGCAAGAACTTATCCATTTGGCCACCCGCATTGACATGCGTTTTTCTGAGAGACACCAGGAGCTCCACCAGGAAAAAGACCTTGATCTCTAGGCACCTCTCCCACAGTATCCTTTGCAATCTACCCCTGTGCCTCCCGCCGAGGAGGCTATGCAAGTGGATCGGTCTCGCCTGACCCATGAAGAGAGGACTCGCCGTAGGGAAAAAAATCTATGTCTGTACTGCGCTAGTACCGAACATTTATTGGTGAATTTCCCTATTCGTCCTCCACGTCTAGGAAATGCACGCACGCACCCAGCTCATGTGGGTGTGGCGTCCCTTGGTACGAAGTCTGCTTCTCCACGTCTCACTGTGCCCGTGCGGATTTTTCCTTCTGCCAACTCCTTCATCTCAACCGTGGCCTGCTTGGACTCTGGTGCTTCTGGAAATTTTATTCTGGACTCTTTGGTGAATAGGTTCTGCATCCCGGTGACCCGTCTCGTTAAGCCGCTCTACATTTCTTCGGTCAACGGAGTGAAGTTGGACTGTACTGTGCGTTACCGCACAGAACCCCTCTTAATGTGCATTGGACCCCATCATGAAAAGATTGAATTTTTCGTCCTTCCCAACTGCACCTCTGAAGTCCTCCTCGGTCTGCCATGGCTCCAGCATCATTCTCCCACCCTTGACTGGACCACCGGGGAGATCAAGACACTCTGCCCCATGACAAGCTTCACCCTCTGCCCCCCCTCCCCATTCCCACTTCTTCTGAACTACCTGCCGCTGGTATAGCTACCCAGGACTTCTTTTTTCAGAAGGAGACTCAAGAGGCGTCCCCTATGTTCTTGTCTCTTTTGAATGAACAAGGAGACAAAAAGAGGGGGAGACCTAAGGGGGGGGGGTACTGTTACGCCGAGCGCTCCGGGTCCCTGCTCCTCCCCAGAGCGCTCGCGGCGTCTCTCTCTGCAGCGCCCCGGTCAGACCCGCTGACCGGGAGCGCTGCACTGACATTGCCGGCGGGGATGCGATTCGCATAGCGGGACGCGCCCGCTCGCGAATCGCATCCCAAGTCACTTACCCGTCCCGGTCCCCGGCTGTCATGTTCTCTAAGATTTAAAGGGCCAGTGCACCAATGATTGGTGCCTGGCCCAATCAGCCTAATTAGCTTCCACCTGCTCCCTGTCTATATTACCTCACTTCCCCTGCACTTCCTTGTCGGATCTTGTTGCCTTGTGCCAGTGAAAGCGTTTAGTGTTTTCCAAAGCCTGTGTTCCAGATCTCCTGCTATCCTCATTGACTACGAACCTTGCCGCCTGCCCCGACCTTCTGCTACGTCTGACCTTGCCTCTGCCTAGTCCTTCTGTCCCACGCCTTCTCAGCAGTCAGCGAGGTTGAGCCGTTGCCGGTGGATACGACCTGGTTGCTACCGTCACAGCAAGACCATCCCACTTTTCCGGCAGGCCCTGGTGAAAACCAGTAGCAACCCTAGAACGGGTCCACTGACACGGTCCGCGCCAATCCTTCACTGACAGAGAGGATCCACATCCAGCCTGCCGAATCGTAACAACAACACAAGCCAGTGAGTACTTTTGCCTTGACTATCACAGTATGTAGGCTCTTGACAGATTAACAGGTACAAAATAGTACACTACTTAGATGTACGGATGTGGTATGGACTTCTGAGGGCAGAAAATTGCGCTACAGTACACTTAAAAAAGAATCTGAGTACAACACCAGCCTGTGAGTACTTTTGCCTGGACTTTCACAGTATGTAGGCCTTTGACAGATTAACAGGTACAAAATAATACACTACTTAGATGTAGGTATTTGGTATCAGGTATACACTTATGAGGGCAGAAAAATGCAGTACAGTACGCTTAAAAAAAGTATTTTAGTAAAACACCAGCCGGTGATTACTTTTGCCTGGACTTTCACAGTATCTAGGCCCTTGACAGATTAACAGGTTTAAAATTGTACACTACTTAGATGTAGGTATGTGGTATGCACTTATGAGGGCAGAACAATGCGCTACAGTACGCTTAGTAAACGTATTGGAGTAAAACACCAGCTGGTGATTACTTTTGCCTGTCCTTTCACAGTATGCAGGCCCTTGACAGATTAACAGGTACAAAATAGTACACTACTTAGATGTAGGTATGTGGTATGCACTTATGAGGGCAGAAAAATGTGCTACTGTACGCTTCAAAAATTATTTGAGTAAAACACCAGCTGGTGATTACTTTTGGCTGTCCTTTAACAGTATGTAGGCCCTTGACAGATTAACGGGCACAAAATAGTACACCACTTAGATGTACATATGTGGTATGCACTTATGAGGGCAGAAAAATGCGGTACAGTACGCTTACAAAAACGTATTTTAGTAAAACACCAGCCAGTGATTTCTTTTGCCTGGACTTTCACAGTATCTAGGCCCTTGACAGATTAACAGGTACAAAATAGTACACTACTTAGATTTACGTATGTGGTATGCATTTATAAGGGCCTAAAATGCGGTACAGTACGATAAAAAAAATACATATTTTTGCACAACACCAGCAGTACAAAACCGTGCTGCAGCACAAATAATCTGTGTACTAAACACAAAATTGCACTCTGCCAAAGACTATTAGGAATGGACTGCTGTGTATTATACCATCTACAGACTAGCATAACCAGCAGATGATTTTTTTGTGGAACAAAGACACAGAATTGCACTGAAAATTTCTTCCTGCCTCCTCTGCTAAGGTTTATGAAGTTGATGCAGCTTGTTGAAATGTATGAGGCAACACACAGCTATCTGCCCTCTCTGTAATATAATGCTGAAGAAAGTGACTGGGAGTTTAATGGCTGCTGTAAAAATCCTTTTCAGTGAAAAAAAAACCACTGCTCTCTGTCCACCAGAACGTTGATGAGACTAGGATGTGAAACACTGCTGGAATGAGCTTTTCTGTGTAACACACACACAGCGATGCAGTGTAATGAATTATATGACGAGCTGCAAAATGTCTGCTGAATATATAGGGCTGTGACATCACAGGGGTGACTGGCTGCTGATAGGCTGCATCCTGCATGTGATTCAGGGTCATCCCGCCTACTTCCCTTCCCACCTTGCCTTCCCGCCTTTCCAGACTTCCTTGCCTCATATACTGACATGTGGATCAGCCATTTTAGATGCCCTGGAGCCTGGACCGCAGTAAACGGAGTTTAATGAAGTTATTTGCGCTATAGAATCGTGTGATATTCACATTCGTTGCAAATAGCATATTTCATGAAATTCGTAACAAATTATGGTTCATCAGCTTCGATTCGCTCATCTCTAGTACTGATGATGAATTAAAATTTTAGAGACCTCAATGACATTGATGCAGACATCAAATTCACCATGGTGGCATCCAGGACAGGAATTCTATTCTTGGACACCTGGGTGTACATAGAGAATGGTAGACTTGTAACTGACTTATTTGTAAAACCGACAGACAGAAACAATCTTTTACGTTTTGGCAGTGCACACCCTAGGGGTATGGTGAAGTTGCTACCATACAGTCAGTTCCTCAGAGTAAAGAGGATTGTTAAGGACCCAAGTATACTGGAGAAGAGACTGAGAGATATGGGGGCAGAAGTTTACTCAGAGAGGTTACCCCAAGCAGGTAGTGCTCTTACATAAACATAAGGTTGATTCAATCAAGAGAGTTGACATTCTCCATCTAAACACCTCTGATAAAAATGCTATGAGACATATTCCTTTTGTGTCCACGTTTACTCCTTTGAGTGAGAGGTTTGGTCAGAATATACCTAGACACTGGAACATTCTTGCGCACTCCTTTGATATTATTACTGAATTGAAAATCCCACCTATACTAGCATACAGAAGGGCACCTAACTTAAAAGATAAAGTAGTCCATACAGATCTGTATACTGATAAGAAGAACATGGCCACACTATTAATACCTGATTGCTACCCATGTACAGTATGAATTGTGATAACTGTAAAGTTATGATCGAAAGGGATATTTCCAAGCACCCCTTAACAGGTTTGGAATATAAAATACGCCATCATGTTACCTATAAATCCGACCATGTTATTTACATTTTGGTTTGCCCATGCCCTATGATTTACTTAGGTGAAACAACTACTGAATGCAGGACGCGACTCAATAATCATAAATCCTCAATGCGGACAGGTAAAAATGAGCTTCCAGTCCCCAGACATTTTGTCAAACATAGACATACAATTGATCAATTGAGGTTCATGTTTATTGATCATATACCTCGGCCCAGGAGGGGCGGAGATAGAGAGAGTTCTAAGGAGACGTGAACTTTTCTGAATAGACAGATTACATGCCCTACAACTGGAAGGGGTGAACATTGACTTCTCAATGAAACCATTTATATGAGTAATATAAGTATTGAGTGTCGTGCCCAGGGATGTGATCGAGATTGTTGGATCGAGATTGATATCTATTCATCTGTATATAGTATGTTATATACTTTTTTGATGCTTTTCACAGTGTATTCGGGACACATATGGAATGGATCCTTACCTGGAACCCCAAGGGAATCTCTACAACATGACTGAATAAGCCTCTGAAAATTCGCTGAAGTTATATGTGATAAGTATGTGATGTTTCTCTCAAGATGCTGAGGACTATTCTGTTGCATTTGAGCTTTACATAGCCTGTGTATAGACTTTACATTCAATAAAACTATTATACTTAATATGACATTTTGGATGGAGTTTCATAACCATATGGTTGAGAAGAGAGCATTGTGGACTAACACATCCCTCTAGGTGTAACTAATGGATTGTTTTTTCAGTAGAGTCCCTCACTAACATGGGTGTATCTGCTTAATACCACGGGTTATGCAATGTTATATACATCGCATGGACGTGCAGATATGAATGGCTATTGGTATTGAAATATGCAGTCGTGATGGAGTGAGGTGGTCGCAAATTATATGTGTTAACAGCACTCTATCCATTGTTGTAGTTTATACAATATTTGCATTTCGGGTTGGCACGGGCCACGGAGTGTATTTACACCCCTCTGACGTCCACTGGATTGCTTGTCACGGGCTGTGATTAGTGTTGAGCGGCATAGGCCATATTCGAATTCGCGAATATTCGCGAATATATGGATGAATATTTGTCATATTCGCGAATATTCGCATATTCGTAATATTCTCGTTTTATTTTCGCATATGCGAATATTCGCGTGTGCGAAAATTAACATATACGAAAATTAGCATATTCAAAAATTAGCATAAACGAAAATTCGCATATGCGAAAATTTGCATATGCGAAAATTCGCACACCAGTCTCACACAGTAGTATTAGAGCCTTCTTACACCACATAAGCTAGAAGCAGAGAGGGATGATCACTGTGATGTGTACTGTGAAAAAAATATATATATAAATAAAAAAGAATATTCGTAATTACGAATATATAGCGCTATATTCGCAAATTTGCGAATATGCGATATTCGCGAATAAAATTCGAATTGCGAATATTCGCAAGCAACACTAGCTGTGATATCTTATAGATGTTTCACTAATGTGATTTGATTAATGTATTAGTGGCAATTACATTACTGAGGGACTCATTCACTTGTTATGCTCAGTGTACTATAGTCTCACTTTCATATATGTAGTATAGGGATGTTTATGTTGTACTCTGAGGATCGTGAAATCACCATTTGGTTAACAGTAGATTGGTCTTATAATAGGCGTTGACCTTAATGTTCTCGGGATGTATGGCCTTTTCAAATCTACTGTTATTATAATTACTCCATGACTCTTTATATATTGATGATACTGGCAGTGTTCCCTTACTTAATATGGCCGTACGAGCAGGAGTATATGTACATCGCCTGCGCTGAAGATGCGTTGCAAGATCTCTTCTGCCCGGCCTGCCGCCTAATTTTGTGAAGACAGAACAGTTGAGAGAATGCATGCGCAAGCTCCTTTGATGTCAGCCAGTCCTCAGCTACTCTGAGAAACATTGCAAGAGCTGAGGAAACACGGACGCAGTTCTGGTCCTGCACTCTCTCTTTGCTTACAAGTGAACACAGCATGATGAAGAGATGATGGGGTCATATGTTTGACAGTAGAATCACCGGGCGAGTCACAGCCCACTTTTGATGTTAATGGCAACACTGTACAATATACTAATGTATATGAAGATCAGAACATGGATATATATTGGACACAGTGTATTATTTGTCACTAATGTTTTTTTATGTACTTATGTGGATCACATTGTGTATTTTTTGTATGTAATTGTATTTATTTACATGAATACATTATGTAAGTTGAAGTCACTGATGTCATGGATGAGCACCAGAGAAAAGGAAGTGATGTAAGATGTGTAATTGGCTTGAGAAAGGTCTCATTGTGAAGACCAAAACGTAGCATTGTAACACGGATGGGTCAATAAACCACACTATTTCTTGTTATTCTGGAGTGCCGCTACTTCTTTTTTGATTGGATGTTTATGGGGCATTGAGTCCTGCCCTCAGCTGCTGAGCACTCATTTGGACCAGGAGTTCAGAACACAGTGCTGTTTTTTCCCCAGATATTCCACATTGTAAAAAAATATAAAGGTATCATTTATTTACAGACATATTTTCTGTGAGTACGGAGAAAAAAGGCACAGCCTGGCCCTATGTACCATATATAAATAAAATCAATCTCTCCATTTACACAAGTAAAATAATAAGGCTGTCACTAAATTATTGCCATGTTTTCAGTTTCATTGTGTTTAAGGATGTTCTAATTTTTAACACTAATTACATTTATATTTAGCAATGAATCATATTTATCACATTAGGCTTCTATATAACAATACTCAAGTAACCATTGTTTTAGTAAAATCTTTTCTATTTTCATATCAGTAATAGTTATAATTTGTTGAATTTACAATATTTTTTAGTTATTTCTATTTTGTGATATTTTTTTTATACTTGTTTTATTGAAGTTTGAATAAATACAAATGCAACAGCTCCGCAGAATGGTACCATGTACGACAGAATAGCAGTAACTCAAATACAGTCGTTACAGAGTAGCAAGGCCATACAGTACTATCAGTGCAGAGTAACTCACTCAAAGGGAAACCCAACCTGATAACACTAACATAACTCAATACACTACTTCATGGTGTAGTATTGCATAACCAAGACGCCCCATCATATGTGAAATAGAAAGGGGATGCAAGGAAAGAGAAAATAGTACACCTAGAGCTGCTGCCCCATAATGGAAAAATACACAGACACAGAATGAAAAACGGAATAAGAAAAAAGAAAGGGAGACCATGGGAGCAAAAAGAGGAATTAAAAGTGAGAGCCTAGAGCACTAGAGAACATTAAGGAGGTAAATACTGAGGGGGAGTAGCGATTAAGGGGTGACCCACACCAGGTACCCTATACCTTGAGAAATATGTCAGGGCATTTTCTGTGTTTATAAACTAGTTGTTCATAAGGAAGTATGGCATTGACCAATTTATTCCATTGTGGAAGTGAAGGCGACGGGGGATCCATCCATCATAGGGCTATTGCTTTTCTAGCCATGAACAGCACCTCATGAAGGAAAATCCTCATGTGGTGTTGCCAAGAATCCTCTGGAAGCAAACCTGCCAGTACGTCTGAAGGAAGGGAAACTTCTCTAGGGGAATGACATCTATGAAAGGCGTCGGAAGGCATTTGCCCGATTCTAAAAAGTCTCACCGGAGTAAGATAACAGTGATGAATAATATAAAGCTGAATCAATTTGTTATTGGCTGCCGGAAAAAACGTTAAATGAGAGGACAAAATCTCCGACCAATCCTCCGTTGTGAGAGAGGGGACGCATGCTTTCTAATAAGTCCCTGGCGAATCGACAGCTTTAGAAATTTTTGTCCTAGTGAGGTGAGTGTTTAGTATTGAAATTAAGCCTCTCAGTCCTTGGATCCCAATAAGGGGGTAAGCAGAAATAGGAGGTCTCGGGGAGGGGAAATGGGCAGTCAGGGCATGGTGGAGTTGGAGATATCTGTAAAAAGCCTCCTTGGGATCCCATAGTCAGTTTGGACCTGCGTGAAAGATTTCAATACATCATCCCGAAACATGTCCACTAATTGAGCAACCCCATAAGCAACCCAGAAAGGCGGGTCTAAGGTGTCTGTCAAGTGAGGGAGGTGGGGGTTATTCCAACAGGGGGAGGTCATCCTTTATGTCAGTGAAAGAAGTGACCTTCTGTGCCTGTCACCATACCTGTAAAGCTAGTTTATGCAGGGGAAGGAGCTGGCGGATCTGTGCCTGTCGCCATACCTGTAAAGCTAGTTTATGCAGGGGAAGGAGCTGGCGGATCCAAGTGTTGGCGCACTCCAGAAAGGCACGTGTAGAAGTAAGATCTAAGAAAGAGGCTAAGTGATGTTCCACATTCGGCAGGAGATCACAGGAGACACAATGCCAAAGATAACGGAGCTGACCCGCCTAAAAATATGTTTTAAAGTAAGGGAGTGCGCCCCCCCCCCCCCCCCCAGGTTCTTAGGGCGCTGCAGGGTGGAGAGTTTCAGTTTGGATCTACCGGTCCCCCAGATAAAAAAATGGGAGAAGGGAATCTAGGGTCTTAAAAAAGGTCATCGGGACTAGGTTAGAAGAGTGCTCAAGGAGATATAGGAGTTTGGGTAAAATTATCAACTTAACCAGACTGATTCTACCTAGGACCGCCAAGGGTAAGGCCCCCCACACTCAAAATGTATTCTTCACATAGGAGAGGAGGGAAATAATGTTAGCTTGAAGATCTAGGCAGGCATCCCTATGTATGACTATGCGCAGGTACTTAAATTGGGAGACAACAGCCAGACCGCAGAGGGTGGAGGGCCCAGGGAGCAGATGCAGAGGCATATAAGCGGACTTCACCAAATTGATTCGCAGACGGGAAATTTCCCCAAATCGGTCAATAACAGAAATAGCATGGGGGAGTGTCTCAAGGGGTTGGGACATAAACAAGATCAGGTCATCTGCATAGAGACCGAGACGGTCCTCCCTCCCATTTATAGTAATACCAGAATACAGCGGGTCCTATCTAAGGAGAAGGGCCAGGGGCTCCACTGCCACCTGAAACAGGATCGGCGACAGTGGACACCCCTGGCGCGTTCCCCTCCCCAAGGTAAATAGGTCAGAAGAGAGGCCATTCACAACTACTCGGACCTGGGGGGAGGAATATATAATCAACACCCATTTAATTAAATGAGGGTCAAAGTCTAATCGAGCAAGGACCTCCCGCAGGTACTCCCACTCTACCGAATCAAAGGCCTTGGCCGCATCTAATGAGGCTAAGGCCCAGTCCTCATTCAGTGCCACCCCAATTTGGACTGCGACCTTTACCCTCTGGATGTTCTCCACGGTTGACTTGCCGGGCATGAAGCCCACTTGGTCTCCATGTATGATGGAGAGGATAACCTTGTTTAATCTATTGGCCAGCACTTTCATTAGAATTTTATAGTCCATATTAACCAAGGAAATGGGCCTATATGAACCACACTGAAGGGGGTCCTTGTCTGGCTTAAGAAGGACTACTATATTAGCATAGTACATGGTGGGTGGAAGGCGGCTGGCTTCAAAAGCAGCGTCATACATTTCTTTCAAGGGACCCTGAAGAAGAGTAGCATAGTGTACATAGACATCCACAGGGAGGCCATCAGGGCCGGGCACCTTACCACCCTGCATGTCTGCAAGGGCATCAGAGATCTCCTCCGCCGTAATTGGAGAGTCTAGCATGGAAGCAGAGCTAGGGGAGAGCACAGGGAAGTGGATAGAGTCCAGGTAAGAGAGTAGATCCCCTCTGGAGCAGTGCACCTGGGAAGCATAGGGACGTGTAAAATTGAGCAAAGCGCCGAGCAACAAGCGCATTATCTACCAATACCTGACCAGTCCCAGAAGCTATTTTAAGGATTGGGGGAGCGGCCTGATTCCGTTTAACCAGTTGCTCCAATAATTTACTGGACTGGTAACCATGCTCGAAATAAAATTGTTTGGAGAAGAACAATTTACGATTCATTTTTTCATTAAGGTGGAGCATATACTGCCAACCAGTGGTAAGCCAGGAATGTTTATTGGCTTCCATAAGGTCAGTTACATAAGCTACCTCCAAATCTGCACACATGCGAGCCAGCTCTGCCTCCCTGACCGACGCCTCTCTTTTAATGTAGGAGATGGTAGACCTCAAACAACTTTGTAAATATAGAAAAATTCAATTGTAGTCACAGCACCGGTAAAAAATCCATTTATTAGAAATCCATGAAAAATTCAGGAGATACAAAAAGTGCAACCAGCATGCTGGAGTTCGAAACCTCCCCCTCTGACGCGTTTCCACCCTACCGGGCCTTAGTCATAGATACAAGGGGTAGTATTGCCTGGTATTTAAAGGAGCTCAAACTCCGCCCAATATCAAAAGTGCATACATATAAGAAAAAATGAACATAGCAAAATACACAGTGCAAAAAACAAAAAACCTCTCTACCATACATTAAAAATATATGTATATATAAAATAATAGAAAAAATCTATACAATAGAGAAAAGAAAAAAAGTTTTTTCAATAACTCATGACCAAATCGAGCCTATGATTCATGCCTTTCGGGTACGAGGTATTAAACATTAATATCCAATAACCTTCTCGGTTCAGAAGCTTGGAACGTCTGTCTCCTCCTCGCTGTGGCTTAGCAACCCTTTCTATTCCAGTTATTGTGAGGGTGCTAACATTGCCTGTGTGAACAAGGGAGAAATGTTTAGAGACGTTGGAAGGATTTCTAGTACTGTGAGTTGCTCCATATATGTGTTCTCGCAATCTATCCTTAATGCATCTAGTAGTGTATCCAACGTAGCCTAAATTACATGAGGTACAATGTATGTAATAAATTGCCCATGTTGTGTTGCAGCTAATGAAAGAGGAGATAGTGTATACAGATCCTACAATGCTTTCATTAATTACTTTAGTCTGATTCATAAACGCACAGCAACCGCAACGGTTGCCACCACATTTAAAACAACCTTTCAATTGTAACCAGGTATATGAAGGGTTAGTGTTAGTATTATCCTGGACATGAGAAGGTGCTAAAATGCTTTGTAGATTAGGCGGACGTTTAGCAGAAAATCTGCAGCCATTATGAACAATAATTTTAAGAATATTATCTTGTTCTAAAATAGGAAGATATTTAGTGACTATATTTCTAATGCAGTTATATTGTTTGCTATATGTAGTTATGAAAGTAATATTTCTGTCACTTGAAACATTGTTATTTTTATTTTTATGTTTGTTACTATTTTGTTTGGCAGTTTTTTTGTCACATAATAGATGTTCCCGATCTACACTTTGTGCTTTATGAATGGCTGAATTAATAATACCTATAGGATAATTTCTTTGTTTCAATCTTTCCGAGATATTAACACTTTCAACTTCAAAAAGTTCCGCTGAGGAACAATTCCTCTTGCTTCGGATAAATTCACCATATGGTAGATTTTTTATAATATATCTTGGGTGACACGATTTGGCGTGCAATACTGAATTGCCCGCAGTCGGCTTCCTAAACGTTGATGTGACAATCCTTTGATTCACAATATCCAACCTAACATCCAAATAAGAAATAGTAGTAGGGTGAAAATCATAAGTGAATTTGAGTGCACAGGGATTACTGTTAAGGTATTGTAGAAAGTCTGGTACGGTCGCCACATCAGACGCCCAAATGATGATAATATCGTCTATGTAGCGACCGTACCAGACTATGTCCAAGGCAAAGGGATTAATAGTGTCAAACAAATATAACTCCTCCCACCAGGCAACAAAAAGGATAGCTAAGGATGGAGAATATTTTGCACCCATTGAAGCTCCAACACACTGCAAATAATACTTAGAATTAAACACAAAAAAATTATGTGTCAAAAGATACTGTATGGCAGATAGAATAAACATCTTTAAATCAGAATCATAAGAAGAATATTTATCCATGTAGAATACAATGGCTATCAGTGCCAAACTGTTTCTATGTCACATGTTAGATTCATAAGAGCCAATTCCCGCCACCCCTACGACCTATTGTGGCAGGGATTGGCTCTTTAAACGAATCTTTGTGTGAATGGGTGGATCAATTTTTACAACCGTTAGTGAAACGATCTTATGGATACATTAGGGATACTAAACACCTGCTGGGTACATTTGCTAATATACAGTGGCAACCACATTACAATTGGTTAACGTGTGACATAGAAACACTATACACATGTATTCCCCACAGTTTGGCACTGATAGCCATTGAATTCTAAATGGATAAATATTCTTCTTATGATTATGATTTAAAGATGTTTATTCTATCTGCCATACAGTATCCTTTGACACATAATTTTTTTGTGTTTAATTCTAAGTATTATTTGCAGTGTGTTGGAGCTTCAATGGGTGCAAAATATTCTCCATCCTTAGCTATCCTTTTTGTTGCCTGGTGGGAGGAGTTATATTTGTTTGACACTATTAATCCCTTTGCCTTGGACATAGTCTGGTACGGTCGCTACATAGACGATATCATCATCATTTGGGCATCTAATGTGTTGACCGTAGCAGACTTTCTACAATACCTTAACAGTAATCCCTGTGCACTCAAATTCACTTATGATTTTCACCCTACTACTATTTCTTATTTGGATGTTAGGTTGGATATTGTGAATCAAAGGATTGTCACATCAACGTTTAGGAAGCCGACTGCGGGCAATTCAGTATTGCATGCCAAATCGTGTCACCCAAGACATATTATTAAAAATCTACCATATGGTGAATTTATCCGAAGCAAGAGGAATTGTTCCTCAGCGGAACTTTTTGAAGTTGAAAGTGTTAATATCTCGGAAAGATTGAAACAAAGAAAATATCCTATAGGTATTATCAATTCAGCCATTCATAAAGCACAAAGTGTAGATCGGGAACATCTATTATGTGAAAAAAAACTGCCAACAAAATAGTAACAAACATAAAAATAACAATGATTCAAGTGACAGAAATATTACTTTCATAACTACATATAGCAAACAATATAACTGCATTAGAAATATAGTCACTAAATATCTTCCTATTTTAGAACAAGATAATATTCTTAAAAATATTGTTCATAATGGCTGCAGATTTTCTGCTAAACGTCCGCCTAATCTACAAAGCATTTTAGCACCTTCTCATGTCCAGGATAATACTAACACTAACCCTTCATATACCTGGTTACAATTGAAAGGTTGTTTTAAATGTGGTGGCAACCGTTGCGGTTGCTGTGCGTTTATGCATCAGACTAAAGTAATTAATGAAAGCATTGTAGGATCTGTATACACTATCTCCTCTTTCATTAACTGCAACACAACATGGGCAATTTATTACATACATTGTACCTCATGTAATTTAGGCTACGTTTGATGCACTACTAGACGCATTAAGGATAGATTGCGAGAACACATATATGGAGCAACTCACAGTACTAGAAATCCTTCCAACTTCTCTAAACATTTCTCCCTTGTTCACACAGGCAATGTTAGCACCCTCACAATAACTGGAATAGAAAGGGTTACTAAGCCACAGCGAGGAGAAGACAGATGTTCCAAACTTCTGAACCAAGAAGGTTATTGGATATTAATGTTTAATACCTCGTACCCGAAAGGCATGAATCATAGGCTCGATTTGGTCATGAGTTATAGAAAAAACTTTTTTTCTTTTTTCTATTATATAGATTTTTTCTATTATTTTATATATACATATATTTTTAATGGATGGTATAGAGTATTTTTCTGAGTTTTTTTGTTTTTTGCACTGTGTATTTTGCTATGTTTGTATTTTCTTATATGTGTTCACTTTTGATATTGGGCGGAGTTTGAGCTCCTTTAAATACCAGGCAATACTACCCCTTGTATCTATGACTAAGGCCCGGTAGGGCGGAAACGCGTCAGAGGGGGAGGTTTCGACCTCCAGCATGCTGGTTACACCTTTTGTATCTCCTGAATTTTTAATGGATTTCTAATAAATGAATTTTTTACCGGTGCTGTGACTACAATTTAATTTTTCTATTCTGGAGACAGTGAAGGACTGATTGCACGAGCACGGAGAAGGTGAGCGCTTTCCATATTTTTGTATCTTTGTTTCAACTTTGTAAATATGCTTTGAGATTATCCCACAAAAGGACAGGATTGCCCGGCTGGTTAACTAAAAGAAATGTTTGAAGCTGGTCAGGGATCCTATCATGTGGGACAATCAACTGCAGCCAGAAAGAATGTACCTTCCATGTTCGAACATATGACTCCTGAGACAGCGATATCTCCAACAGCAAAGCAGAGTGGTCAGAGATTGCGCAGGTCCCAAAAGACACATTAATTACCTGGGGGGGATTACAACAAGCTAGATCAATACGAGATAGAGCGTTACTCCCAATGGAATAGCAACAATACTGTAACAGATGGGGGGATTTACATCTAAAGATGTCTAACCAGCCAACTTCAGACAAAAAGTAGTAGGGGAGTAGGGGAGAAGGGGGAAGGATACTCATCATCAACTTGGGATCAAGCATCCAGAGCAGAAAGGTGGTGCAGCATCCTCAGGAAGACTCAGCAGCGAGGGGACCCTCGCTGGCGGCACACCCAGTCAGCAGCCTCTCCTGGAACAGTGAAGAATAGAGTACGGTCACCATCCATCACACGAAGTCTGGCCAGATAGGCCATAGAATAGGCAATTCCTAGGTCTCACAGCTTTGGTTTAACTTCCACAAGCGTAGCTCTCCGACATTGTAAATCCGCACAGAAGTTGGGAAATATAGAGACTTCGGCATTGTCGTAGATGAGGTCAGGAGCTCTCCGCGCCAAGAGGAGAATAAT
Source organism: Hyla sarda (assembly GCF_029499605.1). Lineage (NCBI taxonomy): Eukaryota > Metazoa > Chordata > Amphibia > Anura > Hylidae > Hyla > Hyla sarda. Next base: position 171,692,521 of record NC_079190.1, on the reverse strand, counting down.
ATCACGGTCATTGCAATTCAGTATGCGGGCCAGCAAGGGCCGTGGAGGAGCCCCAGGAGGAGGTGGTTTCACAGGGACACGGTGTGCCTGTTCCACAGTAAAGGCAATAGAAAAAGGTGCATCAGAAAAGGAGTCCTTGAGCCACTGTTCCACAAAGGCCCCTTGGGCAGAGCTCTCAGTTCTCTCAGGAATACCAATTATATGGATATTGTTCCTTCTCAGTCTATTTTCCAAGTCATCAGCTTTCTGCCTGCATAGCTACAGGCTGAGAAGTGAGGACAGATATGGAGGCAGGAACAGGAACAAGTGTGCCCTCAATAGCAGAGATCCTTCCCTCAGTGTGGGTGACCCTCTCCCTCAGGGCTTGCATATCTTGCCTCAGCAGCCCAACATCTATCTTAACCTCCTCTATCTTACCAGTAAGGGTGGTCTGGCAGGAGGTGATCGCAGCAAGCAGCTGTACTGAGACATCACTTAAAGTCAGCTCAGGAGCCATCTCCCCTGCATCCCGAGTAGCGGCGAGGGTGCAGTCTGGTACCTCCCTGAGGAGTGAGAGGCTCGGATGCCATCTTTTGGTCTGGTTGCAGGCAAATTCCCAGAGCCTTTCGGCGGCCGCACCACCTTTATTGTGGTCAGGATCGCACTTGGGCAGCATCCCCTGGAAGCGTGAGGGGTCCAGGCCAAAAGGTAAGCCAGGATCGGGTCAGGATTACTCCGTGCACGGGCGTGGGAGCGGGAGCTACAGTACTGTTCGTCCGCTCATATCCAGCGCAAGCCACGCCCCCCCCCACAATTTTTATATGTTTGTATCCTGTACAAACTGTTACTGTAAAACTTTTGTGCTTTGCAGTAAATGAAGTAAAGAACAATTTTCCAATCTGCATTTTCAAAATAATACACCATTATACACTAAAAGCATTGAATATTTACATATAATAAAAAGAAAAGGTTTGGCCACAGCAGCTTTTTGATCCATTATAAAATAACAAGGGGAGTTTTTTTCTATGCTGTACAGGCACAAAAACATGCTGAAAGATAATGGAAAACTGTAAAAAACAAACAAACTAATATATATAAGGACAAAAGTATTGGGACCTATAAGGAGCTTTTAGGACATCCCATTCTAACTAAATTAAAACATTACTGTCATGATAAAAATAAGCAAAAAACTTTTGATCGGTTGGGGTCTCAGGATCGATCCCTAGATATAGCTGCATTGTTTACTTTCACAGTTTGGTGCTCCAATATAATGGAGCCTGTCCAGGGGAGTGAATCACACTACAGCTTGCTTTGGCTGGCTATATCTAGGACTGGGGGTCTCAGCTTGACATGTCAAAAGTTTGTTGTCATGACCAGGGGCGTAGCTATGGAGGTAGCAGAGGTAGCAGTCGCCCTGGGGCCCTTGTGCCTAAGGGGCCCCAAAACAAATCTGCCCCATAAGAGACCAGTATTTTAATTGGCATATGGAGCCCTGTTGTAGATTTTGCATCGGGGCCCAAAAGCTACAAGCTACCCCTCTGGTCCTGACAGTAATGCTTTAATAGGCAGTTCACCCAACCCACCTCCTTGGCAGTTGTAACATCTTCAACTCTTCAGGGAAGACTTTCTACAAGATTTTGGAGTGTATCTGTGGGAATATTTCCCCATTCATCCAGAACAGCATTTGTGAGGTCAGACAATGTTGTTGGACAAGAAAGGGAAGCCATGAAGCTCTGGGGCACAGTTTTGGTGCCAAACTTAATGCTAGATGAGGTTTGGCACTCGGCAGGTATTAAGTAAGAGGAGCATTGCTGACTTTTATGTACTATGCACCTCTAAAAGTCTTTACCCTTATGTTGCAAAATTCCTCCAAGGTAAACCACAGGATAGATCAGGCGCCACGAACTTGTAAAAGGCAACAGTTTATTTTACCCACAATGCAACACGTTTCGCGGTGAAGACAGCTTCATCAGGCATATGCCTGATGAATCGGTCTTCACCGCGAAACGCGTTGCATTGTGGGTAAAATAAAATGTTGCCTCTTACAAGTTTGTGGTGCCTGATTTATCCTGTGGTTTACCTTGGAGGAATTTTGCAATTGATTGAATTTATCCCAGGAACGGCTGCCTGATTTGAGACTTGATGTCTCCACATGTCTTTACCATTGTTGTACTTATTGCGGGTGAGCAATATCCCTTACTGTTCACCCGTTATATATTTATACGGTTTCACACTATGGAGCGCTTTCCTTTGTTTTAGTTTACCTTTATGTGGAGTTGCTGTACCTTATGTGGAGTTGCTGTACTTCCTTAAAGCTTCCAGTTTTCAATAATACCATTCACAGTTGATCTTGGAAGATCTCAGAGTGACAAAAGTGGCAGTGGCCACATCCCATTACAGTACCATGCTGAAACTGAGCTCGCTTTTTAGAATAACCCAATTAATGTTTGTAAAAGCAGATGGCATTGGTAGGCATTGTAGTAATGGGACTAAATAAAACCCCTGAATTCAATGATAAAGAAGCATTTCCTTATACTTTTGTCCATGTAATGTATATAATCCTAGATGCACAAGATATATAGGGCTACTATTCATTATTCATCCAGTCTGTGATTGTTCATAAGCCACACTTTACATTTTGTGTATTTTTCTTTTTTTCTTCTTTTTTTTTTCTTCCAACCTTTTCTACTGTTGTTTCCTTCCTTACTGTTTCTATATTTATTCATTGCAGTAAAATCTATTCGATGTAATGAGCACCACAATAACATAAGTACTATATACAATGAAACTAAGTTTCTCAGCAAAGCCTACAATTCTTGGTGCACATATCAAAACATTACAGAAGTACGCAGTACAACTATTACTTGTGTACAGCCTTGGCAAGTATTACGACCATTTGAGCTGGTGTCAAAGGGTGGTACACTGGCCCAACTTCTACTTTACATAACAAAGTGGTCTTAGTTTCACACGGAGCAGCATTAAGACTATTTTTCTTTTGTTTTTACATACTACTAGTTTACTTTATTGTGCAAAGACATCTTGTTATCATTTATCACTAAGAGACATTTATCAAAACCTAAAGGTAACCTGATGAACAGTTTATACTTATACCAGGATACTACAGACTCCTTTATCTTTTTATAAAGTGTACACAGTACATAAGAAGGTCCCTCTAGTTCTACATATGTGCAATTGCAAGATTATTTTTTTTTATAAATGCAAAAAAAGACTGTATTGTTTTTAACTCTTATTTCAACATAGTTTTTGTTCCTGTGCTTTTTTTTCAAGTTTTTTATGCTTACTTTACCTTATCTCACCAACAAGGGAAATTAAGAAATGATCTTTATGTGTGAAAGTACAACAAATAAATAAGTTTGCTTTTGAGAAGTCTAGAGAGCAGTATACTTACAGGTTTTCTTTGTCATGTGCTTCACAGATATATAGTGAGTTTGCTATTCAACAAAAATCATCATACTTTCATATCTGTAATACTTAGTTTTACATAAACCTAAAGACTTTGTTCAGAGTGTTCCTAAGACAAATGTTCTGGAAGTCCCCATTTATTATGATTCCAATAGTTTAGGTTTTTACTAAAGGGAAACTCCAGCAAAACAAATATTCTAATAGTATTTATTCTTTGGGAAGTCCTTGGTTTTCTGTAAGCAGTGATTTTTACAAGCATTGTTTTTAGCAAAGACTTGGCATGGGTTTGGCAAAGAGTTGGCAATATCAACACCACAATATGCTTGTGTCTGTAAGTATGCATGGCAGTGTCTGGTTTGTATTTAAAGCGTACATGTCAGATCCCACAAAAATTTAAAAAAAAAAATAAAAAAAAAAATGAATATGTAAGGCTGGGTTCACATATGTCCGGGATGCGGCATAGGTGAACTCAGTCTAGATCTGGATGCAACTAACGCCACAATGCCAGAAGTAAACTAGTCCGGACACCTGATATATGTGAACCCAGGCTTACTCTGTACATCTGTAATCCTGTACATGTATTTTTATTCTTCTATCACCTATATTTATTATAAAAATGCCTCATTTCATTAGCTTACAGTGTTAAAAATCCTTCAGGGAAATGGGTGGGGTGGTGGAAGGTGATTGGTCATGCAGCCTTTTTCCGTGAGTCATCTCTTGTCCATGACTCATGAACAAGCCTGATGCTGCTGCAGGACTGGTTAGTAACTAAGTGGGAGCCGTTTTCTTTATTAAATATTAAAAAAAATTATAATTAAACAACCATTTTACAAAAGGTCTTTAATTTTCATTTGTAACAACATATAAAAGTTTTTGGATCTCACAGCGGCCAAATAAATTTGCAGCCAGTATGGATAGCAGGTCGATAGCAGTGTCCAGTACTGGATAGGTTATATATATATATATATATATATAAAAGGGAAGAAAAAAGGGGGAAAGCAGGGCACTTTTTCATCTTGTGTTTTTCTGTGCCATCAAAAACTGATATGTGAATACCACTAGAAAAGTGCATTAACAGGGAGTATTTGTTTATGAAAGACATGACCGATTTTCAGTGATTCACAACTGCTCTGTGTACAAGTAGATGAGGACATCGGAGAAGTCAGCTAAGTACTTTCGTGAATTGAGGATCATTTAGTATTAAAGCCATTAAGGCATATACCACAGGTATTGCTACCATATATAGGACTGACTACAAACATGTAGGTATAATGATCTGACTGTGCTGAGCTCATCTTGATGATATACCGGGAGCCTTCAATAACAGGAAGTCACATGCCTTTGTCATTATCAGCTGTTGGGAAAGAGACAGATGCAGCCAGATCTATATCGGTGTCCAATATCAAAGACCTATTGTCACAGAGTCGAACATTTACAGTGGAAAGAATTATTCTTCCCATCTCATAATTGCTCAATGGGAACTAAACAACAAGCATTGTATTCAGAGGGAACATCTTTTGTATCTTTGTTACACAATGATTTTCCCTTAAGAACAGAGGTCCAGAAAATTGTCTGTTTCTATATTTCTAGATATATATCAGCATTGCAGTCTATGATTAGAGATGAGCGAATCGAAGTTGACGAACCCAAATTTGTTATGAATTTCAGGAAATATTCGTTTCTCAATGAATGCGAATATCACCGCGATTCTATGGCGCAAATCACTTCATTAAACTCCATTTACTGTGGTGCAGGCTCCAGGGCATCTAAAATGGCAGATCCATTTGTCAGTACATGGGGCAAGGAACGCTGGGAAGGCGGTAAGGCAAGGCAGGAAGAGGAGGAGGCGGGATTACCCTGAATCACATGCAGGATGCAGCCTATCAGCAGCCAGTCACCCCTGTGATATCACAGCCCTATATATAATCGGCAGCCATAATTTCGGCTCCTCACTTCATTACAATACACTACAGAAGTAGTGTACTATTTTGTACCTGTTAATCTGTCAAGGGCCTACATATTGTGAAAGGACAGACAAAAGTAATCACTGGCTGGTGTTTTACTCAGATACTTTTTTAAGTGGACTGTAGAGCATTTTTCTGCCCTCATCAGTGCATATCACATACCTTGGTCACCCATGCCAACACACCTTGAAGATCCACTGGACTTCTGGGCAGCCAAACTTGATTTGTGGCTGCAACTAGCAGAGTTTGCTCTGGAAAAGCTGTCCTGCCCGTCCAGTAGTGTGCCATCAGAGCGGGTGTTTAGTGTGGCAGGAACCAAAGTCACCCCAAATGTGGAGAGACTGACGTTTGGGAAGATGAATCTGGCATGGATCAGCCAGGATTTACAACCACCAATGCCTGATGCATGAGAGTAGATTGACCATGGTGCCACATCAACACTTCACAAATATGCATAGTGCCAAACAGATTTAAGGCGTTGCTTCCCAGTTACAAACATTCCTCTGCTTCAGACCTTTTTTTATCCACCTTCGTCACCGGGTACTGGTATTGCCACCCACTGCACCACTCTGTCACCGGGTCACTTTTAGGACTCCTGATGCTGCTGCTGCTGCCACCTCCAGGCTGTCTCATTCAGCCACTATATGGTCTCTTCTAATGCTTCAGCCAACTCCAGACTGTGTCATTCAGCCACTATATGGTCTCATCATGCTTCAGCCACCTCTAGGTTGTGCCATTTATCCAATATATGGTTTACTGATAGTTCAGCCAGCCACAGTCTGTGTCATTCAGAAACTACATGGTTTAGTGATGCTGCTGAGCCTAGGACATTACCTATATATGTTTATGGTAGCACTAGGTACCAGACATCTTGTGAGGCCCTATTGTCTATTCATCTGCCACCAACTTCAGGCTGTGCCATTCAGACACTGTATGGTCTCCCCATGCTGCCACAAACTCCAGGCAGTCATTCAGTCACTATATGGTGTCCTCATACTGATGCCACCTCCAGGCTGTCTCATTCAGCCACTATATGGTCTCCTCCTACTGATGCCACCTCCCGGCTCTGTCATTGGGCTGCCATGTGACTCCTTGTTAGATTTGGTCCTTTGTTCCCACACGCCGGGGCCCTGGACACTAAAACTTGGGAGATAAAAGTTCCATTTCAAAATCCTCAATTTCAATTTAAAAATCTTAAATTTCTCTTTAAAATTCTTACATTTCAATGGTCTCCTCATGCTTCTGCCAACTCCAGGCTGTACCATTGAGACACTATATGGCCACCTCATGTGTCAGCCACCTCCAGGCTGTGCCATTCAGCAACTATATGGTCTCTTTATACTGCCACAACTCCATGCTGTGCCATTCAGGCACTAAATGATCTCCTTCTACTCATGCCACCTCATTGTGCTGCTATGTGACATTTGACTCCTTGTTAGATTTGGTCCTTTGTACCCACACGCCAGGGCCCGGGACACTAAAACTTGGAAGTTAAAAGTTCCATTTCAAAATCCTTAATTTCAATCTCAAAATCATAAATTTCAATGGTCTCTTCATGCTTCTGCCAACTCCAGGCTGTGTCATTCAGGCAATATATGGTTTACTGATGCTGCTGGGCCTTGGTCTGGGAATAAAAATGTTGTTATGGTAGCACTAGCTACCCTAAATCTTCAATTTCAATTTCAAAATTCGTCTTTTAATCTTATGAATTGTGAAGCCCTAGTGTCTTCTCATGCTGCTGCCAACTCCAGGCTGTGCAGTTCAGCCAATATATGGTTTACTGATGCTGCTGGGCCTGGCTCTGGGCCTAAAAAATTTCCATGGTAGCACTAGCTACCCTAAATCTTCATTTTAAATTTAAAATTTCATCTTTTATTCTTAGGGATTGTGAAGCCCTGGTGTCTACTCAGGCTGCTGCCAACTCCAGGCTGTGCCATTCAGACACTATATTGTCTCCTCATGCTTCAGCCACCTCCAGGCTGTGTCATTCAGCCAATGTATGGTTTACTGATGCTGCTGGGCCTGGACCTAACAGTTTTTTATGGTAGCACTAGTTACCATAAATCTTCAATTTCAATTTCGAAATTCATCTTTAAATCTTATGGATTGTGAAGCCCTAGTGTCTACTCTTGCTGCGGCCAGCTCCAGGCTGTGTCATTCAAGCACTATATGTGTCAGTTAGCCACTATATGGTCTCCTCATGCTGCCAACACCTCCACGCTGTGTCATTCAGCCACTATATGGTCTTCACATGCTGCCAACACCTCCACGCTGTGTCATTCAGCCACCTCCAGGCTCTGTCATTGTCCCACTCTGCGGAAGTGATTCTAAAAGCAATGCCTGTAATCTGCATGTTATTCTGAATAACAGTATTATTTCACTACCCCAGTACACTCCATATGCATGTTAGATCACAGCAAAGTGTTCTACATCCCTATTGAACCAACAACAAGATAATTGCCCCAAGAGAAGGGGAGGATAAATCTGACACTAAACAACAAGAGTGCTCATAAGGCACATAATTCCTCCTAATCCCTACTCCTATAAAACATAACTTTTATTTTGTTTAAATTATAGCTAAACCAGGATAATTATTAAAATCATGACTAGTCCACTGTATTGGTCTACTATCCTTCCTAATATATATTTCTCACTGTTCTAATTAAGAAATAGTTTAGGGAAGGATATTCAGCACTCACTAGTGCTGACTAATAAGGCAAAATTATATTATTCGATCAGGTTAACTGCCAATATGGAGGGCAAGTGCACCTGCAGAGTGCAATGTCTCTCACTTATTCTGATATTTCAGTGGATACTAGTGCAATTAAAATCATGTTCCTGCTACCATCTGACATGTTTTGCCACTGCATGTGGCTTTATCAAGGATGGCAGGTAGCAGAATGGATACTCCACATGTCAGCCCTCCGAGTCTGACGTCATGACTCTGCTACCTGTCATGACGTCAGACTCGGAGGGCATAAAAGCCCAAGCTTGAAGCAGGAAGAGGAACATTTTTGTATTTAGTATGATAGACATGCTAGGGAAAATGACAGGTCTTCTTTAACATCCAATGGATGAATCCGTTTTACATGTTTGAAATTCACTGAATAGGTAAATGCTATGCATTGCTTTTTGGATAGCAAATGTGGTCCAATAATTTCCTATCTGGTTCACCAACTTAGTATATGACTAGGAGTTAATTTAATGCATACTATCTATGCTACAATGCTAAAAAGCCAAGGACCACTCTCCCTTACATATAAAAAGTAAACTAGAACATGGTATACACAACTATATTGTGTGTGTGTCACCTCCACACCAACGTCTTCAGGAGATCAATAGCCACAGTGTACTAGGTTTTTAAAATAAACAGAGATTGCATCCTTTTAACAACGTACTATAGTTAAAAGCCATCATTTACTTTGTTGTACATTTTTCTATCATATGTTATGTTCCATGTTTTACATTTTGCTATACAATAAATTATAGGATACAGCAGTTCTCACAATTGAAATACAACTAGATAAACTTTCTATGTGATTGTTCATGGTAATATTAATTTACCATCACATAAAGAAAAACACTACATAGGAGATTAGAACAGTAGGAATTAGATAACTGTGGGTTTATCTGCAGCATTTACAACAGCAGGGATACCGTGTTAGGAGGATATGAAACGCCACCAAAATATCTTTGCTCTGTGTGTACACTTTATCGCCCAGTGAAAAGAGCTATACAATTTTTCTGGATTAATTGCCTGATTCATTATGTGATATGGAGACATTACTGCATATGAACTGTATCAAATGTCTTACAAGATGAAAAATGTATACCACTGTGGTAGCATTGGGGGATAAAGCCTTGTGGGGTGTAGGGTAGTTAGGGAGTTAGGGCGCTGTTAACCCTTGTCACTCGTGACGCCAGGGTGGGGGTTAAATACTGTAATCTTGATAGGCCTATTGCCACCCTTGCCAAGAGCAATAGGTGATGCAGAAATAAAGGATTGTCCACAACCACTGTTAACTGAAAACTTGCTGGAACTTTTACTGAAGAATTTCGGTACATGCAGTTATAGTAACAGTCCAAATAACAGAGACTCTACAGATATGGCTGAGCAGCGATTGACAGTTGGTTGGGATCAGATAAGCTCAAATTAGCTTCTTAGAGATTTTGTAGCATAGATCCGCTGGATTTAAGGCGTACCTGTCATAGTGCAAAAAAAAAAGAAAAAAAGTGATTTGTTACTCAGGACCCAATCCTGATCATGTGCATATAATTTGTATGTGTCTCGGATCTATATATCCAGAGATATAAGCATTTATCTTCTGGTGAGTTACTTTTTCATTGTGCAAGCTGGAGGGGGCGTGTCAGTTTGTCTCCCTCACAGGAGCAAGCCTGGGCAGTCAGCCAATCAGTACTCTCTACTCTGTAACCCTTTCCTCTCTGGTTTTATGCTGTGTCATGTTACACAGAGAAAGATACTTGGAGCTTGCCTGCAGTAATCAGAAGACATTATGGTGAATTCCTAAAAGGATAAAATGTATAAATATAAGAATAGATCTTTATAAAATTAGTGCAAGGATTTTTTTTAGATAAAAGTACAGCATTTTTATGAATACATGTTCTATCTGTTTTATCTTCTCCTAGTAAAGCTGGATGCTAATCAGCATAGCTGTAACTATGTGTGTCATTCATCTTTCACAGACTCCTGAATTCTTGATCAACTTCTTTGTCATTCAGGAGTCCGAGAAAGCTTTGACTATTTCAGCATGCTGGGAGTTGTAGTTTAGTAACAACTGAAGCTGCAATGTTTGTAAATAACTGTGTTAGAGCAGTGTTGCCTCTAGCTGTTGTAAAACTACAGCTCCCAGCATGTCCACACATCCTTAATCTGTAGTTTTGCATACACACAATAGAAATCTCTTATACTGGATACCGGTATGCTTTACGTACGGAATCCAGTATGCTGTAAAATCTAGACTAGTCTGTCTGGCTAAAAGACAGGTGATCCCTAGTGGCGGCTATTTTGAGCTTGAATTTCAGGTGAAAATTTAAAAAAATGTTAACAGGTGTGTATTGGGAAATGTCATATTATAATGAGTCCTGCAATATATGAAAAGTTTTTAACAATGACAGTGTCTCTTTAAGGGTGTATTTAGGTCCAGTGATCTTGCGTTGAGTAGCGGGGAATTGCTTGCTCAGGCCGCAAGGCTTTGGTCTAGTAAATTGTCTTGCAAGCTGTGGAGGTCCTACCTCTTCCAGAATCAGCAACCCAAGAGAGTGATCAAGATGGCGCAGCTCCCTTATATGGGCAGGGGCTGGCCATTTTGGATTGGTCCATAACAACTGTCACTCACCGTTACATTGCATTGTGGGTGTACACGTCATGAGAACCACCAAAGGTCCTTTAGCAAAACCATAGAGTTCTGAAGCTAATCACATGACCCGCAGGTCCTGCTATGCTGAACAGGTAGGCATTTGAATATAAACATACTTATATTTATATGAAATCCTATACAAATGTGAACTAACTAAGGGGTGACAAGGGGACCCCGATGTTCCTAGGGACTCTTACTATGGGGACCTCTACAAAGGTACAGTATGAAATACGGTACCGGGACACCACACCACCAACAAAGTATAGTAACTAGATCTACCACAGTTGGTTCACATAACCAATATCCACAAACAAAGAAGAACCAATTGTGTAAAATGATATACCTTTATTAAACATATATATAAAAAAAGACATACACTTTAAAAATAGAAAGAACATTAAAACATAGGCACATTCAGCAACAAGACCAGATGACTGGAGATGGTACAGGAGGTATAACACTACATGGAATACAGAGACAGGACCAAGAAAATAGTATAGTTGATTCTAGTGCTGCTGTAATTGTCCACTGGCCCCTGTTTTGCTTATTACGCACAGGTAGGTTAGCGTTAGGTCCCGCACCATTTGAGAAACCTTGGCGTTGGTGTGCGGGCTCTGGTGTGTCCTTCATATAAGGATACACTGGCGAATTTCTCAATTTTAACATCAGTGTTGAGGGATAGCCAATGTCATTGTATACATCTACCACAGTAGTGCACCTACATTTCTGTATTGTATTATTCTAATTGTTACACCTCCACACTGTTTATTTGGTGTAGGATTCTATTGTGGCACTTGTAGTCCGCTGCAGGCATCCTCCATTGTATGCATTTTTATGCTGGGGATCGCCCCTAGCAACGGACTACAAGGGAAGGATCTGCTCCCCCAGTATAAATGCACAACTGCATTTGGGGTTGAGCACCTCCAGCCATTTGAGATCACGTTTATTGTTGTTGTTTAAAAATGTATACTTGGAGGTGTGTAAACTCCATATGTTAATGCACCTTGAACATTTTCCAGGCAGCATTAAGGTTGCACCTATCGAGGCCATGCACCTATATCAGCCAACTTGGGTGGGGCTTGTAGCCTGTCTCTCCCTCCTCCTATTGTATGTGTGCTCAGTCACACTGGAGGGAACTGGGAGCAGGCTGCATGTCGGCCTAGTGCTGCTGTAATTGCCCACTGGCCCTGGTTTTTGCTTATTACGCACAGGTAGGTTAGCGTTAGGTCCCGCGCCATTTGAGAAACCTTGGCGTTGGTGTGCGGGCTCTGGTGTGTCCTTCATATAAGGATACACTGGCAAATGTCTCAATTTTAACATCAGTGTTGAGGGATAGCCAATGTCATTGTATACATCTACCACAGTAGTGCACCTAAATTTCTGTATTGTATTATAGTTGATTCTCTGAAAGATAACAAGGTATATAGAGAGAAAAGGACTCAGAGATAAATGACTATGTCATGAAACAAGACATCCTGTAATCATAAAGCTGCAAACCCAAAAGGAAAACCGCAAGCACCTAAAGACGATCCACCATGCATGCCACCACCTACCAAGTCCAACCCCAACGCACGTTTCGCATTGTGCTTTGTCATGCCCCCTGAAAAAGCACAACATGAAATGTACGTTGGGGTATGACTTGGTAGGTGGTAGCATGCATGGCGGATAGTCTTTAGGTGCTTGCGGTTTTCCTTTTGGGTTTGCAGCTTTATGTTTACAGGATGTCTTTTTTCATGACATAGTCATTTATCTCTGATTCCCTTTATAGTTTGAGTCCTTTTCTCTCTATATACCTTGTTATCTTTCAGAGAATCAACTATACTATTTTCTTGGTCCTGTCTCCGTATTCCATGTAGTGTTATACCTCCTGTACCATCTCCAGTCATCTGGTCTTGTTACTGAATGTGCCTATGTTTTAATGTTCTTTCTATTTTTAAAGTGTATGTCTTTTTTGATATATGTTTAATAAAGGTATATCATTTTACACAATTGGTTCTTCTTTGTTTGTGAAGATGAAGAATGTATAGTGTTTTTTTTTTTTTTACAGTTGGGATCACAAAACAAATTGAGTTGGTATGATATATATATATATATATATATATAGAAGGCAAAAAGCGGCTGCAGCACACAAAATAGGTGAAAAAATAATGGTGGCTTTAATCCATTATAAATACAGATGCAACGTTTCAGCTGCCAGTGCAGCCTTTATCAAGCAGCTTGATAAAGGCTGCACTGGCAGCTGAAACGTTGCATCTGTATTTATAATGGATTAAAGCCACCATTATTTTTTCACCTATTTTGTGTGCTGCAGCCGCTTTTTGCCTTCTACATTGGGGACCAGGGACCAGGGTCCATTTGGTTGCTTGCACCGGAGACATTTTTCATAAGGAGTGCTACTTTTCGCTATATCTTTTATATATATATATATATATATATATATATATATATATATATATATATATGGGGTGTACAGTAATGTAAACTTTATTTCCTTTTTATAGAAATCATGGCTTATAAAATCATGGGTTTGTCCAAGCCGAAGCACAGGCATGGACACAGTCCAGTAAGTGAGGGTGGGCTAGCACTCCTCTGTGCTCTCTCCTGTCTGATAGCACTCATCTGTGCTGTCTCCTGTCTGATAGTACTCCTCTGTGCTGTCTGATAGGAAAGGAGAGAGCACAGATGAGTGCTATCAGACAGGAGAGAGCACAGAGGAGTTCTGTTAGACAGGAGAGAGCACAGAGGAGTACTATCAGACAGGAGAGAGCACAAAGGAGTCCTATCAGACAGGAGAGAGAACAGAGAAGTACTATCAGACTGGAGAGAGCACAGAGGAGTACTATCAGACAGGATAGAGGACAGAGGAGTACTGTGAGACAGGAGAGAGCACAGAGGAGTACTATCAGACAGGAGAGAGCACAGAGGAGTGCTATCAGACAGAAGAGAGCACAGAGGAGTCATATCAGACAGGAGAGAGCACAGAGGAGTGCTATCAGACAAGAGAGAGCACAGAGGAGTCCTATCAGACAGGAGAGAGCACAGAGGAGTCATATCAGACAGGAGAGAGCACAAAGGAGTGCTATCAGACAGGAGAGAGCACAGAGGAGTGCTATCAGACAGGAAAGAGCACAGAGGAGTCCTATCAGACAGGAGAGAGACCAGAGGAGTACTATCACACAGGAGAAAGAACAGAGAAGTCCTATCAGACAGGAGAGAGCACAGAGGTGTGCAATTAGACAGAAGAGAGCACAGAGGAGTGCTATCAGACAGGAGAGAGCACAGAGGAGTACTATCAGACAGGAGAGAGCACAGAGGAGTGCTATCAGACAGTAGACAGCACAGAGGAGTACTATCAGATAGGAAAGAGAACAGAGGAGTACTATCAGACAGGAGAGAGCACAGAGGAGTACTATCAGACAGGAGAGAGCACAGAGGAGTGTTATCAGACAGGAGAGAGTACAGAGGAGTGCTAGCCCACCCTCACTTACTGGACTTCGTTCATGCCTGTGGTTCAGCTTGGACAAAGCCATGATTTTATTAGCCATGATTTCTACAAAAAGGAAATAAAATTTTCTTATGAAATATATTAGAAAGGTTAATGTTTTGCCAAGATATACAACATATAAAAAGTTTTTGTATCTGACAGTGCCCATTTAAGGAACTAAAGGATGTAGTCACCTACCGTGTACCATATAAAAAGCTTTTGCCTTCAGTAATTTAGTTTACATTGAAATCCGCAGCATAAAATCTGTAGATTCAAATCCTGTACATCATATATGTACTGTATGTGTGAATACACCCTAAATGCTTTTTTTTTTTTTATATACGTTTGACTACAGTTAAACTGTTTGTTCCAAGCATAGGCAGATACAGGGACAAACAAAGGCCCACATCTCAGATTTCTAGGTCCATAGGAAAAAGTAAGTTAGATATACTGTATGTTTAAAGTAAGTTAGAAATCAACAAATAAAAATAAAATAAAAAAAACATTGTGTAATGCCACATACATTTTACTTACATTTTTACATTATTTTATCCTTGCAGACAATGTAACAAATTTAGCCACAAATGTTTCCTATTTACATGACATACAGTAGTTTATTCTTTAGATTACGGAAAATCATGTTCATATTCGTAAGAGATAGATGAGAATAATTCCTCCTGCCAGGATAGCATTAGGAAACACAGTCATTCTGATATTATATGGCTCTCTGATACGTTAGCTGCTGGCTGGAACATTCGGTGAAGGGTTAGGCTGTCTGGGTTAGTGTTTTAGAAATACTTATTTAACAGTGTGCCCTTCAATACCCCTTGTCAGAGAGCCAGCTTTTTACTTCTATTATCTGTCTGCAAGTGCAGTAGGCTTTCTCTGTCTTGTTACATGGCCCAGTAATGATACACGGGAGTAAAACAGAAGGTTGTCTGCATTCAGCCGGAAAGCCATTCCTGCCTAATTCAGTATGAAAATGGATTTTTAACAAAATAGACGTTTCCTCTGTAGTACATTGCTATATGCATGAAGTCAAGTAATATAAAATATAAACTTTGCTATACTGTATATTGTGCTAGACAGTTTGGGTATGGTTGAAATGATCATATTTTGGAAAAATTATCAGAAATAAAGCATTTTTTATGCATAGATAAAAATGTAATTAAATAAATTCACCACCCAAAAGTCTTCTGCGAGTTTATCTGTTATTTTTACCAAAGGTTAGCTGCTTATCATCTACAGTACATCCAAAAGAAGCTACAGGAGGTCCTGGAATATGGTCAGCCCAGAGGGAGCCCAGATGGAACACTGAGGAGGAGACCTGTGGAATGGCTGAGGCTTGTAGTCCTCTCATCAGTCATGTTTTGTGTCTCACTGGTCACTATGGTTCAATG
The DNA here is from genome assembly GCF_029499605.1 of Hyla sarda. NCBI lineage: Eukaryota > Metazoa > Chordata > Amphibia > Anura > Hylidae > Hyla > Hyla sarda. Next base: position 171,676,893 of record NC_079190.1, on the reverse strand, counting down.
GCTGCAAAAGGGACACATCACACACTTTATGCTGGCACAGTGAAATGGGGGCTGCACTAGGGATGGTATTAATTGTAACTCCCCTATGTAAGTCTCCGTAAGTTTCCTATTGTAGCACAAAAAGCGTAAATCAAGTGAAATATCCAACACAAATGCATTGGTCGTCATATTCTTAATACCTCAAAAGGAGTAATTTTCCTCTTTAACCCCTTAAGGACTTATTTTGGCCTTAAAGGGGTACTCCGCCCCTAGACATAAGATGTCTGCTCGAGGGGGTCCTGTTGCACACGGCATTCGTTTAGAACACTGGCTGCGCATCAGAGGCTTGTGACGTCACAGTTACGCCCCCTTGTGACGTAACAGCCATGACCCCTCAATTCAAGTCTATGGATGGGAGTGTGGCGGCCATTACAACCCCTCCCTTAGACTGCATTGAGGGGGGGGTGACATCACGAGAAGGCGTTGCCGTGATGTCAGTGGTGCATCGCTAGTCATCAGGCACCCAATGACTGCAGTGCTGCAGCAGAAATTATGGGGGTCCCCAACCGTGGAACACCTGCGATCGGACATCTTATCCCCTATCCTTTGGATAGAGGATAAGATGTCTATGGGTGGAGTACCCCTTTAAGGACCTGGAAAACTTTTGTTTTTGCACTTTTGTCTTTTCCTCCTCCCATTCTAAAAACCATAACGCTTTTAATGTTGCACCTACAGACCCATATAAGGGCTTGTTTTTTGTGTCACCAATTGTACTTTGTAATGACATCACTTATTTTATAACATAATCTGCGGCCAAACAAAAAAACTTATTTGTAGGGTGAATAAAAAATGACACCTTATATTTATTCTATAGGCGATAAGGTTACAAGAATACCCAATTTATGTAGGTTTTATTTTATTTTACTACTTAAAAAACTACATGCACCAAAATTAGTATATTTGAAATTGTCATCTTCTGCCCACTAAAACTTTTTCTTTCTGCATACAGGGCTATATGAGGGCTTATTTTTTGCGCCATGATCTGTAGTTTTAATTGGTACCATTTTTGTTTTGATGGGTACTTTTGATTGCTTTTGTTTTTGTATGGTATATGAAGTGACCGAAAATGCGCAATTTTGGAATTTGGTATTTTGTTTATGTGTACGCCATCGATTGTGCTGTTTAACTAACCTTATATTTTAATAGTTTGGACATTTACGCACACGGTGGTACCACATGTATTCATGTTTATTTTTGATTACATAATTTATTTATTTTTTAAATGTGAAAATTGATTCAAACTTTTATAAGGGGACGGGCTTATTCACATATATTAACAATTTTTTACACATTTTACTTTCTTTAGCGCCCATAGGGGGCTATAAGATGTAATATTGCGATTGTATACACTGTTCAATGATATGCCATAGCATAGCATTGAGCAGTGTTATTGGTGTATTGGTGATCTGCTGATCCAGCCTGCAATTTCATCAAGATGGCCCCGATCAGCTCTACTAAGCTGCTGGGAGTGCTTTACTTTCACTTTAGATGCCATGATCAACTTTGATCGCTGTGTCTAAATGGTTAATGCCAGGCATCGGCCCGATTAGCGATGCCCGGCATTAACCCTGGTTCCTGGCTGTGGCGACCTAGCGGGTTTGAAGTGTGCTCAGCTCATGAGTACAATTCAAAAACCGGTAGCGGGACCAGGGCATACAGGTATGCCCTGCGCCCTTTAGTACCAGGACACACGGGCATACCCATATGCCCTGCATCCTGAACGGGTTAAAGGGGTACTCCATCCCTAGACATCATATCCCCTATCTAAAGAATAGGGGATAAGATTTCGGATCACAGTGGGTCCAACTGCTGGGGCCCGTTATGAACTCTGGACCGGGGCTGCAGCGTTTATGAACACGGAAGCTTGAAGCTTCTGTGTTTATGATGTCATGTCTATGGGATGGAGTGTGATGGGTAGTACATAACCGTCACGCCTACCCCCATAGACATGAGTGGAGGGGGCGTGATGGCTGTGGTCACCCAACATCTGGCACAGAGTTCACTCCGTGCATCTGGGGATGACTGGGGTGCTGCATCGGAGGTCACGGGGGGTCCCAGCGGCCGGAACCCTGTGATCAGACATCTTATTCCCTATCCTTTGGAATACCTTTTAAAGTAGATTTTTGAGGAACCTTAAACTGTGGTATTGAGGCATTTTTTTTTATTAGGCATTCTAATAAAAGTGCATAAAGTTTTCCCAGTTTTTTGGTACACAAGATGCCAACAAACAAGAAATCCATAAGTGGAAAGAGACACCTGAAATTGATGCAGGATTCAGGTCAAGTAAACATTATTGGGGGAATTTATCATTGTATATAGAGCTGCATGCAAAAATATGCGCAAGTGTTTTTTTGCTTCTTTTTTTGCGCAAATTTTCATAGAATTCTTCATCGCCTTGTCTACGGTTAAGTTTACCGTAGAGGATTTTCTACTGTAGAATCAAATTTACTAACTGAGTTTTGGTTTTTTTGCGCAAACAAAATGCGCAATCGGTATTTTCTTGTGCAAATATACGCCACCTCGGAGGACACGTACCAAAGTGTCTATTTTGGCACAGTAAGGACTGCTACTCCCATCATGGACAGACTCTGCCCATGATAGGAGTTGTAGTCCAGGGGCTGAGGGGCAGATCGCACCGGGTCATTCTGCAGAGACCCGCTGTGATCCGCATTTATTAACTGTAAAAGCCGGTGGTACATGCAACTTCACTGCGCTGTTGCCGGCTCCTATAAACACTTTCATCATTCATAATCCCTGCCACCAGGACATGGGAGCTCTGATTGGTCAATAGCTATTCACCAATCAGTGCTCCCGTCTCCCGTCAGGGATTATGAATTATAAGAACTGTATATAGGAGCTCGCGGGCAGTGCAGTGTAGACGCATGTACAACTGGCTTGTATAATTAATAAATGCGGATCTCCAGAGAATGATATGCTGCGTTCTGCCCCTCTGCCCTTGGACTACTACTCCCATCAAGGGACAGAGTCTGTCTCATGATGGGAGTAGTTGTAGTGCTACAGCACTGCTGAGGGATGGCACTTACACATCCCCCAGCTGCGGGACTTTTAGGACTACTACTCTCATCATGGACATACTCCATGGCCATGGCCAATTATGGGGATTATAGTCCAAGGGCTGAGGTGCAGATCGCACCGGGTCATTCTGCGGAGAACCGCTGCAATCCGCATTTATTAACTGTAAAAGCCTGTAAAAGCGCACCCCACCAGCTTCTATATACAGCTGTCATAATTCACAATTGGCTGTGTGGGCATGCTGGGAGTTGTAGTATTGCAACAGCTGTAAGCACCCTGGTTGGGGAACACTTATCTATCTCTCTATCTATCTAATATCTACAGTATCTGTTTATCTAATAGAAACCAGAAGAACAGCACAGCTACTAAGAGTAAAAAAGAAAAAAATGAAGGTGCCTACAGATATTTAAGCCCTGGTTAGAGGCTTAAATCATCAAGAAAATCCAAGAAATCTGCAGCATACAGAAGTTCAGTGCAAATAGCAAGGTGTTTATTCCATTTCCAGTGCAGAAAAATGCTACATTTCAGCAGCCTCACGCAGTAATTTTCAAGCATGCTTGAAAATGGCGCCATGAGGCTGCTTAAACATAGCATTTTTTGTGCACTGGAAATGGAATAAACACCTTGCTATTTGCACTGAACTTCTGTATGCTGCAGATTTATTGGATTTTCTATCTATCTATCTCATATCTATCTATCTCATATCTATCCATCTGTCTATCTCATATCTCATGTAAAAGTCCTGCAGCCGGGGGATGTGCATGTGCCATCCCTCAGCAGCGCCGCGGTACTACAACTGCTCCCATCATAGGACAGACTCTGTCCCATGATAGGAGTAGTAGTCCAAGGGCAGAGGGACAGATCTCTATTCACATTATGCGTTTTGCATAATGGGAACAGAACCTTTCTGGCAGTGTGTTCCCGAACAGGGAGACTCCAGCTGTTGCTTAACTACAGTCCCCCATGATGGGAGTTGTAGTTTAGCAACAATTGGAGGCTTCCTGTTTAGGAACACGCTGCATTATGTGTGCTCTTCTCATATTTCTTGTTTTTCTTTTCTTCACATTTCAGATACCTGAATGCGGAGAACTAAGTCAGATTTGGACTGCGACAATGAACAGCATTTTTTTTTTATTTCAATAAAATGGGTAACGTGGGCTGTGGGGGAGTGTTGTTTTTAAATAAAATAATTTTTTCAATGTGTTGTGTTTTTTACAATTGAATTTACAGGGTTAGTAGTGGAAGCTGTCATATAGACGGATCCATTGCTAAGCTGGGGCTTAGTGTTAGCCCCAAAATCAGCTAACGCTAACCTCTAATTATTACCCCGGTACTGCCACAGGGGTGCCGGGAAGAGTCGGTACCAACAGGCCCGGAGCATCAAAAATGGCATTCCTGGGCCTAGGCAGTAACAGGCTGGCATTATTTAGGCTGGGGAGGGCCAGTAACAATGGTCCTTGCCCACCCTGGTAACGACAGGCTATTGCTGCTTGGTTGGTATCTGGCTGATACTGAAAATAGGGGGAACCCTATGCATTTTTTTAAATTTTTATTTATAAATAAATTGAAAAAAAGTGTGTGGTTTCCTATTTTTTTCAGTATCAGCCAGATACAAACCAAGCAGCAACAGCCTGATGTTACGAGGGTGGGCGAGGATCATTGATACTCGCCCTCCTTAGCCTTAATAACGCCAGCCTGTTACAACCTAGGCCCAGGAGTGCCATTTTTGACGCTCCGGCCTGTTGGTACCGGCTCTTCCTGGGACCCCTGTGGCGGTGGGTACCGGGGTAATAATTGGGGGTTAGCGCTGCATTCTGTCTACAAGATGCCTTCCACTACTAAGCCTGAAAATTCTTTTACAAAAAAAGCAACACATTGGAAAAAAAATGTTATTTAAAAAAACACTCCCCAACAACGCTCTTTAACTCTTTTATTGACATTTTTTTAAAACACTGTTCATTGTCGCAATCCACCAAATCTGACATAGTCCCCGCATTCACGTATCTAAATTTCAAAGAAAAAAAAACAACAAAAAGTTTAGTAAATTTTTTTGTTTCCACACACCAGCAAAAACGCAAGAAAAAAATTCAAGAAAAACTGACAAAATGCAGGAAAAAGCTGGGACAGTTTTTCTGGCGTTTTTGCTGATGGACAAAAAACCTCAATGGAATCCGACCTCAAAGCAATAGAACAAAATCCCTATGTCCACTTTTCCTGTGAGGTAGAGAAGGACTGTACGGTAGAGCGAGGGGGGGGGGGGCGTTTCTATATTTGCACAAAATGTATCAAAGGAGTTCACAGCCTTTGTAAATTCTGAGCATGAGTGTAAATTAGACAAGCAGTGGAAAGGGGTAGATCTGTGTCTACAACAGACACCTAATGATAAATCTCCCCCTTAGTGGTTATAATAAGCTCAACCCAAAGCTACACTTCATTGTGTAGATGGCGTAAATAGACAGGGTTGTATATAACACTATGCGATGGAGGTTCTGCAGAGGTTGGCGACTGCTGCTCCAATTTTGGAAAAAAATGAAAAAAATTAAAAAAAATTCCACAGCCAACTTTCCTGCCACAACCAACTTTCCCCCCTGAAAGTAATGTGCCCCTGAGTATTATCACCTCCCTCAAAGTTCAATACCCTCCAACCTCATTTCTCTTTCCAGTATTTTTTTCAACATGACGCACCCATTAAAAGCAAGTATCTTAGTCAACTCCATCAAACCCTGTTTAGACTTGCAGCATAGCTATTAGCAGCAGGAGCTATCAGCAGCTTTTACTCATGGCTCTTATGTCTCCTCTGCTATGTTATGTCAAATGTCGATACAATACAGTTTACAACTGTATGATATACTTTCTTTTTTGGGAGCAGGGGAATGATACTGAAGGAGGAGAATAATAATGGGGAGACAAATGTTATTCTAACCACATTTTAACACCAAAATAGGTACAATCAAAAATGCATTTTATAGTTAGTTGTGAGTTTGTTGGTAATGCCTCTCATGTGTGACCACAATTTTATCTTTCTAATAAAATTGGAGATTTCCCTACCCTTGGTGACGGAAAATATAGATTTTATTAAAGGGGTACTCCGGTGAAAACCTTTTTTCTTTTAAATCAACTGGTGGCAGAAAGTTAAACATATTTGTAAATTATGTGTAATAAAACAGAGTCCGGCACTGCTATGGTGGAGACTGGCTGATTTCAGCGCAGGTGTGGAGGCAAACAAATACCGGGGGTGCTCGGTCTATATAGCAAAGACCATCCAAAACCAACAAGAAAGAAAGATGGCACTCACCCAGGTACGTTGTGCTGACGATTTTCTTTTATTTCGTATCGTCCATGAATTCATACAAGGAGGTGCAGTGTCAGGCAGGTATTAGCGTCTGGAGCGCTGGTGCTCACAGCGTGATGGCAACAGCTGTGTCGTGCTTCCGCACTTCTTCAGACCATACACGCCCACAACATAGCCACCGGTAAATACCTGCGTGACCTGTGAGGGGCGGGGATATACAAAATAGGTGTGTACAAAAAATGTGATTAAAAACATTATATAGAGTATACAAAAACACGCTGTAAGACAAGAGAAATTACAATAAGACTCAATGTTATATAAAAATGCCCAGATCTAATTTATCATTCATGCCTAGTCTACCATGATCCAACGTGCTTCTATTAGTAGAAGATCCCTTCGCCTATCAACCCCATCTTGGCAGTGTACTCTCTTGATCCCAAAAAAGCGCAGTGCCAAGGGGTTACCATTGTGGGTTTCCCATACATGGTCTATAATTCTTGGGGAGCCTTTTTTGCTTTTGAGGGAATAGAGATGTTCCCGAAACCTGGTATGCATTGGTCTGGTAGTGCTCCCGATATAAAATCGAGCGCACTCACAGACCAATGCATACACAACATGGTTGGTTTTACAACAGCAAAAGTCTTGTAAATGAATATCAACTCCACCAAGATTAAACCTTTTTCCAGTGATTAATTGTGGACACCATTTGCAGTTACCACAGGAGTGGAAGAGAACTTGCTGTGAATTAAGGAGTCTCCTAAATTTTTAGCTCTACGAAAAGCTATGATGGGTCCATTGCTGGTGATCTCAGCCAAAGCTGGATTACTCTGCAATAGACTCCAATGTTTATTTATAGCAGAATTTATGACACTATTTAAATGATTATATTTAAACGAGAAGGTACATTTTTCGGATTGTTTCGCTCTCTTCCGATCCTTGTGTCTCAGGAGAGATCCCCTGTCTTGTGCTAGAGCTCTATTGAATGCTTTCTCAAGAATTTCGGGGGGGGGGGGGGGGGGGGGGGTAGCCCCTATCTTCCAGCCTGTTAGAGAGTTCTTTTGCCTGTCTTGAAAAAGTTTCTTCGGTATTATTGATTCTCCTAAGTCTGAGCATTTGCTCATACGGAATAGCCGTTTTTACGTGCTCTGGGTAGTGACTGCTGTAGTGCAGCAGGGAATTTCCTGCTGTTGGTTTTCTGTAACCAGCAGTTACCAACCCTTCATCGCAAACCGACACCAATACATCTAAGAATTTTAACTGGGACAGACTTGTATTGTATGTGAAACTCAAGTTCATGCTATTATGGGATATGTGTGTGATGAAATCCGAGAAGTCTGCTTTCGACCCAATCCAAGTGATGAAAATATCATCAACAAAGCAGGAATAACTTTTAATGAATCTCAAAAATGGATTAGTAGAGGAAAAAATGAATTCCCTTTCAAAAAAAGCAACAAATAAATTGGCAAAAGTGCAGGCCACCGGAGTGCCCATGGCCACTCCGGAGGTCTGCCTATACCAAATGTTGTCTAACAAAAATGTGTTATTGGTTAAGGTCAGAGACAGAGCCTCACAGATGAAATCCACACACATTTCACTTTTATCTGTTTATTCCAACAATTTTCGAATGCAAAATACACCAAGGTGTTGAGGGATATTGGTGTAGAGTAACTCGATATCTATCGAGGCTAACAAGCTCCCTTCTTGCCACTCTACATCAGAAAGAACTGCCAGGAATTCAGTTGTATCCTTCACTAAAAAAGGGACATTTTTTAACGAGGGTCTTAGGAGGAAATCCAAAAATTTAGAAGTACACTCGGTGATGGAGCCCACCCCGGACACGACAGGGCGTCCGGGGGGGGGGGGGGGGGGGGGCATCCAGCCCCTTGTGTATTTTTGGTAGAAAATACCAGGATGGAGACCTAGGATGTGGGGGGGCTAGTTTTAATGTCGTTTCTGTGGAAAGAATGCCTTTTTCCACTGCACTTCTGAGTACAGTTTTTACTTTTTGGGAATTTTTTTCAGTGGGATTGGACTTTAGGGGATCTCTCCTGAGACACAAGGATCGGAAGAGGGGGAAACAATCAGAAAAATTTACCTTCTTGTTTAAATATAATCCTTTAAATAGTGTCATAAAGGCTGCTATAAATAAGCATTGGAGTCTATTGCAGAGTGATCCAGCTTCAGCTGAGATCACCAGCAATAAACCCATGATAGCTTTTCGTAGAGCTTAACATTTAGGAGACTCCTTAATTCACAGCAAGTTCCCTTCCACTCCTGAAGATAAAAAGAATTGGCTCCTTTTGCAAGGAAACCACAGATGTGGTAACTGCAAATGGTGTCCACAATCAATCACTGGAAAAAGGTTTAATCTTGGTGGAGTTGATATTCATTTACAAGACTTTTGCTGTTGTAAAACCAACCATGTTGTGTATGCATTGGTCTGTGAGTGCGGTCGATTTTATATCGGGAGCACTACCAGACCAATGCATACCAGGTGTCGGGAACATCTCTATTCCCTCAAAAGCAAAAAAGGCTCCCCAAGAATTATAGACCATGTATGGGAAACCCACAATGGTAACCCCTTGGCACTGCGCTTTTTCGGGATCAAGAGAATACACTGTCGGGATGGGGTTGATAGGTGAAGGGATCTTCTACAAATAGAAGCACGTTGGATCATGCAAACCAATGCCCAGGGTAGACTAGGCATGAATGATAAATTAGATCTGGGCATTTTTATATAACATTGAGTCATACTGTAATTTCTCTTGTCTTACAGCGTGTTTTTGTATACTCTATATAATGTTTTTAATCACATTTTTTGTACACACCTATTTTGTATATCCCCGCCCCTCACAGGTCACGCAGGTATTTACCGGTGGATATGTTGTGGGCGTGTATGGTCTGAAGAAGTGCGGAAGCACGACACAGCTGTTGCCATCACGCTGTGAGCGCCAGCGCTCCGGCTGCTAATACCTGCCTGACACTGCACCTCCTTGCATGAATTCATGGACGATATGAAATAAAAGAAAATCATCAGCACAACGTACCTGGGTGAGTGCCGTCTTTCTTTCTATACCTGTTGATATTTGTAAATTACTTCCATTAAAAAATCTTAATCCTTCCAGTACTGATTAGCTGCTGAATGCTACAGAGAAAATTCCTTTCCTTTTGGAACACTGATGACATCACGTGCACAGTGCTCTTTGCTGACATCTCTGTCCATTTTAGCAACCATGCATAGCAGATGCATAGCAGATGAATGCTTAGGGCAGCATGGTTGCTCAGTGGTTAGCACTGCTGCCTTGCAGTGCTGGAAACTTGGGTTCAAATCCCACTAAGGACAACAATAAATAAAGAGTTATTATTATTATTATTATAACGTCAGCAGAGAGAACTGTGCTTGTGATGTCTTCAGAGAGCATTCCAAAAAGAAAAGAATTTCCTCTGTAGTATTCAGCAGCCAATAAGTACAGGAAGGATTAAGATTTTTTAATAGAAGTAATTTACAAATATGTTTAACTTTCTGCCACTAGTTGATTTAAAAGAAAAAAGGTTTTCACCAGAGTACCCCTTTAAAGACAGAGGTGAACATTATGCTTAAATCTTTTATTTACTTCTACAGCCGCAAAAAAAGAGTTGATATACAGATAACTGTAGAAAACTTTGTTCAAATATGCAAATAAGGTATAGCTGATCACAAGATAGAGCAGATTTTATAATGTCCCAACAGCCAAACGGATTCCTCTTTTCTTGACTGCGAATGGATAACTGTAGAAGTAACATCTTGAAAACATATGTAAAACAGTAGAGTCAATGGCCGCCTCGGTAGGTGATTGATGAATCATATGATGAGGAGATGAAGACAAAATCTCACGTAGAGAATATCTTTAGACTGCTAAGAGAAGAAAAAAACAAAATAATAATTGGGTAGGGAACTGGGAGGGATAATGTTTGCCTCCTGTCTTTAATAAAATCTATATTTTCCGTCACCAAGGGTAGGAAAATCTCCAATTTTATTACAAGACTAGAGGCTCACATTATGCATGTTTAAAGCTTGCATATATTAAAAAACACATTAAAATTGATAACCTAACATTAATTAAATAAGACCATAGAGACATGGGGATCAGGTCTAAAATAAAAAGTTTTGAATGTAGATTCTGAAGACCAGTCAGCGGCCTTCAGAATATCAGACAAAGAACCTCTAGCTTGTCTAACTTTGGTGAACATGGCTCCTCTAGCAGAGTGAAGACTTGAAACAAAAGTATCTATACCTGTTAGGCCCATAGTTTGACTAACCCATCTAGCTAGAGTAGCTGAAGAGACTGGTAAATGGGGTTTGCAAAAATAAATAAGTAATTGGGAGAGAGAAGGATTTTTCCGTTCGTAAACTTTCAAACATTTAACTACGCACAGATTTTCTTGGTGAGGAAAAAATTGATAAAATACTTTCTGAATATTAGTCTTTGTTCGTCTATGTATGGAAAATGTTACTCCTTGAGGGGAAAATTGTCAACATGATATATCTAGGGCATGGACATCAGACACCCTCTTGAAAGATATGAGACATAATAAAATGATAAGTTTAGAAAGTAATATATAGAGGTATATAAATAAAATTTATATAAAACCAGTCCTCAAGGTACAATTTGAAAGTAAGAAAAATAAGAGTTGGTCCAGTGTGAGTTAATAAATGGTATTTATTAGATACAGTAATTGATTAAAATAAATATAATAAAGGACAACCTAAAAGCCCCAGCAGGGCCCTTGCATGGGGTATAGGGGTCCAAAAGGATGGATAAAAATGGTGATAAAATATTGGATGGGAAAAAGTATGGGAAAAAGTATAGGGGTATGCTGTATGTCAAACAATTTGATATTAGTCTCTAGTACAGATGAAATTTTCACCAGAGTAGAAATTCATTCAGTTGATTGTGGATGCATACAGTTCATGGGTGGTACAGTGAAAGCACTTATTAGTAGATTTGTCACAGTTCAATTAAGATGTTTAGAATAGTCAGGGCTGGAGTGAAAGTATACTGTGCTGATAGGTTATCACAGTTCATTCATAGATTGAGGATACAGAGTTGCTGTAGTAGTACAGTATAACGATATTGACACAGTTCATGTAGCAGTACAGTGTAGCAGTACCTTTTCCCATAGCATACCCCTATACTTTTTCCCATACTTTTTCCCATCCAATATTTTATCACCATTTTTATCCATCCTTTTGGACCCCTATACCCCATGCAAGGGCCCTGCTGGGGCTTTTAGGTTGTCCTTTATTATATTTATTTTAATCAATTACTGTATCTAATAAATACCATTTATTAACTTACACTGGACCAACTCCTATTTTTCTTACTTTCAAATTATACCTTGAGGACTGGTTTTATATAAATTTTATTTATATACCTCTATATATTATAATTATAGGCCTTTTTGGGTAAAGGTAACACCTTTAACCTCAGGTACAATCTACCACTAAGTGAGCTACACAACTTTTACATATTTTCTTTCAAGTTTAAAAAGTAATTTTAAAGAAAGGAGATCGTTGTCTCCCCAAAAAACTAGAAAATTCTAAACTAGGGTAACATCCCATGTGGATTGATATTTTGGTAAAGGAGGTCTTATGAACTTGATACCTTTCATTAATTTACAAAAATAAAGGATGTTTCCCTGTAAGTAGAGCATGAATGGGAGCATGGTAAAAAGAAATGGCCCAATGATAAACGTTGATAGTACGATAAGCCTTATCTAAATTATATGAGTGTGTGAGAAAATGAATTACTTGGGTTATAGGTGCATGTACAGGATCCAAAGACCGTTCACTGCACCAATTAGAACTTTGTTTCCAGGCTGATCCGTAAGCAGATCTGTTACCCGGAGACCAGGTGTCTAAAAGAATATCTCTAGCTGATTATGAAAGCTCAAGACAAGGTTATGTTGATCTGAAATTAACCAAGCTATCAGAGACAAAAGACCCGATCTCCCGGCAGGGTCTAAAAGAGTGGATTGATGCTATGAAAGTCTATGGGCATTTCCAGAATTTGAGGGAACCACGTCTGAGTCAGCCAAAGGAGTTATCAAAACTAAGGTCGACCACTGAGATTTTGTTAAGAGGAGAACTCGAGTAATTAGGCTTTGTGGAGGCCAAATTTGAAGGGCATCTACACCCTGAGATTCCGGATCCAGGTGCCAGCTGAAGAACTGGTAAAGCTGACGGTTTAATCGGGGATGCAAAGAGATCTATTTGGAAAGGTCCCCAAAAATTATTGATTTGTTGGAATATTATGGCATCCAATTTCCAATCACTGGAAACGACTAGATAACGGGAATTCCAAACTGCAATGGAATTGGATAAGCCTGGTAGGTATTCTGCTTTCAGAATAATGTGTTTGTTGAGACAAAAATGCCAAAAATCTTTTAGTTTCTCCTAATCGATTGACATACTGAACTGCTGAAATATTGTCCATTCGAAGAAGCACACAGCAGTGAGATTTGTCTTTTGCAAAACTCTTGAGGGCAAAATACCCAGGCAATTGATATGAAGGAGATACGGACCATTTACCTCCTGTGGAAAAGGAGCTGCATCGAGCGCCCCAACCAAGGCGGCTGGCATCTGATACTATAATCAGATCCAGTAAGGGATTGAAAATGGTCTTCCCATTCCACGTCTGTATGTGTTGTAACCACCAAAGAAGTTCTTCTTTGCTTTCTGAAGTGAGAGTTATTTCGTCAGAATAACCCAAACCTTCTCTCATATGTTGGGCTCTGAGATGCTGCAAGGCTCTGTTGGAAAGCGGGGCAGGAAATATTGCTTGTATGGATGCCGAAAGGAGTCCTACAATGCGAGTGATAGTACGCAGGGATACAAATTCTATCTCCTTTGCAGGGTTTGGAACAGATTTCTCGAAATTGACTAGGAAACCTAGGTTGGACAGAAGGGTTAGAGTCCAAAGAATATGGAGATATATTAGGTCTAGGGATTAAGCCATAAGAAGAATGTCGTCCAGATAAATAATAAGATGAGCCCCTCAAGATCTTAGAATAGCTATCACTGGCTTGAGGAGTTTGGTAAAGCACCAAGAAGCTGAAGAGAGACCGAAAGGCAAACTGGTGAATTGCTATTTTTGACCTCCCCACTAAATTTGGAGACATAGGGTGCATAGGCACTGTGAGAAAGGCGTCTTTGAGGTCTATTTCGCCAACCAACCATCTTGTAACAACAGGTCTCTTAAAGGGTAACTCCCACCATCCTATATTTTTTTTCTGTCCCTGCCTATTGCCCATCTATCCCTAACCCCCTCCCTGCTTTAAATTTTTTTTTTACTATATTAAAAATAACTTTTTGTCTCCCCGGTAGTGTGCTCGCTACCAGGCAGACTTCCCCAGCAGGCACCACGTCACTGATGCCTGCTGGGGCCGACACTTCCGCCATTAGCTCATCTACACAGGGTGCCTCCAGCTGTTTCCCCACTACAACTCCCAGCTTGTACTGACATCTATTGGCTGTCAGGGCATGCTGGGAGTTGTAGTAGTGAAACAGCTGGAGGCACCCTGTGTAGATAAACTATAAGTTAGTGCCATGCGGCGCTACAGCACTAGCTCGTTCCCTCCGTTAAACCCCCCCATACCCCGTTCCCTCCATCACAAAGCCCCCCCCCCCCGCATACCCAGTTCCCTCCATCACGATACTTACAGATACTGCAGAGTCCGGCAGCGGGCGTGCAGGGACAGCGGCGGCGACGACATGTGTGGGAGGAGTGGCCTCCCAGCCAGTGGCCGGGGAGACAATGCCCTCGCTCCCGCCTGTCTGATTGACAGGCAGGGAGCGAGAGCAGCTGGCCGCAATCAGTCCGAATTCAGGCGTGACGTCACGCCAGGCTGCAGCCGGCCACTAGGTGGGTGACCCCTAGTGGCCGGTTTTTAAATGTAAATTTAACCATGATAATAAAAAAAATAATAATAATGACAATATATTAGAGATATGTTGTAGTACATAAGTACTACAACATATCAAAAAATAAAGTTGGTGACAGTGCCCATTTAAGAGATGGATTCACTCCATTTTGAAACGTTGGTATTGCACAAAATTGTTGAGGGTTTTCAGGTTTATTACAGGTCTGTAACCCCTGTCCCTCTTTTTTTTTTTTTTTACTACAAATAGAATGCTCAAATAACCTTGGGTATTGAGTGGAACTTGTATGATTGCGCCTTTGGAACATAGTTCCATGATTTCCTGTTGTATGAGACCTCGATCTGCAAGGGAAAAAATAATGGGGCGAGGAAGTTGAACTTGGATTGGTAGGTAAACAAATTCTATCTGATACCCCAATACTGTGTTCAGAATCCATGAATCTGATGTTTTTACAGACCAAGTTTGGAAAAAATGCTGAATTCTTCCTCCTAAGGGAATTAGGGAAGAATACGGATGAGAGGCACTTGTAGTGGGTCTGGACGTAGGGTATCCTCTGTGGCCTCTAGTCCTCCAGGGCCGTCCTCTGTTTGGAAAGAATGGTGTAGGGGTAAAGGAGACAGATGGCATAGAGTATCTATCTGTACACGGAGGTGGAGGGGGGCCTCTTTGGACTGCCCATCATGGGGTTGCTGGCCGGGGAAACGTCCCCTTCTTTTCCCGGCCCGGCCAAAAACATATAATTGAAAAACTTTTTGAGGACAATTGAGCTTTATCAAGTGTAGAAAAAAGCCCCACATATTTGTTGATTTCTTTTATGAATGTGTCACCAAATAAGTGATCATCAGAAGGAGTATTAGATTCAGTAGAGGCTAGGTGGACCAACTGGGGGTCCAATTTCATTAGGATTGATCTTTTACGCTCAGTGCAGAGAGTGGAGTTGGCATTTCCGAACAGGCATATAGCCCTCTGTGCCCATCCTCTTAAAACAGACAGATCAATAGCTTCTCTGGAAATAGATGCTTCTTGTCAGCACCAGCAGGGTTAACAGGTTCTGGCAAGGTGTTGTTGCAAGGTTGCCGGGTTACACCCTGCTGTCTGAGTGGCTAGCTACTGATTGACCACATGTGCATCTCCCTATATTACCAGGCATCAGACACTAGGAAGATGCCTGTGAAACTGGTCATTACCTGAGTAGCTAGCATTTCCTTATTCCCTTGTATACCCGGCAATTTGACTTTTGGCTTCCTATCTGACTTCTCTTTTGTTATAGCGATTTGGCACCTCTTCCCACTCCTGGCTAGACTTGGTTTGACTGACATGGACTTTATGTGTGTATGTTTAGTTTGTCTTTGTTAGTTGCTTGTTTCCCTGTTGCTCCTGACAACTGACAGGATTGTATTTTATTGTGTTGACATTTGACTCCCCTCACTTATTTAGGAAGGGATTGTCGACCAGTTTCCGGCCTATCATTTAGGATAGGCGGACAAGTAGGCAGGGACAGGGGCGCGGGTGAGCTTAGCGAGCACTCCTTCCCTGCCCATACGTGACACTACCTGCATCTGCTATGATGGAAGCAATGACTGCTTTAGTAGAGCAAATGCAGGGATTAACCCAGTTAGTGCATTCTCTTGCTGAGATTGTTCAGGCTCAGGAGACAGCTAATGGTCAGTCAGTGGTCTGTCCTCCAGCTGTTTCAAGTGACCCTGAAATTAATCTTCCTGACCGTTTTTCAGGTGACCAAAAAAAATCTGTTGTTTTCAGAGAGAGTTGTAAGCTATATTTTCGCATGAGACCACAGTATACTAGCACAGAGGACCAGAGAATAGGACTTATACTGTCTTTGTTGCAAGGAGACCCTCAAGAGTGGGCTTTCTCCTTACCTTCCTCAGCTCCTGAATTAAAGGAGTACACCAGCACGCACTTTTTTCCTTTTATCCCGTCCGGGCTGCAAAATAAAAGAAAACACAATTTCTCTTACCTGCCAACGAGCCCCCAGAGCTCTGGTACACTCCGTTTCAGGTGTTCGGTCCCCGGGCTGTATTCTTCTTACTTCCTGTTAGCCCGGCACGTCACATGGAGCTTCAGCCTATCACCGGCCGCAGCAATGTTCCGCCTCGGCCGGATATAGGCTGAAGCTCCGTGTGACGTGCCGGGCTAACAGGAAGTAAGAAGAATACAGCCCGGGGACCGAACACCTGTACCGGAGTGTACCGGAGCTCCGGGGGCTCGTTGGCAGGTAAGAGAAAGTGTGTTTTCTTTTATTTTGCAGCCCAGACGGAATAAAAGGAAAAAAGTACGCGCCGGAGTACTCCTTTAAGTTCAGTGGAGGCTTTCTTTTCTGCTTCGGGCCTTCTTTATGATGAGCCAGACCGTGCAGCCTTTGCAGAATCGCAGCTAGTCAATCTTAAGCAGGGAAAGAGAACAGCAGAGGAGTACTGTGCGAATTTTCGGAAGTGGTGCACGGCTTCGGGTTGGAATGATCCAGCCCTTAGGTGTCAGTTCAGACTAGGATTATCTGACGCTATTAAGGATGCTTTTGTAAGTTATCCATCACCTGACTCATTAGAACAAGCCATAACATTAGCTATACGACTTGACAGACGTATGAAAGAAAGAAATCGAGAGCGGACTTTTAATTCTGTTCCTCACTCTCCTTCCTCCATGTTTCCATCTTCTCCTGTCCCTCATGTCTCTGCCGAGGAACCCATGCAGATAGGGAAATTTTCCCCTCAGCAGAGAAAATCCTTTCGGAAGAAGGACTGGTGGAGAGAAGGGTCTTCAGGTCCAGAATTGCGCCAAACGCCAGTAGCTGGGAGACGTCAGCGCCTAAATAACAATCAGGGAGGTCATTTAGGTGCACAGGTACCTTCTAAGTTATCTTCAAAAATTTTGTTACCAGTGCAAATGTGTTTTAAAAAAAGAAAAATATTTGGTAAAGCTTTTGTTGATTCTGGCTCCGCTGCTAATTTTGTGGATCTAAAATTCATTAAGTCTTTAAATTTACCTTTGAGACGGTTGGAGGACCCAATTCCTATTTCTGGATTGGATTATACACCCTTGTCAGGGGGTTGTGTCAGTTTTTCTACTCCCGAAGTGAGATTATTGGTCGGTTCTATGCATTTTGAAAAAATCACCTTTTTTGTTCTTAAAAATTTGTCTGTAGATGTGATTTACCCTGGTTAAGAAATCATAACCCTGTTTTTGATTGGACCTCAGGGGAACTTATCAAGTGGGGATCTAAGTGTTCTAACAAATGCATTACCGACTCTCTGGCTACTCTCGGTGTGGGTAAAAGTATTCAACCCGAATTTATTTCAGATTTTTGTGACGTTTTTTCTGAGGAGGCCTCCTCTGCTTTGCCCCCACACCGAGATTATGTCTGTGCTATTGAACTTTTACCTTATGCCTTGTCTCGAAGTTTCAGCACTTCTCAGCCTATAGACTCTAATCCTGAGACTATTCTTCCAGAAGGTGTGGTTATCTCTGCAGTATCTGCCAATTTAACATCGGAAGTTTTGAGTAATCAAGGTTTGGTTCCTCCAGAGAGTCCTAGAGGCAAAATCTTTGTACCTAATCAGTTTCACCTCCGTATAATCGAGGAATCTCATTGTTCACCGTTAGCAGGTCATCCTGGTATCCATGGTACAAGGAGATTGCTTAAAAGAGATTTTGGTGGTCAGCCCTGAACAGGGATGTGAAAGCTTTTGTTGCTTCTTGTGATGTGTGTGCCCGAGCTAAGACTCCTCGGATTCGTCCTGCAGGGGAGCTGTGTCCATTATCTATTCCTAAGAGACCCTGTACCTATACTGATAGGGATAACCCTGAGGTCAACACCACTAAGAGTAAACTGTGCACAGTTTGGGCTCAGGTTCAGAAGAACCCGGAAAACGCCCAAGTACTACAAAAGAAATTGGCCGACAAGAGACGTGCTTGCAGCATAAAATTTAAAGTTGGTGATAAAGTGTGGTTATCTACGAAAAATCTTCGTCTCAAGGTTCCGTCTAAGAAACTGTCATCTAGGTTCATTGGACCTTATGAGGTAATTGAAGTTATTAATCCTGTGAGTTACAGATTAAAATTACCATCTTCTTTTAAGATTCATAATGTGTTCCATTGCTCCTTGTTAAAACGTTCTGTTCCTACTCAGTCTCCAGTCCCGAGTCTGCCTCCTCCAGTTGAGGTTGACGGAGAGCTTGAGTATGACGTCGCTAGAATACTGAATAGCAGAAGGGTACAGAATTCTGTCCAGTACTTAGTTCATTGGAAAGGTTATGGTCCGGAGGAGAGATCGTGGGTTCCGGTCTCTTTTGTCCATGCGGCCACTTTAATTAAGAAATTCCACGATTCTCACCCAGACAAACCTAGACCCAATTTTAAGGGTCCGGTGGCCCCTCTTAAAGGGGGGGTACTGTCAACACCAGCAAGGTTAACAGGTGCTGACAAGGTGTTGTTGCAAGGTTGCCGGGTTACGCCCTGCTGTCTGAGTGGCTAGCTACTGATTGACCACATGTGCATCTCCCTATATTACCAGGCATCAGACACCGGGAAGATGCCTGTGAAACTGGTCATTACCTGAGTAGCTAGCATTTCCTTATTCCCTTGTATACCCGGCAACTTGACTTCTGGCTTCCTATCTGACTTCTCTTTTGTTAAAGCGATTCAGCACCTCTTCCCACTCCTTGCTAGACTCGGTTTGACTGACATTGCCTTTGTTTGTATGTTTAGTTTGTCTTTGTTAGTTGCTTGTTTCCGTGTTGCTCCTGACAACTGACAGGATTGTATTTTATTGTGTTGACATTTGACTCCCCTCGCTTATTTAGGAAGGGATTGTCGACCAGTTGCCGGCCTAGTAGGCAGGGACAGGGGCGCGGGTGAGCTTAGCGAGCACTACTTCCCTGCCTATACGTGACACTTCTTCGGTCAGATCTAGGATCTTTTTTAAAGGACCAAAAAGGTCCTAGGAATCTGTCTTGGACAGTCCTAAAGGATCTGTCAATGCCTTTTTTTGGAAAATATTTAACTAAGATGGGTCCAATTCAGGGGTGTTAGCGTGTTAGTTTGTGGGGGAGTGTGGGTTTTGGGGAATTCTGCCTTTATCTTGCTCCTAGAAGCCCTATCTAGGGACTTTTAAATCCATAAAGACAAGTATTTAGAAACTTGTGGATGGTGGATCCACTCACCCGAACGAGGGTGCTTTATTCTCCCCAGATCAAAATAAGGGGTTCCCTCACAATCTAGAATAACTGAATCTGGGTCCTCCACACAAAAATTCTCCTCACCTTCTCCTTCATCAGAAATATCTTCAAAGGCATAGTTATCGTCCAGATCCGAAGATACAGTCTCCTCAATGGATGACTGAGGGGAAATGGGAATGACAATCGGCTTTGCTTTTTCAGAGGCCTTGATTGCCCGCTTTCTTTTCACTTCCTCAGGGGCTGAGGGTTTGGGATGGGATTTAGGCACATCATGCATTATGCTTTAGAGACAAAGCTTCAAAATTCACCTGGGCCTCAGGTTTTTTAGATTTAAAACGCAATTTCTGAGAAATTTTCCCCAACTTAATTTCTTTAGCCAGAGGAGAGGTAGAATCCTCAGCTGAGTAAAATAGGTCTGAGGGTGTGGAAGGACCAGCTGGAGGGGAACCATGAGGGTTATGGCGAGTCATCGCCATGGGAACCAATTTAGGACATGGCAGTATGGATTGGAGTCTGAACGGATCTATTAACTGACTGGTGCACCATGGATTTCAACATCCCTTCCTCTAAAGATTCATATGGCTGTGGTTCTGCCATTTTATTAGGTTCTATAGGAAAATAGTGTATGAATAAATTATGAAAAATGAATTTTTTTTAAATATATGAATTATTTAAATAAATTATTTATAATATATATGTAATAAATGAATTAATAAATTAACTAGTATATTAAATAAATTATAATAATCATGCAATGAGATTAATTAATAATTTGGTAAATCATGTACCACAATGAATTAATAATTAAGCTAGCCATGAAAATAATGGAAAAAAAACTGCTACAAAGGTCAAAGGGCACATGAGGAAAAAAAACATCTACTGTTTAAGAATGGTGCTATCTCAATTCTATTATTGAAGACGACCGGACCCTGCTCATCCAGGCGTAGAATCCACATGGCTTCAGAGCGGAGCAGTCGGGTTTCACGATCGAGAAACCCGACTGCTCCGCTCTGAAGCCATGTGGATTCTGCGCCTGGATGTGCAGGGTCCGCTCGGCTTCAATGATAGAATTGACATGACACCATTCTTATAGATTTTTTTTGTCCTCATGTACCCTTTGCCCTTTGTAGCAGTTTTTAAATTTTTTGTGCCTCCATTATTTTCATGGCTAACAGTTTTCATATTGTTGTTTGTATTTTTCTATTCCGGATGCTCACCTGGAAGAATCACGTGTTCGCATCATTACTATTCATCTGCATAAAAATAGCACAGCTTGATGACGTAAGTTCAGGCAGGAAGAAGCGCTTAGTGCGTGAAATTGCCGGTAATAGCCTCTGAATGCTATGCATCGCTCCCCTCCGAGATCCTCCAGCATCTCCAGATAGGAACATCGAGTCATTAACCCTGCGGTGAGTGCGGATATCTTTATTGCTTGCTGTATACCCCTTTTATTCATATATCATAACATGAAGGATATATATCACCACAGCACTTATCTTCTGCCAGAGCAGCAAGAAAAGAGGAATCAGTTTGGCTGTTGGGACGTTATAATATCTGCTCTATCTTGTGATCAGCTATAACTAATTTGCATATTTGAAAAAAGTTTTCTTCAGTTATCTGTATATTAACTCTTTTGCTGCTGGAGTAGTAAAATATTTAAGCATAATGTTCACCTCCAGTCTTGCAATAAAATCTGTGTTTATTTATACTACTACAGAGGGCAGTTCTGTAACTGATCTAAATGTTATAGAGCTGGTAGTGGGTGATTTGTAGAATCTGGATAGCTATAACACTAGAAAAACTATTCTGCCTTATATATACTTCTTACATGCTGAGATCCAATAATCAATGAGACACATGATGGAGATTAAATAGATATATGGTGAGAGTATATACAGTTGGGACAATCCCTTTATTCCATCTTTCTGCTTTCTTTCTCTAAGTATGTTTCATTACCCAACACTATTTAACATTTCTATAAAAATTTAGATTGATGCTTAAGGCACATAAAAAGCTATAAAAATTGTAATACAGAAAATAGCTAACATTACTGGATTTAACAACGTTTATTAGACTTCTACTAGATACTAATGGTTTCATAGGGCTTTTTATACTCTAAAATATTATGACTTCTTTTTTTTTTTTTAAATCAAGCATTTTACTGAACCCCATTTCCATCCTTTCCCCAGAGCAGCTTTACTATGTACGATTCAATAGACAGTACATGTAATTGATTAAAAGTAGATTTGGTGTCTGTTGACTTATCCACAGAGAAAAGTCTCTTTTTGCCAATCGACGAGATCTGCGCTAATCTTGAATGTGCATTTCAAAGTATAGTAAATTCATGAGCGTGCTGCTGTTCTCAGTCCTTAACCAGGAATCTGTAAATGAGCCATGATCCGAAAAGGTACTGATCTTCATTGTGAAATGTTCAGGATCCCTCGTAAACCTATTATTGCTTTGCATTTTAATCACTATTATATAGTGCAGAAATGTTAAATATTTAATTGCCATTTTTATGAAAAGTCTGCAAAATCTAAAGTGCTGCCAAAATGTTCCCAAAGCTCAAATATCCAGGCTGACGTACAGTGCCGCACAGGGCCTATACGGAAGCTCATTGCTTCTGCTCAAGTCTATAACAATATTATAAAAGTACAATATGACATTTCCTCTAAATCTTGATTTTCAGCTGAAGAAATGATAAAAAGCACATTTGTTGTTTTGATCAAAGAAACTAAATGAAAAACAAAAACAAACTGGAATAGAACATGAAAAAACATATGGAAGGTGAAATGTTGGTCTTCTGTAATTACTGGGAAATTAATGTACATCTTATGTCCAGACAGTGTAATGTTTTGCAGGTCATTTGGGGACAATATTAAGTGAATATTATGTAGTGAATTGTTTTAAAAATTAAGGATCGGATCAGTTAATCTATTGCTTAGTTAGAAATGCCAGTAAAATAGTATTATCTCTGTGCAATGAGCAGATAAAGGTTGTTTTTTTTTAAAATAAATTCCCATAGGACAGCGGTACTCAACTGGCGGACCGCAGTCCAGGTCCGGACCGTGGCGGCCAGTCATCCGGACCTCCGGCTGGTCCAGGGAACCGGCCAGAGGTGGCAGCTGCAGTCCCGACATTCATATGTATCAGTGTCTTTAAGACACCGATACAAATGAATAGCTGAGTGCTGCCGGAGTGAGGGAACATTGTGCTCCCTGCCTGGCCAGCGCTTCTCCTATGATGCAGGCGGCGCGATTGGCGCTGCCTGCATCATCTGCTCTGGCCAGGCGTAACAAGAAGAGGCCAGAGCAGCGGAGCAGCGCGGGACCTAAGAAGTATCAGGACTGGGCCGTCCACGGGGCCAGTCATCTGCGCCCGGCGCCGTGAAAGTAAGGTGCAGGGGTCTTGGGGTTGGGGGGTGGTGGTGTTAGGGCAGAAGGGAATAAATTGGTCTGTGGGTTAAAAGTGAAAATATGACTGATGCAGGGGTCTTGGGGTGGGGGGGTTGGCGTTAGGGTTAGAAGGTGAGAAAGGGGTCTGGGGAAGGGGGGGCAGAAAAGTGAAAATAAAAATGATGCAAGTGTCGGGGGGGTTGTTAGGGCAAAGGGGATAAAGGGGTCTTGGGGGCAGAAAAGGGAAAATAAGAATGATTCAGGGGTCTTGGGGGGTGGGGGAGTGTTAGGGCAGGAGGTGATAAAGGGGTCTGGGGCATAAATGTCAAAATAGGAATGATGCAGAAGGGGATGAAGGGGGTTTGAGGGGGACATAAAAGGGAAAATAATGATGCATAGGGTCTTGGGTGGGGGGTGTTAGGGCAGAAGGGGATAAACGGGTCTGGGGGTCAAAAAAGTGTAAAGAAAAATGATGCAGGGGTCTTGGGGGTGAGGGGTATTAGGGCAGAAGGGGACAGAGGGGTCTGGGGGGGGGGGGCAGAAAAGTTTAAAGAAGAATGAAGCAGAGGTATTGGTGGGTGGGGAGTGTTAGGACAGAAGGGGACAGAGGTGTTTGGGGGATGTAAAGGAGGATGCAGGGGTCAGGGGGGCAGAGGAGTCTGGATGAGGACTTAGGGGTCAGGGGGGCAGAGTTGTCTGGATGAGGACTTAGGGGTCAGGGGGCAGAGGTGTCTGCATGAGGACTTAGGGGTCAGGGGGCAGAGGTGTCTGGATGAGGACTTAGGGGTCAGGGGGCAGAGGTGTCTGGATGAGGACTTAGGGGTCAGGGGGGCAGAGGTGTCTAGGGGTATCTATGGGGGGGGAATAGGGGTCTGGAAGAGGACTAGGGGTCTGGGGGGACTTAAGGCCCATCCACATTGAGGACATTCCTCTGGCGGAAATCTGCTCGCAGCAGAGTCCTAATGTTTTCAGTGGTTTTCTGCTGCTCTGTATATACTGTGGAATCGCCACAGTGGAATTCCCCCAGCAGAATGGACGTAAACCCCAAGAACAAACATTTGGGTGGACGTCCATTCTGCTGGGGGAATTCCACTGGACTGCATTGTCATCTATAGAGATGGCGCCCATCCGTGCAGTCCTACCACCAATGGCTTCAGCAGTGCCTGCAGCAAGCAGACATTCCGCCAACTAAATGTCCACAGTGTGGAGAAGCCATTAGGGGTCTCCAGGAGGAGGGGAAAATGGCTCTGGGGGGAGTACAGGGTTGGAATTCTGACAAACAGAGGAAACAGTGTCTGGCAGTATTATTTTAGGGGTCATGATGTCTGGCATAATGAAAATGATTATTGTTGTTATACAGAGGATGAGGATCTGCTAACAAAGTAACTAATGATGTCCGGGCATCAGACTCTGCAGAGAAGATGGAGCTGAAAGAAGACAAGGACCAGAGGAAGAAGAAAAAGGAAAGACAACAGAGAAGACGTCTCCTGTGAGTCATTATACAATTGTGTATTCTCCTGACTGTCCCATCAGAGCTGGAATCACTGGTAATTTCTGCAGTGATGATGGGTGACACTGTACCCCAATCTGTGTTACAAAACTACAATTCCCATAATGCCTGAAGCTTTGCAGGCATGATGGGAGTTGTAACTTTGCAATAGCTGGAGAGCCACTTAAACAAAGGTGATTTTAGAGTATGCAGCCTATATTAATTTTAAGGACTTCTGCGACACCCACCGTAAAAACAATGGGCTGCATAGTCTAATATGTGCCGGTCTATTTTTGCTCCCAGTTCGACCCTGGAAGTAAGTGTATTACAGGAATTTCCCAACCTTTATCTCTACAGTTATTTCAAAACTACAGCTCCCATCATGCTCTTCTATCTGCATGGTGGCAGTTGTAGTTTTGCAACAGCTGGAGAGTTCATATGGGGGTGGGGGTGGGGGCACCTTATTCATTGTTTTAAGGGACACAGAGGTAAAATTTGCTTCAAGGCAAGTGGCAATATAATATTTGGGGGCCCAGCATGTGGTAGTTTTATACTCAGGGGTACAGTGTGAGGCAGAATTATAATCAGGGGCACAATTTGTGGCACTATTATACTCAGGGGCACAGTGTGTGGCAGTATGGTACTCAGGGGTGTGGTGTGTGGCAGTATTATACCCAGGAACACAGTGTGTGGCAGTATTATACTCAGGGGTGCGGTGTGTGGCAGTATTATACCCAGGGGCACAGTGTGTGGCAGTATTATACCCAGGGGCACAGTGTGCGGCAGTATTATACCCAGGGGCACAGTGTGTGGCAGTATTATACTCAGGGGCACAGTGTGTGGCAGTATTATACTCAGGGGCACAGTGTGTGGCAGTATTATACTCAGGGGCACGGTGTGTGGCAGTATTATACTCAGGGGCACGGTGTGTGGAAGTATTATACTCAGGGACAGGTGTGTGCCAGTATTATATCAGGGGCATATTGTTTGACAGCATTCTATTTATGTATATAGCATGTGGCACTATTATATTCAGGGGCATAGTGTGCGATAGTATTATACCAGGGGCACAGTATGTGGCAGTTATATATTTAGGTGCACAGTGTGTGACAGTATTATACCAGGGGCACAGTGTGTGGCAGTTGGAGAACGGTTATGACTTATTAAGTACTAATTATGTTCTACAACAGGCAGTGCCTATTTCTGGTATGGCACTGTGGCCGCTAGGTGTGAACCAGGTCTCAATGATGGACGTATGTATTTTTTCAACCATACTAACTATGTAACTATGTTTAGCTCGGACCTTCACTGGATGGCAGACCTGGAAAAGCGGACCCTCACTAAAAATAGTTGAGTACCCCTGCCATAGGAGAAATACATGGAAAGAAAAGATTACCCAAATAGATTTGTGAGGCTAAGTTTCCACTTCCAATAAATTTTTTATTAAGAATGCCCCAAAAAATGCCAAATCTGACACATCTGCAGTCAGATGTTAGCTGGTGTTTTTCTCCATTTTTGTGGGCTCAGACTGAATGCTCCAGAATCTTTGATTTCATGGTACCCTACGAAATTCATAAAAGCTGCCCTTGTGAAAAACCGGCAAAGCAGCAAAAAAGCCAATTTCTGCAAAAAGCTAAAAATGCTGGAAAAAACAACAAGATAAAAAAAGCCACTAAATACAGCAAAATCAGTAGCATTTTATTCTGCGTTTTTTCCATTTTTTTTTTGCAGCCCAAAAAAATGCAGTAAAGTGGAAAGTGTAAACAGCCTTATGTCAGCCATGATACCCAAGCTTACAGCTAACTGTCTAAGTATACCTTCAGTCTGTTGCTACCAAACCTCAAGATGTACCAATTTTGTCAGTGTCATTTACAATTTCTAATAAAACGACTGGTGCCATTTTTTACTCAACAACCCCTAACTTTTCTAATTAAAGGTGCATTCACACATAAAGTATCCTGCACATATTTGATGCGCAGGGTGTGAAGCTGCAGATTTAAAGCCGAGTTCAGTAATTTAGTTACCGTATTTATCGGGGTATACCACGCTCCGGCCTATAACACGCACCCTCATTTTACCGAGGATATTTGGGTAAAAAAAGTTTTTACCCAAATATCCATGGTAAAATGAGGGTGCGTGTGTGTGCATGCGTATACCCCGATACACCCCCAGGAAAGGCAGGGGGAGAGAGGCCGTCAGCGCTGGCGGTCTCTGCACCTGCAAAGCCGCTGTAGTTCATTGATTTAAAGCGCCCGCTTTAAATCATTGAACTGCAGCAGCTTATTGGTGTATAATACACAGGTAGACTTTAGGCTATAAATTTTAGCCTAAAAAGTGCGTGTTATACGCCGATAAATACGGTAAATTGAAATCTGCATAAAATCCGCAGATTGAAATCTTGCGCATCAAATGTGTAGAGGATACTCTATGTGTGAATATACTCTAAAAAAACAACACAGTCATTTTTCTTTATCTTTCTAATCAACCAATACTGGCCAGTTTCAAACCTATCTTTTCATCCACCCATACCCCTTCCCTATATCTATCTTCTCCCCTCCTGGGCATGTGTAGTTTTTTAAAAGTATTAACTATGTAACTGTATAGAGTACCTCTGACTAAAAACAACTTTGAAAATTGAGTGATTTGAGAGTCCTGGAAATAAAGACAATACTAGATTTACAGTTTATACTGTTATAATGTCTTCCATGCTGCTGCTACTTCTGAAAGCTTGCTATAGAGAAACAGGAGGACAGGACCCCCTTTCTTTTGTGCGCTATTTCTGTGGAGAAGATCTTAGCAACTGTCTTCTACCCATTCTGGAGCTATGCCTAGGGAATGCTAACAATTATATAGAGATTGCATAGGGGTAAAACTAGTGGAGAATGCCCAATACAAGGAATATAACAGTCAGATATGATGTTCACACATGGCAGCTTATCCTGAAAGTCATCTCAAAGTACAGGTAGACGAGTACAGGCAGACAAGTGGCAGCATTTGAGGGAGGCACTTTATTTTGGCATCTGAGGCTCTCATTTTATTGAAGCAGCACACTGGAATCATCTTAGACAAGTATTTTGCATTATCAAAGGTTTAAGGTTATAAGTCCATATACCTTATTTGCCATTTTTTTTAGCTTGTCTGATTCTGACTATAGAATGAATATGCTGTTTCTTGACATGAAGACTCAACAAGTCTGGACCAGTGATCCCCAACCGGGAGCCGCAGGATTTTGCCGTGAATTTTTCTTTCTTTTTTTTAAATGTCTGCCTTGTCCACCTTCCTGTCCATCCCTGTCACCCATGTCCACCCTCCTGTCACCCATGTCCACCCTCCTGTCACCCATGTCCACCCCCCCTGTTACCCATGTTCACCCTCCTGTCATCCACGTCTGCCTTGTACACCCGCTGTCCATCCCTGTCACCCATGTCCCCCCGTCACCCATGTCCACCCTCCTGTCATCCATGTCCGCCTTGTCCACCTCCCTGTCCCTTTGTCACCCCAGTCCACCCCTCTCTGTCACTCCTGTCCACCCCTCTTTTACTACCTTGTCACCCTTGTCAACCCCTCTGACCCCCTGTCTCCCATGTCCAACCTCCTCCAACCCTCTGTCACCCCTGTCCATCCTTGTCACCCATGTTCACCCTCTATTGTCCACCCCTCTGACCACATCCTTGTCACCCATGTCCACCCCCTTTTCACCCCTCTGTCCCTTTCTCACCCTTGTCCACTCCTCTGTTACCACTTTGTCACTCCTGTTCACCCCTCTGTCACCCCCTATGCCCCCTGTCACCCATGTTCACTCTTCTACACCCATCTGTCACCCATGTACACCCATCTATCATTCATCTACACCCCATGTTCACTCTTCTACACCCCCGTCACCCATGTACACTTCTCAACACCCCTCTGCCACCCATGTACACCCCCTATACCCCTCTGTCACCCATGTACACTCCTCTACACCACTCTGTCACCCATGTACACTCCTCTACACCCCTCTGTCACCCATGTACACTCCTCTACACCCCTCTGTCACCCATGTACACTCCTCTACACCAATCTGTCACCCATGTACACTCCTCTACACCCCACTGTCACCCATGTACACTCCTCTACACCCCTCTGTCACCCATGTACACTCCTCTACACTCCTCTGTCACCCATGTACACCCCTCTACACCCCTCTGCTACCCATGTACACTCCTCTACACCCCTCTGCCACCCATGTACACTCTTCCACGCCCCTCTGTCACCCAAGTACACCCCTCTGTCACGCTTGCACACCCCTGTCACCCATGTACACTCCTCTAAACCCCTCTGCCACCCATGTACACTACTCTACACTCCTCTGTCACCCATGTACACTCCTCAACACCCCTCTGTCACCCATGTACACTCCTCTACACCCCTCTGTCACCCATGTACACCCCTCTGTCACCCCCTACGCCCCTCTGTCACCCATGTACACTCTTCTACACCCCTCTGTCACCCATGTACATTCTTCTACGCCCATCTCTCACCCCTCTGTCACCCATGTACACCCCTCGGCCACCCATGTACACTCTTCTATACCCCTCTGTCACCCATGTACACCCCTCTACACTCCTGTCACCCATGCACACTCCTGTCCACCCCCAACACCCCTGTGTCACCAATGTACACCCCTCTATCAACCACTTTGCCCCCTATCACCCATGTTCATTCTTCTACACTCCTCTGCCACCCATGTACACTCTTCTACACCTCTCTGTCACCCCGTACACCCCTCTGTCACCCATAGACACTCTTCTACATGCATTTGTCACCCATGTACACCCCTCTGCCACCCATGTACACTCTTCTACACCCATCTTTCACCCCTCTGTCAATCATGTACACCCCACTGTCACCCATGTACATTCTTCTACACCCCTCTGCCACCTATGTACACTCTTCGACACCCCTCTGTCACCCATGTAAAAAAAAGTGCAGAGCCTAATGGGTTTGTTTTATAGGTTTAACAGTGACTGGAAGAAATTGCCATGATGGCCGGGCCAGATGGAGAAGAAGAGGGAACAACGCTGATTAGAGAAGATGTTATTGTGAGTAGCTGTCTAAAGTAGCAGTGTAGCAGCACCCCCTCCCTGCGGCATATTTTTATTTCTTTATTTTTTTGCTCGTCAACTTCGGTCGGGTGCCCTGCAAAAAAAAAAAATGTTCGGAGGGGTTCCCCGAGCCAAGAAAGATTGTGAAACACTGGTCTGTGTAACGCCGAGCGCTCCGGGTCCCGCATCCATCCCGGAGCGCTCATGGCGTGTGTCCCCCTGCAGCGCCCTGGTCTGTCCCTCTGACCGGGAGCGCTGCTTCAGTGCTGCCGGCGGGGATGCGATCCGCCCGCGGGTCGCATCCTGTTCCACTTACCTCTCCCTGCCTGCTGTGTCCTCCCGGCACGCGCGGCCCCGTTCTCTAGGGCGTGCGCACGCCGGCTCTCTTAAATTTAAAGGGCCAGTGCACTATTAATTGGTGCCTGGCCCAATCACCTAAAAACGTATAAAACACCACTTCCCTTTCCTGTCCTTGCTGGATCTTGTTGCCCTAGTGTCCTGAGAAATCGTTTTGTGTGTTCCCTAGCCTGTGTATCCAGACCCTTTGCCGTTGCTCCTGACTACGAACCTTTGCCGCCTGCCTTGACCTTCTGCTACGTCTGACCTTGCCTTGCCTTGTCCTTGTGTACCGCACCATCTCAGCTGCCAGAGAGGTTGAGTCGCTACCGGGTGGAACGACCTGGGGGTTACCGCCGCAGCAAGTCCATCCCGCTTTGCGGCGGGCTCTGGTGAATAACAGTAACCCCTTAGACTCCGTTTCCCTGGTATGGCCCACGCCACCACCAGTGTCCTCACCTTCCGCCAGCCCGGATCCTGACAGTAGATCCGGCCATGGATTCCGCTGAGGTGCCGCTACCAAGCATTGGAGACCTCACCACCGTTGTGGCTCAACAGTCTCAACAGGTAGCCCAACAAGGACATCAGTTGACCCAACTGACTGTGATGGTTCAGCAACTTCTGCCCCTGCAGCAGCCTTCTTCTCCGCCAGCTCCTGCACCTCCTCAACTGCAAGCTGCCACTACCAGTACCAGAGTCCGTCTTTCTCTTCCTGACAAATTTGATGGGGACTCTAAGTTGTGCCGTGGCTTCCTGACCCAGTGTTCTCTGCACTTGGAGCTGTTGGCTGACCAATTTTCTACTGAACGGTCAAAGGTGGCATTCGTGGTCAGCTTACTTTCTGGAAAGGCCTTGTCTTGGGCAACTCCGCTTTGGGACTGCAACGATTCAGTCACCACTTTAGTCCAGACCTTCTTCTCTGAAATTCGCTCTGTCTTTGAGGAATCTGCCCGGGTTTCTTCTGCCTAGACGGCTTTGTTGAATCTTGTCCAAGGAAACTCTACAGTGGGCGATTACGCCATTCAATTTTGGACACTTGCCTCAGAATTAGCTTGGAATAATGAGGCTCTCTGCGCGACCTTCAAGAAAGGTTTATCCAGGCACATCAAAGATGTTCTGGCCGCACGAGAGATACCCTCAGTCCTCTCTGAACTAATCCATTTGGCCACCCGCATTGATATGTGTTTTTCAGAAAGGCAACAGGAGCTATGCCAAGAAAAGGATCTTGTTCACACCAGGCGGTTTCCCCACCTAACACCTCTCTTCCAGCATCCGCTGCAACCTGTTACTGTGCCTTTCGCCGAGGGGGCTAAGCATGTGGATCGGTCTCGCCTGACAAAACTTGAGAGGACTCACCGTAGGAATGAGAACCTTTGTCTGTACTGTGCGAGCTCCGAGCATTTCCTAAAGGACTGTCCTCTTCGTCCTCCGCGTCTTGGAAGACGCAAGCACCTAGCAAACGTGAGAGAGGCGTTATTGGGTGTGGATTCATCCTCTCCACGCCTGACGATTCCTGTACGGATTTCTTTGCCTGCTAAAACTGCCTTTTCTGCTGTGGCCTTTCTGGACCCTGGTTCAACAGGAAATTTCATTGAGGCCTCTTAAGTCAACAGATTCAACATCCCTGTGACCTGTCTCGTCAAGCCCGTCTTCATTTCCTCCGTGAGTGGACAGAATCTGGACTGTACCGTGCGCTATCGCACAGAGCCCTTGCGCATGAACCTTGGTGTCCTCCATTATGAGAACATTTAATTTTTATTACTTCCCAACTGTACCTCAGAAGTTCTACTTGGCTTGCCTTGGCTCCAGCTCTACTCACCTATCCTCGACTGGTCTTCTGGGGACATTAACAGTTGAGGTCCTACCTGTCACAAGCAATGCCTTAAGACTTTACCCTCCAGTCAAGTACCCATCGCTTCACCTCTGCCAGGCCTTCCTAAGGCCTACAAGGACTTCTCGGATGTTTTTTGTAAAAAGCAAGCAGAGGTCTTACCACCACATAGACCCTTTGACTGCCCTATTGACTTGCTTCCTGGAACTTCTCCGCCCCGTGGCAGGATTTATCCACTCTCTGCTCCAGAGACCCAAGCCATGTCCGAGTATGTTCAAGAAAATCTAAAAAAGGGATTTATCAGAAAATCATCTTCCCCTGCTGGAGCAGGGTTCTTCTTCGTTGCTAAGAAAGATGGAACCCTGCGTCCATGCATCGATTACCGTTGTTTAAATAAAATTACAGTAAAAAAACGTTATCCACTCCCCCTTATCTCTGAACTGTTTGACCGTCTGCGGAGAGCAAAATGTTTTACCAAACTTGACCTAAAAGGGGCTTATAATCTTATCCGTATACGTGAAGGAGACGAGTGGAAGACTGCATTCAACACCCGCGACGCACCTTTTATGTATCTTGTCATGCCTTTTGGCCTTTGCAACGCAGTTTTCCAGGACTTTGTCAATGAAATTTTTCGTGACATGCTGTACACCTGTGTAGTAGTCTATCTGGATGACATTCTTATTTTCTCTTCCAACTCTGAGGAACATCGCCTCCATGTCCGTCAGGTGTTACAGCGCCTACGCAAAAATCATCTTTATGCTAAGATTGAAAAATGTCTCTTTGAACGCAGCAGTCTACCTTTCCTGGGATACATTGTGTCCAGTCTTGGCCTTGAAATGGACCCTGACAAGCTTTCTGCGGTTCTGGATTGGCCACGCCCCTCTGGACTACGTGCTATCCAACGTTTCCTCGGGTTCGCTAACTACTATCGTCAATTTATTCCCCACTTTTCCACCATCGTTGCACCTATTGTAGCTTTGACCAAGAAAGAGGCGAACCCGAGGTCCTGGCGCCAATGGCGGAGGAGGCCTTAACCAACTCAAGGCTGCCTTCGCTTGGGCACCTATTCTTTCCAGGCCTGATCCCTCAAAGCCTTTTATTCTCGAAGTGGATGCTTCTTCTGTCGGTGCCGTTTTAACTAAAAAAAACACTACTGGAAAAAATCGCACTTGCGTTTTTTTCTCCAAGACTTTCTCTCCTGTAGAAAAAAATTATTCTATTGGCGATCGTGAACTTTTGGCCATTAAATTGGCACTTGAGGAGTGGAGACATCTTTTGGAGGGGACCCTGCATCCCATTATCCTTTACACGGATCATAAAAATGTATCATATCTCCAGACTCTCCAGCAATTAAACCCTCGCCAAGCTAGATGGACTTTATTTTTTGCCCGCTTAAATTTTGAAATTCCTTTCCGTCCAGCCGACAAGAACGTCAGGGCTGACGCACCGACGTTCCACCGATGTCTCCAAATCTGAAGCCCCTCCACAGCATGTAATACCTCCTGAGTGTCTGATCTCCTCCGCTCCTACCACTCTTGTGCAAGTTCCTCCAGGAAAGACCTTTGTACCTCCACGCCTTCGCCTCAAAATTCTTAAATGGGGTCACTCTTCTCTATTGACCGGACATGCTGGTGTAAAGAAGTCTGTGCAGTTGATTTCCAGACACTATTGGTGGCCTTCCTTGGAGAAGGATGTGACTGATTTCGTTCGAGCCTGTACAACCTGTGCCCGTGACAAGACTCCACGCCAGAAGCCGGCAGGTCTCCTCCTTCCTTTACCTGTACCTGAACAGCCATGGTCCCATATTGCTATGGACTTCATCACTGATCTGCCACCATCCCGCAACAATACGGTCATCTGGGTGGTCGTTGATCGTTTTTCTAAAATGGCTCATTTTGTCCCTCTGCCGGGGCTTCCTTCTGTGCCACAATTGGCGAAACAATTTTTTTTCTTCATATTTTTCACCTCCACGGGCTTCCCATGCACATAGTCTCTGACAGAGGCGTCCAATTTGTTTCTAAATTTTGGAGGGCACTCTGCAGTCAATTAAAAATCAAACAAAATGTTTCTTCTGCTTACCACCCTCAATCCAATGGTCAAGTTGAGACAGTGAATCAGATACTTGGTGACTACCTGTGACATTTTGTCTCCTCTCGCCAAGATGATTGGGTCGACCTTCTGCCCTGGGCTGAATTTTCATACAATTTTAAAAACTCTTCTTCTCCTAAATCCCCATTTTTTGTGGTCTACGGCCGTCACCCGCTTCCCCACTTCCACTGGGGTTCCTGCCGTGGATGAATTGGCGCAAGATTTTTCTTCCATCTGGTGTGAGACTCAAAAGTCGCTTCTACTAGCCTCATCTCGTATGAAGAGACATGCTGACAAAAAGAGAAGGGTTCCTCCTGTATTTTCCCCTGGTGACAAGGTATGGCTTTCTGCTACGTACAATCGATTCCGTGTACATAGTTACAAGTTGGGCCCCCGATTTTTAGGCCCTTTCAAAGTCAGAAAACAAATTATCTCTGTCTCTTACCAACTTCATCTTCCCCCCTCTCTCCGTATTCCTAACTCTTTCCATGTTTCTCTACTCAAGCCTGTTGTTTTTAACTGTTATTCTCCCAAGGTCGTGCTCCCTACCCCTGTCTCCGGTTCCTCCGACATCTTTTCTGTGAATGAAATTCTGGCATCCAAAACCGTAAGAGGTAAAAAGTTATTTTGGTCAATTGGGAGAATTGCGGTCCTGAGGAGAGGTCCTGGGAGCCTGAGGCCAATATTCTTGATAAAGAGTTCCTAGGATCCAAGAAGAGGGGGAGACCAAAGGGGGGGTACTGTAACGCCGAGCGCTCCAGGTCCTGCATCCATCCCGGAGCACTCATGGCGTGTGTGTCCCTGCAGCGCCCCGGTCTGTCCCCCTGACCAGGAGCTCTGCTTCAGTGCTGCCGGCGGGGATGCGATCCGCCCGGCGGCCCAAGTCCGCCCACGGGTCGCATCCCGTTCCACTTACCTCTCCCTGCCTGCTGTGTCCTCCCGGCGCGCGCGGCCCCGTTCTCTAGGGCGTGCGCGCGATGGCTCTCTTAAATTTAAAGGGCCAGTACACCATTAATTGGTGCCTGGCCCAATCACCTAAAAACATATAAAACACCACTTCCCCTTCTTGTCCTTGCCGGATCTTGTTGCCCTAGTGCCCTGAGAAAGCGTTTTGTGTGTTCCCTAGCCTGTGTATCCAGACCCTTTGCCGTTGCCCCTGACTACGAACCTTTGCTGCCTGCCTTGACCTTCTGCTACGTCTGACCTCACCTTGGCTTGTCCCTGTGTACCGCACCATCTCAGCTGCCAGAGAGGTTGAGTTGCTACCGGGTGGAACAACCTGGGGGTTACCGCCGCAGCAAGTCCATCCCGCTTTGCGGCGGGCTCTGGTGAATACCATGAACCCCTTAGACTCCGTTTCCCTGGTACAGCCCACGCCATCACCTCTCTGGCACAGAGGATCCACCACCAGTGTCCTCACCTTCCGCCAGCCCGGATCCTGACAGTCTGGTCTATGGAAGATTTGTGTCACACAAGTAGCTTTAGCCTCTAAGTAATCTCAGTCAATGACATAAGTCCCCAAGTACATTCTAACAACAGATTCATTAAAAAGAGCAAGCAAATAAACAAAATTTTGAACTTTCATCTTGTAAAAGCTAAGTACTCTACACACTGTTTTAAGATAGTATTAATTATGTCAATTATCTCTCTGTAGTCATTGAAGTTCTTCTCTTAGTGATTTTTTTAGTTCAATTTATTTAAATTACATTTAATTACTGCAATTTGATCAATGTGAAGTGATAATGTCATGCAAATGTGTTAAGGGATTTTAGCATCTTTTCACGCTGAGT
The DNA here is from genome assembly GCF_029499605.1 of Hyla sarda. Classification (NCBI taxonomy): domain Eukaryota; kingdom Metazoa; phylum Chordata; class Amphibia; order Anura; family Hylidae; genus Hyla; species Hyla sarda. Next base: position 171,641,400 of record NC_079190.1, on the reverse strand, counting down.
GCATGTATGAAAAAAATTGCATTCTTCCTATTAGGGAAAGCAAATTGAAAATTGCAGAGGAATGTTTATGACTTAATTAATGTAACCTTGCTGAGGCAATTAATGGAAATGATTAAACTTTTTCTCTTCAAAGCGAATTAGTCCCAGTTAACATATTTACAGTGCTAACCAGTTCCATTTCTAAACAATCTCGTAAAATTACAAGGGAGACTTCCACATTGACCTAATATTCTTCAGATAGTTCAGCTTTTACCTAATTTTCTTAGAATCTTTACCTTTCTCACACAGCCTACAGTTACAGGTATGCACAGGATAGAGGATGACTAACTGATAGTGGGGGTCCAAACACTATCAAGATCAAAGGTCACATGTTCCTTGGGTGAATGAAGTGGTAGCAAGCATACGCGTCCACTGCTACATTGACTGTATACAGGACTTTTGAACATTGCTGATTCTGCATACGGCTTTTCCATCCACTTGAAGAACATTTTCATGATTGGTGTGGGTCCCAGCAGTTGGACTCCCACAAATCAATTAGGTATCCTCTATGCTTTGGATAATGAAACATTTTAATCTTGGAATAACCTTTTTAAATGTAGCAACCAGTCAAAATGGTCTTCTGATATGTCACATGGATGTAGATAGAAAGCCTGGACCAACACTAATCTGCAGAATGAAAAGTCTCTACAAAAAAAAAATAAACCCTATAAGCACTTCTATGAGAAATGTTGTGGAAAATCTGAGAGAGAGAAGAAAAGAGAGCGAGAGAGAAAGGAGGGGGAGGGGATATTCTGGGCTGTGTACCTACAATATGGAAGAAGCCTATCTGCCTCCTTCAGAGTGTGTCTGAAAGGTGTATTAAAGGGGTACTCTGCCCCTAGACATCTTATCCCCCTATCTACCTGCTGCACCCGGTGTTCGTTTAGACCGTCAGAGCCTCCGCCCCACATTGTCAGTCAACTGGGTCAGTCAAAGAGCGTCGAAGTTTGCTCCGTGCACCAGATGTCTGGGGTGCCGCAGCCAAGATCGCGGGGGTCCCCAGCGGCCAGACCCCTGCGATCAGACATCTTATCCACTATTCTTTGGATAGAGGATAAGATGTCTAGGTGTGGAGTACCCCTTTAAGGCTTTCCTCTCATCTCTGACCACCCACAAAGTTCTGGGCAGCTATGTGTAAATGCCAATGTTAGTAATACTGAATGACCACAGTGCTGCCTCCTAAATGTAATCATCCTTCATCTACCACCACAAGCAGGATTAATTCATTGCTTAGTGAAGATGTGAAGAGGAATGAAGTGTAGCACTCACCTTAATTATGATGCAGGTAAAAAAGCTTTATCTCATACTCAAACAATGGTACACAAAGCGGAGAGGGAAGAAAGATAAGAGCTCCACCAAGCTTATTGGTCCTATGGTCCCATTTTGTAACTAACCTGCTTGATCATGGCCATAACAGGCAAAACTGTATTGGCCATGGCCATCAGCATGAGCAGAGCTCGGGCTTAACTCTAGGGTGGGGGGGGAAGGGTTATAAAAAAATATTATAAATAGGAAACCAATGAATAATCATTAGTGCAATCCTAATCTAAACAATTGTCACTTTCCAGTTATGAAGGTGTGTGGAGATGCAACCAGGTACTTAGTACACTGATAGAAACTTATCCAAAGGACATCAGATGAAAAAACAGAGGCAGATTGCATAGGTGGTTCAGGCATAAAGCATATTAGTCTGTTCTGTCTGCAAATCTATTCAAAGATTGTCACCACTAGAGATGAGCGAATCGAATCTGACGAATCCGAATTCGTTCCGAATTTCATGAAAAATTTGATTTGCAACTAATGCGAATATCGCCGCAATTCTATCGCGTGAATTGCTTCATTAAACTCCATTTAGTGCGGTCCAGAGGCTCCAGGGCATCTAAAATGGCGGATCCACATGTGAGGACTTGGGGCAAGGAACTCTGGGAAGGCGAGAACAAGGGTAGGTGGGATGACCCTAAATTACATGCAGGAAGCGGCCTTTCAGCAGCCAGTCACCCCTGTGATGTCACAGCCCTATATAATCGGCAGCCATATTCCGGCTAGTCACTTCATCCTTTCACTGCAGAGAAATAGGACAGCGCTGTGTGTTACACAGAAAAGCTTTTTCCAGCAGTGTTTCAAGTCCTAGTCACATCAGCGTTCTGGTGGAAAGAGAACAGTGCAAAATATTCTTCTTTTAATCTTAGGGATTGTAAAGCTCTATGGTCTCCTCATGCTGCCGCCAACTCCAGGCTGTGCCTTTCAGCCACTATATGTTCTACTCATGCTGCTGCCAACCGCAGGCTGTGCCATTCAGCCACTATATGGTCTCCTCATCTGCCCCAAACTCCAGGCTACGCCATTCAGCCACTATGGGGTTTCCACATCTGCCGCCAACTCCAGGCTGTGCCATTCAGCCACAATATGTTCTACTCATGCTGCTGCCAACTCCAGGCTGTGCCATTCAGCCACTATATGTTTTACTTATGCTGCCACCAACTCCAGGCTGTGCCATTCAGCCACAATATGTTCTACTCATGCTGCTGCCAACTCCAGGCTGTGTCATTCAGCCACTATATGGTCTTCTCTTCTGCCGCCAACTCCAGGCTATGCCATTCAGCCAAAATATGTTCTACTCATGCTGCCACCAACTCCAGGCTGTTCCATTCAGCCACTAGGTGGTCTCCTCATCTGCCACCAACTCCAGGCTGTGTCATTCAGCCACTATATGGTTTACTGATGCTGCTGGGCCCTGGACATTACCTAAAAATTTTCATGGTAGCACTAGCTACCATAAATCTTCAGTTTAAATTTAAAAAATTTACTTTTCATTTTAGGGATTGGGAAGCCCTATTGTCTCCTCATGCTGCCGCGAGCTCCAGGCTGTGTCATTCAGCCACTATATGGTTTACTGATGCTGCTGAGCCTGGGGCATTATCTAAAAAATGTTATGGTAGCACTAGCTACCATAAATCTTCATATAAAATTTTAAAATTCATCTTTTAATCTTAGGGATTGTGATGCCCTATGGTCTCCTCATGCTGCCACCAACTCCAGGCTGTGCATTTCAGCCACTATTTGTTCTTCTCATGCTGCCACCAACTACAGGCTGTGCCATTCAGCCACTATATGGTCTCCTCATCTGCCGCCAACTCCAGGCTGTGCCATTCAGCCACTTTATGCTCTAGTCATGCTGCCGCCAAATCTAGACGGTTCCATTCAGCCACTATATGGTCTCTTCATATGCCGCCAACTCCAGGCTGTGTCATTCAGCCACTACATGGTTTACTTATGCTGCTGGGCCTGGGACATTACCTACACATTTTTATGGTAGCACCAGCTACCATAAATCTTCGATTTACATTTTAAAATTCATCTTTTAATCTTAGGGATTGTGAAGCCCATGGTCTCCTCATGCTGCCGCCAACTCCAGGCTGTGCCATTCAGCCACTATATGATCTCCTCTTTCTGCCGCCACCTCTATGCTCTGTCTTTTTGCTGCCATGTGACTCCTTGTTAGTTTGGGTTTTGTGGTCATACAGTATTAGTTCAAAGTAAACACCGGGACATTAAACTTGGCAATATAATACAAATCTTAGATTTAAATTTAAAAAAATCGATGTAATCTTTCTCAAGACTGAGGCCCTATGGTCGTCTGCATCATATTACCTGTGGAATTATCACAAGAATCCATTGAAACAGCTTACAGCGATAACAATGAACCATAACTGATTAAGTGAAACATTCGCACTTTCACAGTCAGGGGGGCGCTGAGAGCCAGGGGCTGTAACAGGTGGTATTTCGCCTGGTGGAGGACCGCAAGCTCGATGTTAAGGTACACTTTTTCACTCCAGACAATTCTAGCTTCATGTGCCCACTTATCCAATGGCACAGAAGCTGAATGTGCTCCTGTCCATGTTGCTGGTACTGCAGTCTCTCTATTTTCAAGTGGACACTTAGAGTATGGGGGTGCGCTGAGAGGCAGGGGCTGAAACAGGTTGTAGCTCGCCTTGTGGTGGACCGCCAGCTCGATGCTCCCCAGAATGTGTAATCAAAAAATGTAAATACATTAAAATTAAATTAAATGAAAATTATATAAAAAAAATCTGCCACATCCAGATGTTCTGCAGCAGTGATTCTAATAGCGAGGCCTGTAATCTGCATGTCATACTGAATAACAGTATTATTTCACTAACACAGCACACTCCCTATGCATGTTAGGACAAAGCAAAGTGTTCTACACCCCTATGGAGGCTCTCTGTAGACCAGAAACAGACGTTTTTAATAGCAATTTGCCACAAATAAATTTGACCCGAACCAAATCTTTTTGGTAAATTCGGTGAATCAGCCGAATCTAATTTTTCAAAAATTCGCTTATCTCTAGTCACCACTTTAATAAAGAAGGCAGTGCTGAATAGGAAAGCATTAAAATTGTATTTTCTTTTACTGTCTAGCATGCTGCTTTACTGCACATCAGCTACCCACAATACATGACAGAATATGATGCTTACATTTTTTAGAACCAGAATAACCTCTTTAATTCTACATTTTTTCTGTATAATCATATTACATTTCCAGTAACCGTTCATAATAAGTCCTAATGGTGCAAACATTCAATAACATTGATTATAGTATCATGATTGAGATGTCTAGCTGCAATTATTGATGCAAAATATCAAAGTGTATACGGTAAAAGTGAGAACATTAATGAGAATCAACTAATTATTCCCATTTGGGTTATTCCATGTGTCTGAGACAAGTATTGGTACTAAATTAGATATTCTGTATGTAGCCAAATGAATAGTATGATCACTTACAGCTCTATATTAGTATATAGGAATTTAATGGGGTCCTGTTGGCCAGCAGAAATGTAATTTACAGTGAAAGTGCATGGTAAAATCCAATTATTGGCATTTGTCTATGTTTATATAATTAATATGGATATTGGAAGATTACTTACAGAATTCTTCCTATGTTTGGTTATACATTTTTTTTTTTTATTCTGATAAACATTGATTATACAATGTAGCCTATACATGCTGAGATATCAGGATGGTCTGGTTTTAAGAAAATTGTGACCCTGGGCATAATTCAAATGTGCAGCCCCAAACGCAGAAATAATATACCAACCACACAGTCAAATTGAATCAAATGATAAGAATGTGTGCAAATATCCTATCATTTTTCCACAAAATAGTGACTTAATTTTACATTATAAAAAAGACTGCACCCCCATGTGCAATACTTCTGGGTTCATATCTATCATTTAATTTATTCTGTCACAGGTGTTCTACTACCTTCTACACCACCCAGAACAAGCATTTTTAAATGCTCCAACAACTGATATTCCTAAGGGGAATCGGATGTTCATTTATCTTAAAAAAATAAATAAATAAATAAATAAAAAGACAGAGACATGCAGTCTCTGTCTCCTCTTCACTTGACGGTCTCTAGGGTAACATTGTAGATTTCGGCATATGTAAAGGCTGGTCAGAGCTATAGCAGGCTCAGCTGTGCTATGGCCGCCAAAGTATAGGCTCCGCCCCTTTATGACATTTGTACTGGTGCAATGTCCTGCTGTGGACAGTAGAGATCGGCAGTGCAGCTTTCTGTGGCTGATATTTAAAGCCATATTTTTTATGTATTGTTACCATAGTATCAATGCAGATTGTGTAGCTATTTAAGAATAGAAATACAAAAAAAGGTTGCAGCAGTGCTATAGACAAATAATTGAGGGTCTTAGCACACTTTTTGATCAAAACATGACCCCTATCCACCAAGTGGAGGTGGCCTCATTTCAGATGGGACCCTAACATGTTCACTACACCCACCTCATTTCGGATGGGACCCTAACATGCACACTACACCCACCTAATTTTGGATGGGACCCTAATACGCTAACTATACCCACCTAATTTTGCATGGGACCCTAACACGCTAACAACACCCACCCATATAGCCTCTGACTTGGTAAATGCAGGATCCACTCCGTTTAAATATCCTCCTGTAGATACATAGCTAAGAGAGATTTTCACCCTGCTTCACACACACTGTAGCACAAGCAAAGAGATAGCCAGCACAACAACCAAGTACATGGTGCATGCTGTGGTGGCAGATACAAAAACACAAAAAAAAAGTTGCAGCACTATAAATCAAAAATTGAGGCTCTTAGCGCACTTTTTGATCAAAAAGGGCCCCCATCCAGTGAGCTGGATAACACCCTCTTTCAGACAATAAACATGCCTAATTTTGTGTCCACTTATAGGTAATAGCCCCCCCCCCCTTTTATCGCAGAAAATTCTTCAACTTATACTTACTTTTCTAAGATAGTATTGTTAATGAATGCATTGGCCTCATTGCAGAGGTTTACAAGGCAGCGGCTTCAGGTCTTCCCATTATCTCAAATTTACAACCAGGCCCCTGAGATTGTACTGGCTGTACAGCATTAAAGGGGTACTCCGCCCCTAGACATCTTATCCCACATCCAAAGGATAATGGATAAGATGTCTGATCGCAGGGGTCCCGCAGCTGGGGACCCCCGCAATCTCGTCTGTGGCACCCCAGACATCCGGTGCACGAAGAGAACTTTGCTCCGTGCCGGATGACTGGCAATGCGGGGTGGAGGCAGCCACGCCCCCTCCCATAGACTTACCTTGAGGGGACGTGGCAGTGATGCCATGATCCTATGGCGCTGCACCCAATGCTCTAAACGAACCCGGGGTACAGCAGGGAAATAGCGGGGATCCCCAGCAGCGGGACCCCCACGATCAGACATCTTACCCCTATACTTTGGATAGGGCATAAGATGTCTAGGGGCAGAGTACCCCTTTCAAACTTTGTGCCCACTAGGTAGTTTTTAAGCTAAAAACAGATGTCCTTCCTTAATGTTTCCTATTCCTGTTGAATCTACTTCTGGTTTTGGCTCAAAAACTGCAGTGGTAGTTACCTAGTAGAAACATAGCTTAATAGTGTCCCTAAACACAGCTCCACTGATATGTACAGTACTATTTTGGTTACTGTCTAGTAGGCAACTGATGCACTGAAAAGTCTGTAAAGATCTTTAGAAGATCCTTAAAAAAATGTCTTATTCCTATTTTCCTATATTCAATATGTTTCTAGAATCTTTTTAAATCCGTGTGTTCATTAACCTAAGAAAGGTTTAACAAAACAAGACACAGCGGCAAACAATAATGTACATGAGGGGGTGTCACACGGCACAAATGTTCTTTCCTATAAATGAACAAAGCATTCATTTCTAGCACCACAAAAGGGTTCTTTATACATCTTGCTCAATGGCAGGAAACTGTTCACTCATTGCATCACCTGTTTGTTGTAACATTATGTCTGCTGACACAAGATAAAAACCAATTCATTGCACATTATCTTTACAGAAGTTGAAATATTTGCAATTTAGTGCATTTAGACTTTTTGTGTGAAAGTATTTGTTCCTTTTCAGATGTCTCCTAATACTTTCTATATTGTTGAGTTTCTAAAATGTTAATCGCATGTGATCTCCATCCTGGTAAATCCATTTCACTAGAATATTTCCATCACAGCAGTTATTTAAGGAAAAACATTATATAAAAGGAGAAGACAGATTTCAGCATTTTGTTACTGACTTTTTTTCTTGCAGAAGTTTGCATAAAATTACATACAGTGACCCCCCGACCTACGATGGCCCCGACATATGATGAAATCGACATACGATGGCCTCTCAGAGGCCATCGCATGTTGATGTCAGCATCGACATACGATGCTTTTTTATGTCGGGGCCATCGCATTAACTGCTATCAGGCAGCGCCAAATGCTTAAGCTGCTGCCGGATAGCAGCTTAATGTTCCCCGTGTGGTGCGGTAAGTATTACTTACCCCTCCACGATGCTCCGGGGTGCCCTCCGGGTCCAGCGCTGGTCTTCCGGTGTCTTCTCGGCCCTCTCCGATGACGTCAATATGCTGCTGCGCACATCAACCAATAGGAATGGCGTACGCAGCGGCGTAATGACGTTGCTACGCAGGCCCAGTAAGGCCTTGCGGAAGACAGAAGAGGACCGGAGAAGACAGCGGAGGACCGGAGAAGACAGCGGAGAGCCCAGCGGAGGCCGGGGTCACCATCGGGAGCGGCGGGGACACCATCTCGAGCGGCGGGGACAGGTGAGTACAGCTTCCTATACTTTACATTGCACGAATCCCTCAACATACGATGGATTCGACAAACGATGGCTCGTTTGGAACGAATTACCATCGTATGTTGAGGGACCACTGTATTATCAACTGCAGTGTGAACTGAGCACCAGGGTTGGTCTGAGACCATAAATAGGTCCCAGCATTTTAGACTATGCAGCCAGATTTTTTGGTGGGGGCCTGACTGCTGGGAGCTGTGCCGATATTTCAGAAAATGCACGAGCGTGCGACACATTGCTCGCCAGATTTACTGAACGGGACTTTGCTTATGTCGGCCATACTGTAAGTGAAAACTGTGTTTGTTTGTTATCCAGTACCACTAATATGTGCAAGCTGCGAACAGAACTCAGAAGTTTCTTCTGCCCCAGGAGGGGTGAATCCAGGCAGCGCAAAGCGCGCAAAGAATTCCGACCATGCCGGACATGGGAACCAAGTTTCTATGCCGAACTCAAAGTGGAACTCAAAGGACCGTCCCCTTGTTACATGGGGGATGGTTGAAGAGGCTGCATGGCTGACATTCGTAATTCATGGTTCCAGAGCAGCAAAGATGGCGGAGAGCACCTTATCCGATAGTAAGAGATAGCAGCTGGTATTCAGCAACAAACCGAGAGTGACATCGCTGAGCTGGCGCAGCTTCTTGTGGAGCAACTGGTGCTCCTGTCTATTGAAGAGTGGTGGCTGCCGAAGGATGATGCCTGGTCAGACACCCCAGTACCCAGGAGCCCGCTGAGATTACAGAAGGCGGAAGAGCCTGCGGCCTCACAGCTACCCATGTGGGGTTCTCTATTGGACCTGGCTGCAAATCAGGAAACGGAAGCCCCACTGGAGAAGTCACCCGGTAAGAGACCCCAGTCACCCCCACTGCCACGGTGGGTGTTTGGCAATGAGACAGCGGTCATCCGGGCCATGCACAAATTCCTGCTACCTTTACCTGGCAAGGAACACCCCCCCCCCCAGTTCCCTTCAGCCTGACTCCTGAAGTGGAGTGAGAGGCCCCGCATCGCGGATTCAGAAAATCCGGGAGACAAAAAGAGCTTAAGCCCTCAAGCAACAGCTCCCACCAGAGGTACGTCAACAACAGCAAACTGACAACAAATTCTTAGAGCATCTAGACATCTGCATGCTTGAACACCCCCACCTGGGTGAAGCCCCCTTAGAATGGCAATGAGCCACTTTAGTCAAGTTTGACGAGAACAGGGGATTCAGGACACTGATGGACTGTCACCACAGGGGCACCATACTAGTAAACAGAATGGCAGTAAAAAGGGACTATCTACCCCCCCACACCTGCTTAGCCTTGAAAGTGGGGAAACTGTGGAGTATACCCCCATACAAAGTTACAGGTGAGAGTGGGCGGCTGTGGTGACCCAACCTAAAAACCCTATGATGCTGCCATTTGTCTATTTCCCTTTAGAAGATTGATCCTCTGACCCTCATGGACTGTACCCCCTAAGGAAAATGCAAGGAAGAAACCCCAGTCCATAACCTCTAGGTTTGCTGCACTACTGCCCAAGCCCCAGACATCTCCACCCAAGTAAGAAGTAGAGGGAGCAGCTGCTGCAGCACCACCAGTCCGAGTGGCGCAGACTGCCTCAGTACAAATGGTGGTCACTATCAGCCCCAGCGTGTCTCATTCCAACCTATCCAGAGTATCATGGACTAACACCATCAACCCGCCAGAGGGTTCTCAAGGAAGAGAAGCAAGATTCATGTCCCAACCAAGAAGGGGTGGCAACCACCACCATTGGGATGGCAAATACCCTACTTACTAAGTCTACCAGAAGAAAAAGTGAGCCATAATAAAGCTCACCAACAAATTCAGTTGTTCCAGTTTAAGGCAACAAAAGCCTGTTGTTTCTGTAATATGTCTTTATCATTTACAGATTGTCCTGCCTGTGTAGAACATTAAGTGCAATGTCCCCCGACTGTTACCAGTTATTGTTTACAAGTTCTACAGTTCTGCAACAAGTTCAAAAAATGTGCCTGACACTTAGCCACAAAGTATTCACTACGCTTGTGTGCCCCAGGAAAAAACAGTGAACTTCTTAAGTATTCTTCTACCTTCCTAATTTATTGCAAACCACAAAAGTGCCTAAAGTGTTCTATTCAGGATTGCCTAATGTTCAGGAAACGTATAACCTGACAGTCTTGCAATGTACTCAGTCAGTCTTCTAATGTATGATATTGCCTTATTCAGTCTTTCCAATGTCCCATTCAGTACTGTCGTTAGTGAAATACAGAAAGCCAGACAGTAATTAAACTGGGGCAGACTGACAACACTCAGGGCCCCTGGACCTAAGAAAGCAAGGCCCCCCTGCAATGCTCTGCTGGTGGTCACACTTCTGCCCCTATTCTATCCAAATCCCTCCACCACCCCTACACACAAAACTCAATTTTTTATATAAGAAACACTTTAAGGTAGGTAAAACAAATTTCCAGGACCAATAATACCAGTATACAAGGAGTAAATATATATCACCACACAATAACTGTATAATACCGCCATACTGTACTGAATAAAACCCCTATACACAGACCAATATACTATACAGGATCTGTATACAATACAAGTGATTATATACAGGACCAAATGGTGGTAGATACCAGCTGTACATAGATCTATATACAATATGTGATTATATACAGCAGTGTTTCCCAACCCAGTCCTCAAGGCACACCAACATTCCGTGTTTTTTCAGTTACTCCATTGGAATAGAACAGGGAAAAATTTAAATCCTGGACTGTTGGTGTGCCTTGAGGACTGGGTTGGGAAACATTGATATACAGGACCTTATGGTGGTAGATATCAGCTGTCCACAGGATGTGTATATCATATAAGTGATTACAGTTATGGCAAGGGACTCACAATTACTTCTTTTTTGATCGACGGCATCCTCTTTCCTTTTCTTCTCCATCCGGATCAACCGCCATGTCGATCTCTTACCATCTGCAGGACAAACATGTTAGATATTTTTCCAGTGCAGTCCCGTCCTCTACACATTCTTTCCATCTATAAGCCCACAAATTGTAATAATGCCCTCCTTGGGGTCCTGCACAGTAAAAGGGCAGGTAGGTAGGTAGCCAGGTAAATTGTTAGGCAGGCGACTAGCCAGATAGGTTGCTAGCTAGGTAGTTAGGCAGCAAGGTATGAACATAGTTAGGCAGCCAGGTATATAGGTAGGTAGCACAATATGTAGGTAGGTAGTTGGGCAGCCATGTATGTAGGTGGTTAGATAGCAGGTATGTGAGTAAGTAGTTAGGCATCCAGGTACAAAGTTAGGTAGCCAGGGAGATAGTCAAGTAGGTAGACAGCACCCCCTCCACCCAGTGGCAGATCCACAGTCTAGTCTAGGGAGGGGCACTATGAAAACCCCCCATGTAGTTAGTATGTAGCCTTCCTATTAGTTTGGTAGTTTGTCCCCATATTAGCTAAGCAGGAACATAGTAGATAGTCCCTCAAATTAGGTGTAGGCAGCAGGGTTCCCCCATAGTGGGTGTAGGCAGCAGAGTTCCGCTACAGTGGGTGTAGGCATCAGAGTTCCCCCACAGTAGGTGTAGGCAGCAGATAATTCTTCACCTGTGTTGGACTTTGTAATACCTCCTGCACCTGCTCAGTAAAAGGCAGTTATCGTAACCCGATGTCGGTGTGTTTATTTAGAGGGAGTAAGAGCATCAGAGACAGAGAGTGGACGGCCGAAGAGAAGATTCACTGCACTTCCTTGAAGTGAGATCTGAAAAACAATGCACAGTTTTTTAAATATGTGTACTAGAAATGTAATTCACTTCACAGCGGGACAGAATAAGCATAGTTTTATTTAACTGGACACCCCTATTAAAGGAAATTGTCAGCTTGCTCCCCCCACACTAACCAGCGGAACTGGCTGATCAATTTGATGCTTACTGTGCCCAGATCCGCCAAGCCATTCTGCCGATATAGTTTTTCCCTATATGCCAATGAAGTGCTAACTGGCACAGGTGGGGTAACTGGCACTCTGACGTCACCAGACTGACAGAACTGAAAATCCTTTCACCAGACTGACAGAACTCCTTGCTCCTATAGCACCTTTGGGCGGTATACACTATATACAGCTATCTATAGATAGCTGTATATATGGTGTATTCAGAAGACGAGGTCTGCTTACCTTCCTCGGTTCCGAGCTACAAAAACACAGGCGCTAACCACCAGAAGAGCTGGTACCAACAGGCCCAGAGTGTCAAAAATGGCTCTCCTGGGCCTAGGCAGTAACAGGCTGGTGTTATTTAGGCTGGGGAGGGCCAGTAACAATGGTCATTGCCTAACCTGGTAACGTCAGGCTGTTACTACTTGGTTGGTATCTGGCTGAGAATAAAAATACTGGGAACCATATGCTTTTTTTTCTGAATGTATTTATTTAAAAAAAGAAAAACGCATATTGTTCCCCGTATTTTTATTCTTAGCCAGATACCAACAGAGCAGCAACAGCCTGACGTTACCAGGGTGGGCTGGGACCATTGTTACTGGCCCTCCCCAGCCTCACTAACACCAACCTGTTACCGCCTAGGCCTACAAGCACCATTTTTGATGCTCCGGGCCTGTTGGTACCAGCTCTTTCCGGCACCCCTGTGGCGGTGGGTACTGGGGTAATGGAAGTATGGGAAGGGTCGGCACTCAAGTCTGTTGTGGTGCACGTGGACTGCTGCAGAACAAGTAGAGAAAGAAATCCCAGCACTTACAGTAATCTTCTGCCAAACGATGTGTGTTTATTTACACGGTGCTATATACAAAGGACACATTTCGGCCAAAGCCTTATTCAGACTGACATCTAGCGCTAGCTGTTTTTGGGGCTAATGCTAAGCCCCGGCTAAGTAATGGATTCCGTCTATTAGACAGCTTCCACTACTAAGCCTGAAAATCCTATTTAAAAAAAAAAAAAAAAAAAAAAAGACGACACATTGGAAAAACTATTTTATTTTAAAAACACTGCCCATGTCAGGGACTGACCGGGGAACATAGAACTGTTCACACACAACCAAACCAATTGCTGTGTGTGAACACAGGCCAATACAGACATGACGCCCACAGCCCTTGTTAACCATTTAATTAAAAGGAAAAAAATCCAGTTAATCCGCAGTAGTCCTCCAAATCCGCCGTAATCCTCTGCATACACGGATCTGAAACGAGAAGAAAAAAAAACACCAAAAATTGGTTAGTACACTGCAATGTCTTCCCAAATGGGAGCCTTCAATTGTTGCAAAACTACAACTCCCAGCATGCGCAGACAACCTTTGGCTGTCTGGGCATGCTGGGAGTTGTAATTTAACCACAGCTGGAGTCTCCCTGTCTGAGAAGACACTGCCAGATGGGTCTGTTCACATTTTACAAAACACACAATGTGAACAGAGCCTCACACCCTTAACAGCCTGGCTCCCGCCTAAGCTCCGCCCCCTGATGATGTCACCACTAGGGGGAAGAGCTACATGGACCCAACTGGGACTGGAGGGAAGTAAGTGGACTTCGTTTTGTATACACTATATACAGCTATCTATAGATACCTGTATATAGTGTATACCGCCCAAAGAGTTAACCAACACTGTCCAGCAGTGTAAGTTAACTCTTTCCTTGCTGGCTGATGCAAAGCACACAGCTCAGCAAGGGGTTCACCTCTTAAGGACTCAGGGCGTACGCCCTGAGCCCGGTCCCGGTGTTTAAAACGGGGTCACGCCATGACCCTGCATCACACCGGGTCAATCCCGGCTGCTAGCCATAGCCGGGACTCTGGGCTAATAGCGCGTTGCACCGCGCTAATAGTGCCGCACACTATTAACCCTTCAGACGCAGCGATCAAAGTTGACCGCCACATCTGAAAGTGAAAGTAAACGCTTCCCGGCAGCTCAGTCTGGCTGATCGGGACATCGCAATAAAATCACGATGTCCCGATCAGCTAGGACACGAGTGGAGACCCCCTTACCTTGCTCCATCGTGTCCGATCGGCGTTTGATTGCTCCAAGCCTGAGCTACAGGCTTGAGCAATCGAGCCCCTATCTCGCTGATCCATGCAAAGCTATGGCTTTGCAGGGATCAGGGTAGAAGATCAGTGTGTGCAGTGTTATAGCCCCCTATGGGAGCTATAGCACTGCAAAAAAAAAAGTGGAAAAAAGGTTAACAAAGATCCTTTAACCCCTTCCCTAAAAAAAGTTTGAATCACCCCCTTTTTCCATTAAAAAAAACTATGTAAATAAAAATAAACATATGTGGTATTGCCGCATGCGTAAATGTCTGAACTATAAAAATATATTGTTAATTAAACCGCACGGTCAATGGCGTATGCGCAAAAAAAATCCAGAGTCCAACATAGCGTATTTTTGGTCACTTTTTATATCATAAAAAAATGAATAAAAATCGATCAAAAAGTCCAATCAATGCAAAAATGGTACCGATAAAAACTTCAGAACACGGCACAAAAGAAGGAGCCCTCATACCGGCCTGTACACAGAAAAATAAAACAGTTATAGGGGTCAGAAGATGACAATTTTAAACATATAAATTTTCCTGCATGTAGTTATGATTTTTTTCAGAAGTGTGACAAAATCAAACCTATATAAGTAGGGTATCATTTTAACCGAATGGACCTACAGAATGACTAAATGACTAATGTCACTGCAAAGTAGAATTGGTGGCACAAAAAATAAGCCATCATACGGAATTTTATGTGCAAAATTGAAAGCATTATGATTTTTAGGTGATGACGAAAAAATGAAAATGGAAAAACGCTGAGTCCTTCAGGGGTTAAGTGAGCCAGCAATGTGTATACTGTATACACATTGCAGGCTCACTGTAAGTTCTTGCTGGGCAATAGATATAGGACATATATCTACTGCTCAGCATCAGCTGTTCTCCCAGCTCTGTAGCCGTGAGCACAGCTGAGTCCTTAAATTGACATCAGGAAGATCGCATCCGGTGTCAGGAAGAGTGACATCCGCTGGTAGCTGTAGTACCGGCATTAATAGACAGATCGCAGTGAGTGTCACTTCTGACACCTGCTGTGATCCTCCTGTATAATGTATAGATTCGGTCGGCCGCTCTTCTGTGGTCCCCTGCACTGACATATATATAGACCTATTCACTTTTCCCACAGAGTTGTGATTGGCTGGAACCATCTGGCCAATCACAGCTCTCAGCGGGAAATATAAATATGTGTATATACAGTACTTATCGGGGTATACCACGCACCGGCCTATAACACGCACCCTAATTTTACCAAGATTATTTGGGTAAAAAAATTTTTTACCCAAATATCCATGGTAAAATGAGGGTGCGTGTGTGCGCGTGTATATCCCGATACACCCCCAGAAAAGGCAGGGGGAGAGAGGCCGTCGCTGCCGGCTTCTCTCCCCCTGCCTTTCCTGGGGTCTAGAGCCCTGCTGCCGGCCCTTCTGCACTGACGTCATGCGCCGCGCAGCGCATTGAAACGACGCAGGGGACGCACACCGGAGGCCTGAAGTAGCGCGGACCCGACCCCGGCAACAGGTAATTATGCAACCGGGGATGGGGGGAGGCAATGGGGCAGTAGTGCCGGCAATGGGTGCCGCTGCCCCTTCTCTCCCCCTGGCTGTCGGCGCCGCTTCTCTCCCCCTGGCTATCGGCGCCGGCAATGGGGCGCCGGCACCGATAGCCAGGGGGAGAGAAGGGCCGGCAGCAGGGCTCTAGACCCCAGGAAAGGCAGGGGGAGAGGAGCGGGCAGCGACGACCTCTCTCCCCCTGCCTTTCCTGGGGGTGTATCGGCGTATAACACGCACATAGACTTTAAGCTAAAAAATTTTGCGAAAAAGTGCGTGTTATACGCCGATAAATACGGTATACGGCAGTGCAGGGAACCATAGAAGAGCGGCCGGCCGCATCTATACATTATACAGGAGGATCACAACGGCCCCGGTCAATTAGTACAGGTACTACTACTCCCATCATGGAACAGTGTGTTCCATGCTGGGAGTAGTAGTACTACCTCAAAAAATAAAAAATAAAGTTAAAAACACACACACACTGCATTTTTCTTATTGTCGGCTACAATTTTAGTGCCCTACCCGCCCACATAAATTTATCCCTGTTTAACCCCTTCAGGACCAAGCCCATTTTGGCCTTAAGGACCGGAGCGTTTTTTGCACATCTGACCACTGTCACTTTAAACATTAATAACTCTGGAATGCTTTTAGTTATCAATCTCATTCCAAGATTGTTTTTTTGTGACATATTCTACTTTAACATAGTGGTAAATTTTTGTCGATACTTGCATCCTTTCTTGGGGAAAAATCCGTAAATGTTATGAAAAATTTGAAAATGTAGCATTTTTCTAACATTGAAGCTTTCTGCTTGTAAGGAAAATGGATATTACGAATACATTTTTTTTGGTTCACATATACAATATGTCTACTTTATGTTTGCATCATAAAATTGATGAGTTTTTACTTTTGGAAGACACCAGAGGGCTTCAAAGTTCAGCAGCAATTTTCCGATTTTTCACAAAATTTTCAAACTCGATATTTTTCAGGGACCAGTTCAGGTTTGAAGTGGATTTGAAGGGTCTTCATATTAGAAATACCCAATAAATGACCCCATTATAAAGACTACCCCCCCAAAGTATTAAAAATGACATTCAGTCAGCGTTTTAAAACCTTAGGTGTTTCACACGAATAGCAGCAAAGTGAAGGAGAAAATTCACAATCTTCATTTTTTACACTCGCATGTTCTTGTAGACCCAATATTTGAATTTTTACAAGGGGTAAAAGGAGAAAATTTTTACTTGTATTTGTAGCCAAATTTCTCTCGAGTAAGCACATATGTCATATGTCTATGTAAAGGGTTCGGCGGGCGCAGTAGAGGGCTCAGAATGGAAGGAGCGACAAGGGGATTTTGGAGAGTATGTTTTTCTGAAATGGTTTTTGGGGGGCATGTTGCATTTAGGAAGCCCTTATGGTGCCAGAACAGCAAAAAAAAAAAAAAAAAACATGGCATACCATTTTGGAAACTAGACCCCTCGGGGAATGTAACATGGGATAAAGTGAGCCTTTATACCCCACAGGTGTTTCACGACTTTTGCAAATGTAAAAAAAAAAAAAAAATTTACCTAAAATACTTGTTTTCCCAAACATTTTACATATTTAAAAAGGGTAATAGCTGAAAATACCTCTAAAAATTTGAAGCCCAATTTCTCCCGATTCAGAAAACATGCCATATGGGGCTGAAAAGTGCTCTGCTGGTGCACTACAGGTCTCGGAAGAGAAGGAGTCACATTTGGCTTTTTGAAAGCAAATTTTGCTCTGGGGGCATGCCGCATTTAGGAAGCCCCTATGGTGCCAGGACAGCAAAAAAAAAAACACATGGCATACCATTTTGGAAACTAGACCCCTCGGGGAACGTAACAAGGGGTTAAGTGAACCTTTATACCCCACAGGTGTTTCACGACTTTTGCATATGTAAAAAAAAAAAAGATTTTTTTACCTAAAATGCTTGTTTTCCCAAAAATTTTACATTTTTAAAAAGGGTAAAAGCAGAAAATACCCCTCAAAATTTGTAACACAATTTCTTCCGAGTACGGCGATACCCCATATGTGACCCTTAACTGTTGCCTTGAAATACGACAGGGCTCCAAAGTGAGAGCGCCATGCGCATTTGAGGCCTAAATTAGGGACTTGCATAAGGGTGGACATAGAGGAATTCTACGCCAGTGATTCCCAAACAGGGTGTCTCCAGCTGTTGTAAAACTCCCAGCATGCCTGAACAGTCAACGGCTGTCCGACAATACTGGGAGTTGTTGTTTTGCAACAGCTGGAGGCTCCGTTGTGGAAACAGTGGCGTACCAGACGTTTGTCATTTTTATTGGGGAGGGGAGGGGGGCTGTGTAGGGGTATGTGTATATGTAGTGTTTTTTTACTTTTTATTTTATTTTTTGTTAGTGTAGTGTAGTGTTTTTAGGGTACAGTCGCACGGGCGGGGCTTCACAGTAGTTTCTCGCTGGCAGTTTGAGCTGCGGCAGAAAATTTGCCGCAGCTCAAACTTGCAGCCGGATACTTACTGTAAACCTCCGCCCATGTGAGTGTACCCTGTACGTTCACATTGGGGGGGAGGGGACATCCAGCTGTTGAAAAACTACAACTCCCAGCATGCGCTGACAGACTGTACATGCTGAGAGTTTTAGTTTTGCAACAGCTGTAGGCACACTGGTTATGTATCACTGAGTTTGTGACCTAACTCGGTGTTTCACAACCAGTGTGCCTCTAGCTGTTGCAAAACTACAACTCCCAGCATGTACGGTGCATGGTGTATGGTGACTGCTGAGAGTTGGAGTTTGCAACAGCTGGAGGCACACAGGTCGTGAAACACTGAGTTAGGTAAAAAAAAAAAAACTCTAAGTTTCACAACCAGTGTGCCTTCAGCTGTTGCAAAACTACAACTCTCAGCAGTCACCAACAGCCAACGGGCATGCTGGGAGTTGTAGTTATGCAACCAGCAGATGCACCACTACAAATCCCAGCATGCACTTTAGCTGTTTGTGCAAGGAGTTGTAGTTATACAACAGCTGGAGGCACACTGGTTGTGAAACACCGAGTTAGGTCACAAACTCAGTGAGTTGTGGTGGTCTGCCTCCTACTGTTGCATAACTACAGCTCCCAGCATGCCCTTTTTGCATGCTGGGAGCTGTTGCTAAGCAACAGCAGGAGGCTGTCACTCACCTCCAACGATCGACGCCGCGCAGGTCAGTCCCTCGTCATCGTTGCCGCCGCTGCTCCTGGGGCCCCGATCCCAACATTGATGCCGGGGATCGGGGTCCCCAGCACCCGGGGTGCACGTCCCGCACCCACTCACGTCCTTCGGAAGAGGGGCGGAGCGGGTTGCGGGAGTGACACCCGCAGCAGGCGCCCTGATTGGTCGGCCGGTAATCCGGCCGACGAATCAGGGCGATCGTGAGGTGGCACCAGTGCCACCTCACCCCTGCAGGCTCTGGCTGTTCGGGGCCGTCAAGGACTGCCCCGATCAGCCAGTAATTCCGGGTCACCGGGTCACTGGAGACCCGATTGACCCGGAATCGCCGCAGATCGCTGGACTGAATTGTCCAGCGATGTGCGGCCATCGTCGACATGGGGGGACATAATGACCCCCCTGGGCGATATGCCGGGATGCCTGCTGAACGATTTCAGCAGGCATCCGGCTCCGGTCCCCAACCGGCTAGCGGTGGGGACCGGAATTCCCACGGGCGTATGGATACGCCCTCGGTCCTTAAGGACTCGGAATGCAGGGCATATCCATACGCCCTGTGTCCTGAAGAGGTTAAAATTTGATTAAAAAATTTGTTATAAAAAAGAAAAATTTTGTTAAATACAATTTTTTCCATCACTACTGTATGTTTGAAAAAAAATTTTATTGGTACCCTATGAAATATTAATAAAAAAAAGGTCTCTCCATCACTTTTTTGGATCACTTAAGTCCAAAAAAGAATAAAACCGCCTGCAAAAACTCCAAAGTTAAAACCCACATGGTTTTTTTTTTGGCGTTTTTTCACTCCTATAGACTTCTTTGGGAGGAAAACGCCAAGATTTTCCCGAAAATCAGCTAAAGTTTCAACAAGAGGTCGTTTTTTGAAAAACTGCCAAGGAGCCCAAAATAGCAGAAAAACGCCAAAAGGATTAAATAAAAAAAAACGCCAAACTGAAAAACGCCAAGTGGATTTGCCATTTTGCAGTTCCCTATTGACTTGCAGCTAAAATCTGTCCGCAGCATTTTTCCACAAAAAAAAAGGCCATGCGGCAGAATGGCTGTTTTCATTTGCGTTTTTGCCCCCCAAAAAAGGCAAGTGGAAACCTAACCAAACAGTGGTTATATGAAAACTACTGCAAAAGATCATTAACAAAACACTGGAATCAGGCCTGGTCTGTGTCATTATCTTCTGCCTATACTGCCTTCAGCTTAAACTTGGTGACAGATTTATCAACTTGTAACTCAAACCTTTGAAGGTATAATTGTAGCCAAGCACTTTCTATAATTTCCTAGTTGTGTTAAAAAGACACGTCCAGCATCATCAACCTTTTCTAAGATCTGGCTGAGTGCTTTACAGAAGGCAAGAAATCTCCCCCTTTTAGGCTACATTCAGACTATTGTATCTTTGTCCAGAAATATTCCAGCTGGAGATTCTGAGGGAAGCCAGCGCTGTCTGAAACAGTTGATGCCAGGGCTGTGTGGACATTGCCCTACCCATAGACAACAGTGCACTCAGCGCATATTCCATTTCCATGGCATGATTTCAGCAACAGATGCTCTGCCTCTGAAATTCCATTATATGAACTGTGCAGCAGAATCCCATTGACGGCAATGCAAAATTCCATAGTGTGGACTGTCTTTACATAATTTAGCATTATGGTCCTTCCTGACCCCCCAAATGCAGTTGGATTATTTAACCCTTACAGGACCCATGACGTACCGGTACGTCATGAGTCCACTCCCGTTCTAAAACGCGGGGCCATGGCTAATAGTGTGCTATTAACCCTTTAGACGCGGCGGTCAAAGTTGAATGCCGAGTCTAAAGTGAAAGTAAATCGTTGCCGGCTAGCTCAGGGGGCTGTTCGGGTTCGCTGCAGCGAAATCACAACATCCCGAACAGACACAGCAGGAGGGTCCCTTACCTTGCCTCCTGGTGTCCGATCACCGAATGACTGCTCAGTGCCTGAGACCCAGGCATGAGCAGTCAAGCGGCAGCATCATTGATCAATGGTTTCCTATGAGAAACCATTGATCAATGTAAAAGATCAGTGTGTACAGTGTTATAGTCCCCTATGGGAGCTATAACACTGCAAAAAAAAAAAAAAAGAAAGTGAAAAAAAAGTGAATAACCCCTTCCCTAATAAAAGTTTGAATCACCCCCCTTTTCCCATTTAAAAAAAAAAACTGTGTAAATAAAAATAAACTTATGTGGTATCACCACGTGCATAAATGTCCGAATTATAAAAATATATCATTAATTAAACCGGACGGTCAATGGCTTACGCACAAAAAAATTCCAAAGTCCAAAATAGTGTATTTTTGGTCACTTTTTATATCATGAAAAATGAATAAAAAGCGATCAATAAGTCCAATGAATACAAAATGGTACCACTAAAAACTTCAGATCACGGTGCAAAAAATGAGCCCTCATACCGCCCCATACGCGGAAAAATAAAAAAGTTATAGGGGTCAGAAAATGACAATTTTAAACGTATACATTTTCCTGCATGAAGTTATGATTTATTCCAGAAGTATGACAAAATCAAACCTATATAAATAGGGTATCATTTTAATTGTATGGACCTACAGAATAAATCGAAGGTGTCATTTTTACCGAAAAAGTTACTGTGAAGAAATGGAAGCCCCCAAAAGTTACAAAATTGCATTTTTCTTTCAATTATGTCTCACAATGATTTTTTTTCTGTTTCGCTGTAGATTTTTGGGTAAAATGACTAATGTCATTACAAAGTAGAATTGGTGGCGCAAAAAATAAGTCATCATATGGATTTTTAGGTGCAAAATTGAAAGAATTATGATTTTTTAAATGTAAGGAGGAAAAAACGAAAATGCAAAAACGGAAAAACCCCGGGGTTAATTTTACATCATTCTCATTGTTGTTAACTAAAACTCTTGATTCAACAACAAGTAATACATCTACATTTTTTATTATTTAATTATTGTGACTGCATTTCCTACATTCCAAAGACTTTTCATACACAAAAAATGGCATAAATCGATCTACAATTCACTCTATAAATGCAGCATTACCACAATCCCATGGCGGATTTGAATGATTTTCTGTAGGGAAGGAAGATGCAGAAAACCTTGCAACAACTGGATTTTTTTAAATAAGATTTTGCAACATTCTACCCTGTAGTGAATTACTGAAGTCGCTTATAAGTCGTGGTAATGGTGATCACGAGTCATGGTGATTTAATGTCACCATGGAGCCCTAGTCTTATTGTATACTCAGGCTCACTAGTAGACATAAATTAATTTACATTTAATAGCATCAAATGTAATATTTTAGTTTCCATCCACGGAACAACAACTTATCAAGGGTTTCCTGAGTTTTACGTATTCTACATAGTGATGGCATTTAGTAAAATTAAAGGAAGGCCTATAAGTAAAGAGTTACAAAAGTCAAGGCGAGAATAAATCAGAGCAACAACCAAAGTTTCAGCTGTTCCAACAGTGACAAAAGGGCGGATTCTAGAGATATCTTTTTAGGTGCCGGTGACAAGAACGTGAAAGTGCTGGTATTTTGGAGGAGTACAGGGATATTAATGTAAGAGGTATAGGGTTGTGTGTCATCAGCCTAGAGGTGGTACCGGAAACAAAATCTACTGATCCTGTGGGGTCAGAGAGGTAGGAAGAAAACTGGGAGAGAGCAGAGTCCTTTAGACCAGTGAAGTGGAGACTAATGAAGATGAGTTGGTGAACAACAGTGTCAAACGCTGCAGAGATAGAGAAACATTGCCTTTAGATATGACCTTCAGGAGATTTAGTCAGGGCTGTTTCTGTGCAGTATAGGGAGCAGAGACCAGACTTTAAGGGGTCAAGGAGTGAATTTTTTAAGAGATATAGTGGATTAGGTAGGAATAGATCAAGTGATCCAGGAGTTTGGAGATGAAGGGGAGATGAGAGGTGACAGGTCTGTAGTAAGTTACACAGGGCGGGTCCAGAGATGATTTTTTCAGTATTCTTGAGTTATGACAGAATGTTTGAAGGAGGAAAAAATACCGGAGGAGAGGACGAGGTTAAACATTTTAGTTAAGTGACTGGTGACAGTGAGGAAGAGAGACTGGACGAGGTGTTAGGGAACAGGGTCACTAGTGCAGGTATTGGGGTGAGAGGAAGAGAGGGGCCTGGAGACTTCATCCTCAGTTACTGGTTAAAAAACTGTGATGAAAAGGAAATGTAGAAGAGAATGGGATTAATAAAAATGGGGGGTTGTGAGATTCAGCATTTCCTGCTAAAGTCACCTATTTTTGTTTTGAAATTAAAGGCCAGGCATTCAGCACAGAAGTCAGGGATAGGCATCTGTGCTTTAAGCCAGAGAAGAGAGTTGAAAGTATTGGCAGACAGGAGATAGGGGAGGTGAAATAGTTTTGTTTAGCCAGGTGGATGGCAGCGTAGTAGGATTTGAGCATAAATTTAAAGTGTAAATAGTCCGCCGATGTTTGAGTTTTCCTCCATAGATGTTCAGCACACCTAGCACACTGTCGAAGAAAGTGAGTTCTCTGCATTTGCCAGGGTTGCTGTCATTTATGTCCGTAGGTACCGATTATAGGTGTTGCTGCTTTTACATTTCTTCTCCCTTCTCTCTTACTTTATTTTACCTTTCTTCTCACTATATAAATTACATTCTGTTTTCAATGTGTCCTCACTACTACACTTATCAGTGTGGTTTGCACCATTGGTCATACTGAATAAACAGAATCACTACTGAATCACATTAGCAGAAGAAAAGCAACCAATCCTGTTCAAATTTTAAATGGCAAAGAGATCACAATAGGTAATAGAATACGAAAACACTCCGCAGAGGAGCCACTCTGGTATGTTTAATTTCCAGGTAATTACTTGACTTTAGCAGGAAATGCTGAACATATTTGCAGATATAAATCTGGTGCTACAGTTAAATTTGTTTTTCTGCATTTTTTTATGCTTTTTCCCCCTCTTTCTAGTGTGGTTTAATGTAGAACCTTCAAGGTACCTATTGACCACAGAGCGCTGCTGACCATTATTCATCTCCAGCACACAGATCCAGTTGTATAGGTGCATTGTTTAAATGAGTTCTTGATCTCTCATACACATGCTCTTAAATTGAAACCAATTACAACTTTTAATGAAATGTTACACAATCATCATTTATAGATGACAAGAGAAAACCCACTCCACCAATGGCTGTAACTACAGCGAAGCGCAGATATTTATTAAGTCCAGAGTTCTTAATTGAAACATAAATCAATGGGATGTGGGTAAAGGTGGTAGTATTAGCAAATCAAAAATCATTTCTACCGGTCCACTTCTTACTATGACTGTTTTTCTTTTACAGTACACAAAATACTCCACAGTTTGCATGACTGTAAATAATTTGACAACACAATTGTATACTTCACTTTTCTATTTCGTAGTAAATTCCATTGACTCACAATGGCCCATATTTTGTAAAAATTTCATGGACTAATCTCGCTTTTAAAAAGTAATGTTAAGTTGTTTGCAAAGGTTCTTGTGAACTTGACAGACTGAGATCAGAATGGTTCTATCCTGGGCAGGTCTATAAAAAAATATTTTATTTGGCTATGCTACAGGGACTGTAAAGTTAGTGTAGTTTATAATATAGTGTCTGTACCTGTGTGTGACTGTTTTCTCACAATTTGCCTGTGATTTTCACCCCAATATTTATTTTTAACAGCACACAAAATGACTGTTGTCTCAGATTTTTCCCAGCTTGCAATGCGGTCGAGACCTGACTCACTAGTCAGCTGATGACAGGGAGCCTGCCTGCTTCAATGGGTGGAGGGATCGCTTGGTGGGAAAGAGATCAATCTGCAACTAATGCAACTACTTCAGGCACACTGATTGAAAACCACAGGTCTTTTGAATGGATGCAGCTTATTTATGTTTCAATGGGTGGGGTGGCTGATGTGTGGGAGGGAGGAAAATGGAATTGTGGGATTTGTAGTCAAAAAAAGAAAAGTCAAACAGGAAATACCAGTTCACAATAAGCTAGCCACAGTGTTATGGTAATATCACAACATAGTCATTTAGATCCAAGACAAGCTAAGATCCTTCCTAAACATGTCCATTACTGTCTGCCAGGTACATACTAAAATCACCTTATGGTGGATAACCCCTTTAAATGCAATATACAGTCATGGCTGTAAATGTTGGCACCCCTGAAATTTTTCAAGAAAATGAAGTATTTCTCACAGAAAAGGATTTCAGTAACACATGTTTTGCTATACACATGTTTATTCCCTTTGTGTGTACTGGAACTAAACCAAAAAAGGAGGAAAGAAAGCAAATTGGACATAATGTCACACCAAACTCCAAAAAATGGGCTGGACAAAATTATTGGCACCCTTTCAAAATTGTTGAAAAATAAGATTGTTTCAAGCATGTGATGCTCCTTTAACCCCTTAAGGAACAGGGTTTTTTCTCTTTTTGCACTTTCATTTTTTCCTCCTTACTCTATCAATTTTGCAGCAGAGATGTGGAGATCAGCTCACCGAATAAAGGTCCCGTCCACAGCACGGCCGGCGTGCGGCAACACCAACAAGTATAGGAAGAAGGAATTGGCCAGTGTGGAAAGTGCAGAAAATCCCTTTATTAGATAAAATCCAAATCACAGGACAGGGTAACCAACAATGACGCCTTTCAGGCATGGACCACCCTTAGTCATATACTAAAAACTTTAACATAACATCCTATATATAGGGCAAGTGATCCGGAAGAGGTGGAACACCTGTAATGGATCACTTAACCCCTTACATGCACAATACACTTGGATATACAAACATGGTACATGTAAAAATATAAGAAAAACAAACAAATGAATGTAAGATAAGATGTACTAAAATCAAAAAGTATATGCACCACATCATAGATGAAGAAAATATATAAATATCAACATATAATTTATATAACAGCAAATACATCAACATGTGTGAAGTTAATGAATCACAAGTAGTGCAATATAGATGTGTGAATAGGAACTATATAGCAACATAGACCGGAGTAAATGGGTATTAAATATGAGAGCAGGATGAATAAAATATATAATAGTAAGCAAAATATTTAATACTAGTAATGTAACAATACATCTTGTCTCTTATTTAATCCCCCCCGGAATACGTGTGGCCAGAGTTATTATCCAAAAAATGTCACTAGACAGTAATTTTTGTCTGTGATCTCCACCACGAGAAGGAAAAGAAACCCGTTCAACACCCTGAATACGTAATGATGAAGTATCACCAGAGTGCTTCAGGGCACAGTGGGCTGAGACTGAGGAAACATGTCGAGAATTAAATTGGGGGACATCAGAAAGATGCTTCCGCAGTCTCACCTTGAGTGGTGTAGCAGTGCAACCTACATACTGTAACTTGCAGTCTACACAAGAGATAACATATACCACATAAGTAGTATTACAATTGATATATTGTCTTGTAGGAGGTTACACTGTTACCCACCTGGATCTTAGAACAACAAATGCAAACTGAATGACCGCATTTAAAAGTGCCCAGATGGCGGAGCCAAGTGGGAACTGGTTTGTTAATACTGGGCAAAAAACTCAGGGACAACAATTGTCCCAAAGTAGGAGCATGCTTAGCTACACACTTATATCCACCCGAGATGCATTCAAAAGCAGGATCAGATGAAATTAAAGACATGTATTTATGGATGATCTTGCAAATATCACTGTAATCCGTGCTGTACTGAGTACTGAATACCACTGTGTTTTTATGTGTGTTATTTGATGGCTATTTAGAGGTAAAGGGCCTTGGTCTAATAAGGAGAGCTCTATCTTTATTCATCACTGTATCTGTTGCACGTTGGATGGACCAGTTAGGGTAACCCCTGGCAACCAAACATTTGTTCATGTCATCCATCTCCTGCAAGAAATCAGAATCATGTGTACAATTGCGACGAGCACGAATGGCTTCTCCAACAGGCAGATTCTTGATGACATGGAAAGGATGACAAGAACCAGCATGTAATGTTGAATTAACCGCGGTGCTTTTCCTATGTGTGCTGGTAACTATCCTATTGCTATCAACATCACCTTTCAAATTGAGGTCTAGAAAGGAGGTGGTGGTGAAATGATGTTGAACCGTGAAACACAAATTATCTGAGTTAGAATTTAAAAAATTGGAAAAAGATTCAACCTGCTGTTCGCCTGCAGACCAGATGAACAGCAGGTAATCTATATAATGACCATAAAACAAAATACAGTGTTTAAATGGGTCATCATCAGAAAACAAAAACCTTTTCTCCCACCAGCACATATAAATATTCGCCAGCGATGGGGAAAATTTTGCCCCCATTGCCGCCCCCATGATGTGCAGGTAGTATTTATCATCATACATAAAAAAATTATGGGCGAGAAGATACTCAATGGCCCTGATGATATTCTCCGGCAGATCATGAGATCATGGGGGTAGGACAAATACGTAAGAAGAAACCACTGTAATTCTACCACAGCCTTATCATTAGGAATAGCAGAATTTAGGGACGTGACGTCCGCAGTAATCCATGATAAATGGGCTTCCCATTGAACTCCCTCCAAAAGATACAGTAAATTTTTTGTATCCTGAATATATCCTGGCATAGTGGGGATGAGGGGTTGAAGGTAGTTATCAACCCATGATGTCAGATTCTCATTCAAAGACCCAATACCCGCAACAATAGGGCACATGGGGGAGGGAAAACACCTTTATGAACCTTGGGCAATGAATGAAAAATCGCCATCGTGGGGTGAGAAACACAAATGAAATCAGCTTCCTTCTGGGTTAAAAACCCAGAATGAACACCTTGTGAAATCAACTGACTTAGAGCAACTTGACAGGAGGCTGTGGGATTGCCCGAGAGGGGTCTGTAAGTATTAGCATCAGATAAAATATAAGAATTAAGAGCAACATAGAGACCCTGATCAAGCAAGACCACAGCTCCCCCCCTTGTCAGCCTTTCTAATGACCAAATCCTTCATGTCCCTCAGCTCTTGTAGAGCTGAGCGTTCAGACTTGGATAGATTTTGGTGTACTGATCTATTGCGTCTGGAAAGTGTAATAAGCTCCCGTTCGACTGCTTCCTGGAAAATATCCAGAGTGGGAGTGCGGGACACAATAGGGTAAAATGCTGGATTCCGAGTGTCAAAACCTAATCGACGTGACGCAACAGGGGCCACGTCTCTCATGCTCTGAAGCTCAGAAGATAAGCATAAATCTGAAAAATTAAGACCAATACTCTGAGAAGGACAGAAGGTAGTAACAGTACAGTACTGTCATAAGTTCCTATCTTTAACTTATCGGCTAAGACTTTCTCAGGTGACCATATCTCTATTTTATCACAGGGACTTTCATTTTTGCCCACCCGTAAATTGGATCTGTTTTCTACACTTATTGATGTAAATAAGTTTGTACGGGACATTGTCATCAAAAGATATTTTTCCAATACTGTTTTGTCTCCTATTGAGAATATCTACACCGATGAGTTTATCACTTATGACAGTACTGTTTCCCATATTTAATACCCATTTACTCCGGTCTATGTTGCTATATAGTTCCTATTCACACATCTATATTGCACTACTTGTGATTCATTAACTTCACACATGTTGATGTATTTGCTGTTAAATAAATTATATGTTGATATTTATATATTTTCTTCATCTATGATGTGGTGCATATACTTTTTGATTTTAGTACATCTTATCTTACATTCATTTGTTTGTTTTTCTTATATTTTTACATGTACCATGTTTGTATATCCAAGTGTATTGTCCATGTAAGGGGTTAAGTGATCCATTACAGGTGTTCCACCTCTTCCGGATCACTTGCCCTCTATATAGGATGTTGTGTCAAAGTTTTTAGTATATGACTAAGGGCGGTCCACGCCTGAAAGGCGTCATTGTTGGTTACCCTGTCCTGTGATTTGGATTTTATCTAATAAAGGGATTTTCTGCCCTTTCCACGCTGGCCAATTCCTTCTTTCTATCAATTTTGCACCAAAAAATTCATCTGATGGCTTATTTTTTGTGCCACCAATTCTACTTTGTAATGACATCAGTCATTTTACCCAAAAATCTACGAAGATATGGAAAAAAAATCATTTACGACAAAATTGAAGAAAAAACTAAATTTTGTTACTTTTGGGGCTTCTATTTCTATGCAGTACATGTTTTCGGTAAAAATGACACCTTATCTTTATTCTATAGGTTGATAAGATTAAAATGATACCCTACTTATATAGGTTTGATTTTATCTTACTTCTGGAAAAAATCATAACTACATGCAGGAAAATTTATACGTTTAAAATTTACATCTTCTGACCCATATGACTTTTTAAATTTTTTTGGCGTACAGGGCAGTATGAGGACTTGTTTTTTGCACCATGATCAGAAGTTTTTAGCGGTACCATTTTTGTTTTGATCAGACTTTTTGATCGTTTTTTATTCATTTTTTCATGATCTAAAAAGTGACCAAAAATACGCTATTTTGGACCTTGGAATTATTTTGCGCGTACGCCATTGACTGTGTGGTTTAATTAATTATATATTTTTATAATTCGGACATTTCCGCACGTGGCGATACCACATATGTTTATTTTCATTTACACAGTTTTTTTTTTTAAATGGGAAAAGGGGGGTGATTCAAACTTTTATTAGGGAAGGGGTTAAATGACCTTTATTCACTTCTTTTTTGCAATGTAATAGCTCCCATAGGGGGATATAACACTGCACACACTGATCTTTTGCATTGATCAATGGTTTCTCATAGGAAACCATTGATCAATGATTCTGCCGCTTGACTGCTCATGCCTGGATCTCAGGCACTGAACAGTCATCTGGTGATCCGACAACAGGAGGCAGGTAAGGGGACCCTCCTGCTGTGGCCCCGCATTATAGAAAGGGAAAGGACCCAGGGTATTAAACTCACCTGGGGCAAGTAACAGGTGTGGGCAACATAAAAATCACAACTGAAAGTAGATAAAAGGAGAGAAGTTCACTTAGTCTTTGCATTGTGTGTGTGTGTGTGCCATGCTAAGCATGGACAACAGAAAGAGGAGAAGAGAACTGTCTGAGGACTTGAGAACCAAAATTGTGGAAAAACATCAACAATCTCAAGTTTACAAGTCCATCTTCAGAGATCTAGATTTGCCTTTGTCCACAGTGTGCAACATTATCAAGGAGTTTGCAAACCATGGCACTGTAGCTAATCTCCCTGGGCATGGACGGAAGAGAAAAATTGATGAAAGGTGTCAATGCAGGATAGTCCGGATTGTGGATAAGCAGCCAGTCAGCAGCGGATTGTGGAGACCTGCCAGTGTTATGGATTTTTCTCAATCATCATCTGGGAAAACCAGGTGATGTCAATCTCAAAGGTTTTAAATACCCAGACTCATCTAACCTTCTTCTAAGCAGTTGTCTAGAAATCTGAAACTGAAAATAGTTGACGCTCACAAAGCTGGAGAAGCTATAAGAAGATAACAAAACGTTTTCAGATGTCAATATCCTCTGTTCGGAATGTAATTAAGAAATAGCAGTCATCAGGAACAGTGGAAGTTAAAGCAAGATCTGGAAGACCAACAAAAATATCAGACAGAACAGCTCGCAGGATTGTGAGAAAAACTATTCAAAACCCACATTTGACTGCACAATCCCTCCAGAAAGATTTGGCAGACACTGGAGTTGTGGTACACTATTCCACTATAAAGAGATACTGGTACAAATATGGTCTTCATGGAAGAGTCCTCAGAAGAAAACCTCTTCTACGTCCTCACCACAAAAATCAGCATTTGAACTTTGCAAATGAACATATAGACAAGCCTGATGCATTTTGGAAACAAGTTCTGTGGACCAATGAGGTTAAAATTGAACTTTTTGGCCAGAATGAGCAAATGTACGTTTTTGAGAAGAAGAGGAACAGAATTTAATGAAAAGAACCTCTGTCCAACTGTTAAGCATGGGGGTGGATCAATCATGATTTGGGGTTGTATTGCAGCAGGTGGCACAGGGAAACTCTCATGAGTAGAAGGTAAAATTGATTATATACAATTTCAGCAAATTTTGGATGCTAACTTGATGCCATCTGTGAAAAGCTGAAGTTAAAGAGAGGATGGCTTCTACAAATGGATAATGATCCTAAACACACCTCTAAAGCCACAGGGAATTACATCAAGAGGCGCAAACTGAAGGTTTTGCCATGGCCTTCACAATCTCCTGATCATAACATAATTGAAAATCTATGGATAGACCTTAAAAGAGCAGTGCGTGACAGACAGTCCAAAAATCTCAAAGAACTGGAAGACTTTTGTAAGGAAGAATGGGCAAAGATACCTCTAACAAGAATTGAAAGACTCTTGGCTGGCTACAAAAAGCATTTACAAGTTGTGATACTTGCCTAAGGGGGCAGTACAGGATATTAACTCTGCAGGGTGCCCAAACTTTTGCAGACGCCATTTTTTTCTGTTATTTTGAAAGTGTAAATGATGAAAATAAAATCTAACTTTTGTTGACATATTATAAGAATGTCTAATCTGTAATTTGATGCCTTTTGGAGATTTTTCCATCTTTCTCTGGCTTTTTTATGCACATTAAATTTTTTTTTACCTGGGGTGCCCAAACTTTTGATCC
Source organism: Hyla sarda (assembly GCF_029499605.1). Classification (NCBI taxonomy): domain Eukaryota; kingdom Metazoa; phylum Chordata; class Amphibia; order Anura; family Hylidae; genus Hyla; species Hyla sarda. The sequence goes on along the minus strand of NC_079190.1, from coordinate 171,609,833 downwards.
CCACTGTAAATATATTACTTTTATTGACAATGCCATAGAGTTTAAGTGGAGCAGTGGCTTGTAAGTTTGATTGCTGCTCAAATTAATCATCATGGTCATGAAGCTGAGGAACAACCTGGGACCCCTTTCCTAGTGGGCACCTAGCAACCATTCATTTACTTGTGGTTGTGTTACATTTCCCGTGAGTGGAATATACCACTAGGTGAATGAATAAGCCTGGGGTGTGCCTGGCCAGCCGTGAAGGGTAACCTAAAGAAGGAGGATACCCTGAGAGTGACTGAAAAGAAAAAAGGGGGGAGGGTGGGGACGTCTTGCACACTGCTGATAGCACCTGTGTGGAACAGGTGGGCATATATAGACCAGACCCTCCCACAAATTAGGTTAACTTAATTAAGCTAACCAACACTTGTTGTCGGGATACATGTACCGTGAGTGGACTGTACCACTAGGTGAATGAATGGGCCTGGGGTGTGCCTGGCCAGCCAGGAAGGGTAACCTAAAGAAGGGGGCAAAACACCTCAGTTAGGTAATGCAAGTATTAATTGTTATAACATACCTCATAAGAACCCAAGATAACTGACAAAATGCTTCAGTTAACAGCTGGTTGGAATGTGTCAGTGGAACAGAGCAAGAACAGTGCCCTAACTTAACATATAAGTGATAACTGACAATAGAGCCCCTACCCAGAGGCTGACTCAGCTATTAGGGAGTCGAGACCAAGATGGAATTTTGGATGTACCACTTGGCCCCACTGAAGCCTTAGCGCAACCCACCAGAATGGTACTACCAGGGTGCGCATGGAAAAGAAGGAAACCTAGGTGACCGAGATAGAAAATATAGGAGAAATGCTAGATATACATAAAGGAAAAATGAGCCTTTTAGATTGAGAAGTGGCCAAAGCACAGACATCAGTAGGTATTCAATAGGAAGAGCCAGAAGAGGAAAATAGATGTTGAAAAATGGCAAGTATCCCATGCTACACGCAAGTAATCATATTGAACCATGCCATACATAAAGTGAAAACAATGAAAAGACCCGCATAGACAATACATAACAGACTAGACGTACTTAACCTGAGATCTCATATACCAGTAAGGCAGTATCCTCATACTTGCAGGTATAAGGAAGATAATTACTGTTGTATTGTGGTATAAAAAGTGATCAAAAATGCAATTTTTTTGCGCGTACGCCATTGAACGTGCGGTTTAAAAAGTGGTATATTTTTATAATTTGGACATTTCCGCATGCGGTGATACCACATATGTGTATTTTTATTTACACTGTTTTATTTTGATACTAAGAAATGCCGGGTGAGCATTGTAGTTCGCCTGTAGTGCACTTCAGGTCAACTTATGGGGTACCTCCATACTCAGAAGGGATTGGATTACAAATTTTGGGGGGTCTTTTCTGCTATTAACCCTTGCAAAAATTTGAAATTTGGGGGGAATTTTTTTTTTTACATATGCAAAAGTCGTGAAACACCTATGGGGTATTAAGGCTCACTTTATTCCTAGTTACGTTCCTCAAGGGGTCTAGTTTCCAAAATGGTATGGCATGTGTTTTTTTTTTTTGCTGTTCTGGCACCGTAGGGGCTTCCTAAAGGCAACATGCCCCCCAAAAACCATTTCAGAAAAACGTACTCTCCAAAATCCCCTTGTCGCTCCTTCGCTTCTGAGCCCTCTACTGCGCCCGCCGAACAATTTACATAAACATATGAGGTATGTGCTTACTCGAGAGAAATTGGGCTACAAATATAAGTATAAATTTTCTCCTTTTACCCCTGGTAAAAATTCAAAAATTGGGTCTACAAGAACATGCGAGTGTAAAAAATGAAGATTATGAATTTTCGCCTTCACTTTGCTGCTATTCCTGTGAAATACCTAAAGGGTTAAAATGATTACTGAATGTCATTATGAAAACTTTAGGGGGTGCAGATTTTATAATGGGGTCATTTGTGGGGTATTTCTAATATGAAGACCCTTCGAATCCACTTCAAACCTGAACTGGTCCCTGAAAAATTGCAAGTTTGAAAATTTTATGAAAAATTGGAAAATTGCTGCTGAACTTTGAAGCCCTCTGGTGTCTTCCAAAAATAAAAACTTAAAAAATTTATGATGCAAACATAAAGTAGACATATTGTATATGTGAATCAAAAAAACAATTTATTTGGAAAATCCATTTTCCTTACAAGCAGAGAGCTTCAAAGTTAGAAAAATGCTAAATTTTCTAATTTTTCATCAAATTTGGGGATTTTTCACCAAGAAAGGATGCAAGTTACCACAATATTTTACCACTATGTTAAAGTAAAATATGTCACGAAAAAACAATCTCGGAATCAGAATGATAACTAAAAGCATTCCAGAGTTATTAATGTTTAAAGTGACAGTGGTCAGATGTTCAAAAAATGGCCGGGTCCTACAGTGAAAATTGGCTGGGTCCTTAAAGGGTTAAAAACAAAAAACAATAAATTAACAAAATTCTGTTCCTTGACTAAAAAATAATATCAAAAATACTAATATCCAAAATTATATAATAACTGGATTTTACCTTTGCCTTATCCTTGAACTAGATATATGTTTTATGCATTGTATAATAGTTTACATTGCAATGCTTTTGACAGCGCTGCTGACAGGCTAAATATTCTTTAGTCATTTATGTAGCTTTATATATACATCCACCTGTCAACACCGCTCTCAAAATGTTGTTCTTTTTTACATGGCTTGAGTGACCTATACCATGGTTTTCAGCAGATAAAAATTTACTTTATCTGTTTTGTGGTTACCAGGGGTTACCATTGCTGTTACCACTGACATCAATTTTTCCAACATGTTTTACTATCAGTGTTATGTGAGCCACATATAGTTACTAATACTAATATATGAAATAAGTCTATGTTGGCAATTATGGTCATAATTAGAGATGCGTGAATTGAAGTTGACGAACCCGAATTCGTTACGAATTTCATGAAAAATTTGATTTGCAACGAATACGAATATCGCCGCGATTCTATCGCGTGAATCGCTTCATTAAACTCCATTTTACAGCGTTCCAGGCTATTGGAGACCTAAGATGGCGGATCCACATGTGAGTACATGGGGCAGATGATTTTGGGAGGGCGGGAAACAGCGGCGGGAATGAAGGTAGACAGGCTGACCCTGAATCACATGTGAGATGCAGCCTATCAGTGTTCACTGACCCCTGTGATGTAACAGCCCTATATAATCGGGGCCATCTTCCCTCTGGTTATTTCTTCTATGCACGAGATAGGGAAAGGAAGTGACTGCACGTCTGTGTGCTGATCGCATACAACAGCGTTATACAGCATCCGACCGCTACGAGTAGCGGTGACATCAGCATTAGGGAAAGACACAGGGCACAGTGTTGCTGCAGTTCTGACCGAGAATAATTCTAGCAAAACCTTGTATTCTCGTTACTCAATATAGCAGGCATAGAGGTGCTGCATAGCAGTCACATGTGTCATAGATCTCACAGCTGTTTTACCTGTATGGAGCATCTAATCTCCTCTTTTTTCAGCCCAATTGAGTTTTTTCTGTTGCTCCACAAATCTGATTCTCACAATTGTGTGACAGAGTGCAATTTAGGGTTTGATCCCCGTAAACAAAAACATTTCTGTGGTGCTGCACTGTTGGGTCCTGCTGCTGTTCAGAAATAAGTCATATTAGTGTGAACTTTAGTGCCTTTTTACCATTTTTCACCTGTTACTCTGTCACTGTGCTAAATTCAGTGTTATACCACACGTTATACACCTGCCGGTGTATTAAAGAAAAAAAAAGTTTTTCCTGCGTACAAATACGCTTAACAGTGGCCTTATCATAGCAAAGGGCCTACATACAAGCAAAGAGCGTCCCATATACCACCTTTTATTCTGTCTCTGTGCTAAATTCAGTGTTATACCACACGTTATACACCTGCCGGTGTATTAAAGAAAAAAAAGATTTTCCTGCGTACAAATACGCTTAACAGTGTGCTCATCATTGCAAAGAGCCTACATACAAGCAAATAGCGTGCCATATTCTACCTTTTTTTCAGTCTCTGTGCTAAATTCTGTGTTATACCACATGTTATACACCTGCCGGTGTATTAAAGAAAAAAAAAGTTTTTCCTGCGTACAAATACGCTTAACAGTGGCCTTATCATTGCAAAGGGCATACATACGACACAACCCTCAGTTGGCATGGCCAGCAAGCAGTCCCCGTAATCCCATTGCCTTTGTCCTATGCTGTTCCCTCTCCCAAAGAAGTATCTCATGCTTTGGGTTCAGCTCCACTATTTAGTGAGGACGATGTAATAGAGGACAGTCAGCAGCTAATGGGCATCCAAGAATGTGAGGAGACATGCGTCGGTTGCTCCACAAGGCAGCCAAGTAGTGATGCGGAGAGTGACGTGGGAGGCGGTGTTTCAATTGTTCAGGGTCCTGAAGCAGACACTGTTGTGGAACACGAGGAGGACATCAGTGACGTGCACACATCTTTTGATGATGATGAAGCCGATCGCAATTGGGAGCCTGGTGCAGAAGCCAGGGCTTCATCATCATCAGGAGAAGAGATTTGCTCTTTGTCTATGAGGCAGCAAGGCGGTAGCACGGTTGGCAATCAGCGTGGTGGTGGCAGTAGTGGAAATTCAGGAGCCAAACGTGCCAGGGGGAGACCACCTGCTTCGCGGCAAGCTACCATTCCGGGAGGCAGTGGAACAGGAGTTCCTGAAGACGGCGCCAATAGCAGTCAAATAGTGCGGACTGCGGGTGGGAAAATGAGCTACTCTGCGGTGTGGTTGTTCTTCATAAAGAATCCAGAGGACCTTAGCGTAGTCACATGCAAAATCTGTCGACAGAAAGTGAAGCGTGGCCAGGGTCCCAATCTCGGCACCACGGCCCTGCGTCAACACATGATTCGCCACCATAAAGCGGCCTGGGATAACCGTGGCTCCGATGTAGTGGTCCAGCCTGCCGCATCACCCAGTGGCCATCCGCTCCCTCCGTCATCCAGCCAAGGCTCCACCACCTCAGCCGAAGGGAGCATTGTGTCAAACCCTCCTTCTGGTGTTCCTGCCGCTTTTTGTCAGCCATTCCGCCAACAATCGATCGGCGAAGCCATGTCCAAGAGACAATAGTATGCGCCCACTCATCCAACGGCGCAGAAGTTGAATGTGCTCCTGTCCAAGTTGCTGGTGTTGCAGTCCCTCCCTTTCCAACTGGTGGACTCTGCAGCTTTCAGGGAATTGATGGCTTGTGCCGAGCCGAGGTGGAAAGTCCCAAGCCGTCATTTCTTTCCGAAGAAGGTAGTACTAGCCCTGTATAAGTTTGTACAAGAGAAGGTGGGCCAGTCCTTGAGCCTGTCAGTGTGTTCAAAAGTGCACGGCAGCGCCGACGTGTGGAGCTGTAACTACGGGCAGGGACAATACATGTCTTTTACGGCCCACTGGGTAAATGTTGTTCCTGCACAGCCACAACAGCAACTTGGACAGGTCACACCGCTTCCTCCTCCACGCTCTCGCTCCCAGGCAGTTGTTCCTTTTACAGTGTGCGCCTCCTCCCCCGTGTCCTCGGCCTCCACTGCACGTCCAAATCTCGGTGGCCCTTCATCATACCACGTGTGTAGGGCACAGCGGTGTCAAGCTGTCCTTCACATGGTTTGCCTTGGCGAACGGAGTCACACAGGGGACGAACTGCTAAAGTTCAATAGGGAAGAAATCCGAGTATGGCTTACTCTACGAAATCTGGAAATGGGAACCATGGTGACCGACAATGGGAAGAACATTGTGGCCGCGCTGCGACAAGGAAGTGTGAACCATTCGCCGTGCATGGCACACGTGTTGAATCTGGTTGTCAAGAAGTTCATCAAGTCTTCACCCCATTTGCAAGACGTCCTGACAATGACAAGGAAACTGTGCATGCACTTCAGCCACTCGTACACCACTAAGCACACTTTGCTCGAGCTGCAGTGTCAGAATGGTATCCCACAACATAGTCTCATTTGTGACATTGCCACACGTTGGAATTCCACCCTCTATATGTTGGACAGACTATACGAACAAAGAAAAGCCATCACCAATTTTTTGATGATCCAAGCAGATAGGAGTACTCCCCTGTGTAACTTCAATGAGAACCAGTGGCAGCTCATACATGACACCTGCCGTTTGCTGAGGCCCTTTGAGGAAGCCACATTTTTTGTTAGTCGCTCGAATTACGCTATGAATGACGTAATTCCACTCCTACATTTACTCCAAAAATGATTGAAAACATGGCTGGTCACAGCAATGGAGACGTTGCGCCATACATCAGAAGGCTACATGAGTCCTGTGGGGGATGAAATGGAGGAGGAGGATGAGGGGCAGAGCGGAGCACCGTTTACGGTGGATGAGATGGCCGGTGTTTCTGGTCATTGGACAGGAGAGGAGGAGCAGGGGCAGCCAGCGGAGCTGGAGGGTTATTACGAGGGAGGCGAGACAGAGGACCCAGACACACTGTGGCAGTATGCAGTGGAGAACGAGGCAGGTAGTCCCAGCGAGTCACTGTCACAAATGGCACGATGCATGCTGAGTTGCTTGCGTAGTGACCCCCGAATTGTCAAAATTCATCAGCGCGATGACTTCTGGATCTCCACCTTATTAGACCCTCGCTACCGGCCCAGAATCGGGGCCTTTTTTACACCCACTGAGAGGGAGGACAAACTGACCTACTACAGGGAACTTCTACGTAGTCGGTTGGCCGATGCCTATCAGCCACATGGTCCATCCACTCGCAGGTCTGACTCGGAGGGCCCTCTGCGCTCACCTTCCACTGCCACGGCTGCTGGGGAGGGATTGGGGTGGCAGGAGCCGTACCGGCTCAATCAGCAGCAGCCTGAGTCTACAGTCGCTGATGAGTAGCTTCCTTCAGCCGCATGACCCTGCCAACAACCGTTGAAGATCCGCTGGACTTCTGGGAAGCCAAACTCGATTTATGGCCACAACTAGCGGAGTTTGCCCTGGAAAAGCTGTCCTTCCCGGCCAGTAGTGTGCCATCAGAGCGGGTATTTAGTGCGGCCGGGGCCATAGTCACCCCAAGGCGAACTCGTCTGTCCAATAAAAATGTGGAGAGACTGACGTTTGTCAAGATGAATCAGGGATGGATCAGCCCAGATTTCAAGCCACCAATGACAGATGGGTCTGAGTAGATTGACCATGCTCCTACAACAAAATTTTCTCTATTATGGTTGGTTATGAAACCCTCTGGGGCAGACCTGGACATTGTATGGCCCGCTTGCCACATACGGCCCTTTGATTGGCTCTGACCGGCCCACGCTCATTGGGGGACAACTATGCTCTTAATCTGGGGGACAACTATTCTCCTAATCTGGGGGACATCTATGCTGCCTAATCTGGGGGACATCTATGCTGCCTAATCTGGGGGACATCTATGCTGCCTAATCTGGGGGACAACTAAACTCCTAATCTCGGGGACATCTATGCTGCCTAATCTGGGGGACAACTAAGATCCTAATCTGGGGGACATCTATGCTGCCTAATCTGGGGGACATCTATGCTGCCTAATCTGGGGGACAACTATGCTCCTAATCTGGGGGACAACTAAAATCCAAATCTGGGGGACATGTATGCTGCCTAATCTGGGTGACATCTATGCTGCCTAATCTGGGGGACATCTATGCTGCCTAATCTGGGGGACAACTATGCTCCTAATCTGGGGGACAACTAAACTCCTAATCTGGGGGACATGTATACTGCCTAATCTGGGTGACATCTATGCTGCCTAATCTGGGGGACAACTATGCTCCTAATCTGGGGGACAACTAAACTCCTAATCTGGGGGACATGTATGCTGCCTAATCTGGGTGACATCTATGCTGCCTAATCTGGGGGACAACTATGCTCCTTATCTGGGGGACAACTATGCTCCTAATCTGGGGGACATCTATGCTGCCTACTCCTGGGGACAAGTATGCTCCTAATCTGGGTGACATCTATGCTGCCTAATCTGGGGGACAAGTATGCTCCTAATCTGGGGGACATCTATGCTGCCTACTCTGGGGGACAAGTATGCTCCTAATCTGGGGGACATCTATGCTGACTAATCTGGGTGACATCTATGCTGCCTAATCTGGGGGACAACTATGCTCCTTATTTGGGGGACAACGATGCTCCTAATCTGGGTGACAGCTATGCTGCCTAATCTGGGGGACAACTATGCTCCTAATATGGGGAAAACTGATGCTTCTGGCCTTGGGCCTATAATTTTTTGAAGTTTAGCAGTAGCTAAATACATGCTTAATGCAAATGTAAGGGGTTATGAAAACCTTTTGGGTACTGCGAATGCATGCTCCAGACTCATTCTGTGTCTTTCAGGAACTACTTGCCTCCCTGGTGCCTCTGGCATTGGGCCTTACATTTTTGGATGTTTAGCAGTAGCTAAATACATGCTTAATGCAAATTTCAACAATGATCGTTAAATTCTCGGCGCTCTGCCAGGGCCTTCTCCTACCCCGCCTGGGCCGATCCGAGGACCTCACTAACCAACTGACTAACTAATCCAATCGCTTATAGCGACGGGCGGTGTGTACAAAGGGCAGGGGAGTAATAAACGCCAGCTTATGACCCTCACTTACTGGTAATTCCTCGTTTTAAGGTTAAATAATTGCAATCCCAGATCCCTATCATGAACTGGTTTCAGCGTGCAACACGCACCTGTCCTTGAAAGATAGAGACACGCTAATCCGTTCAGTGGAGCGCTAGTGCGGCCAAGGACATCTGAGGCCATAACACACCTGTTATTGCTCGATCTCGCAATTGATCGGGCAAGGTAAGGGGTTATTAAAGCCTCTTGGGTACTGCTGAGGCCTACTCCTGACTGCTCCTGGTGCAATGTATGGGGTAATTAAACACTCTTGTGTAGTGTTATTGTTAAATTTACTGATAATTTTATCAGTAATAAAATAGAATTTTCCAGAATGCTAATCGTTACACAACGGAACACTTGTTGCGTGTGATTTTTTAATGAAAAAAATAAAATAAAAATAGGGACAGGGATTAAGTGTGCTTCATCATTTTGGGTGAAAAAAGTCCTTTGGTGATCTGATCTTTTGGAGACAGATGTGCTTACACACATATTGAATTAGTTTTTGTAAAAAAAATTCAAACATTGTGTGGTTTATTATTTTTGAGAAGAATGTCTTTGGGTAGTCCACCGTCCTGCATTATAGAGTCTTGTGAACTGTTGGATATGCGCTTGTTCTTACACAAAGGTATTTCTTTAAAAAATTTCAAAAATTTTGTTGTTTTTTGGAGGGGATTGGGAAGCCCGGGTGTGTACTCGTGCATCAGCCAACTCCAGGCTGTTTCCTTCAGGCAATATATGGGTTCCTGATGCCGCAGAGGTGGGGCCTGGGTCTGGAAATTTCTAATTTTTGGATAGCGGGTGCTACCTATGAGAAATCTTTGTCAAAGATTTCTTATGCTGTGTTGTTTTTTTTTTTTTTTGGGGGGGGGGGGGGGGGGGGGTTGTGAAACCCTGGTGTGTAGTGTACTAGTGCATCAGCCAACTCCACGCTGTGCCATTCAGCCACTAAATGGTCTCCTCTGGCTGCCAACATGTCCATGCTGTGTCTTTCAGCCACTATATGGTGTCCTCATGCTGCCAACACCTCCACGCTTGTTGCGTGTGATTTTTTAATGAAAAAAAATATATATACGGACAGGGATTAACTCTGCTTCATCATTTTGGGTGAAAAAAGTCCTTTGGTGATCTGATCTTTTGGAGACAGATGCGCTTACACACATATTGAATTAGTTTTTGTAAAAAAATGTCAAACATTGTGTGGTTTATTATTTTTGATAAGAATGTCTTTGGGTGGTCCACCGTCCTAGCATTATAGAGTCTTGTGAACTGTTGGATATGCGCTTGTTCTTACACAAAGGTATTTCTTTAAAAAATTTCTAAAATTTTGTTGTTTTTTGGAGCAGATTGGGAAGCCCGGGTGTGTACTCGTGCATCAGCCAACTCCCGGCTGTGTCCTTCAGGCAATATATGGGTTCCTGATGCCGCAGAGGTGGGGCCTGGGTCTGGAAATTTCTAATTTTTGGATAGCGGGTGCTACCTATGAGAAAGATTTCTTATGCTGTGTTGTTTTTTTTTTTTTTTTTTTTTGGGGGGGGGGGGATTGTGAAGCCCTGGTGTGTAGTGTACTAGTGCATCAGCCAACTCCACGCTGTGCCATTCAGCCACTAAATGGTCTCCTCTTGCTGCCAACATGTCTTATCTGTGTCTTTCAGCCACTATATGGTGTCCTCATGCTGCCAACACCTCCACGCTGTGCCTTTCAGCCACTATATGGTGTCCTCATGCTGCCAACACCTCCACGGTGTGCCATTCAGCCACTATATGGTGTCCTCATGCTGCCAACACCTCCATGCTGTGCCATTCAGCCACTATATGGTGTCCTCATGCTGCCAACACCTCCATGCTGTGCCATTCAGCCACTATATGGTGTCCTCATGCTGCCAACACCTCCACGCTGTGCCATTCAGCCACTATATGATGTCCTCATGCTGCCAACACCTCCACGCTGTGCCATTCACCCACTATATGGTGTCCTCATGCTGCCAACACCTCCACGCTATGTCATTCAGTCACTATATGGTCTCCTGACACTGATGCCACCACCAGGCTCTGTCATTGTGCTGCTGTGCGGCAGTGATTCTAAGAGCGATGCCGCTAATCTGCATGCTATTCTGAATAACAGTATTATTTCACTACCCCAGCACACTCCATATGCGTTTTAGGACACAGCAAAGTGTTCTATACCCCTATAGAGGCTGTATGTACGCTAGAAATAGCCTTTTTTAATATTGATTTGCCGCGAACAAATTTGGATCGAAACAAACTTTTTGGGAAAATTCGGCGAATCGGCCGAATCAAATTTTTGAAAAGTTCGCTCATCTCTAGTCATAATATCACTCTATTTTATAATATGTGAATCATTTTAAATGCCTTGTAAAAGTATCACTTCTTGTGTGAATGTAGGAGAGAGGTGGTGTAGGTAATTGACCCACCTGTGATAATCAGGTGGACAGATTTTTGATACCTCCCACCTTTCTCTCTACATAACCTGAGCTTTGTCCAGACTTTAGTTGTGTATGAGTAAGGCCTGAGACACAGGCCAAAACTAGTTACCTATCTGACCTGTACCTGCGATTTTATAAATAATAAAAGCATACTGTTCCTGAGAGTGGAGTGGCTGGACCTTACCTTTGTTTCAGAATTCACGTTCCGGTGTGGTCCGCACCTGGTCCACGCCCTCCAGGCAATCGGGGGTGAGCTGAGCAACACTTCTATACTGCATACAAAGGACAACAATATCAGGCTCGAGGATTGTCGGGCAGCCTCTCTCACATGGGAGCGTATGATGAACTAAAAGCACGTAGAGTGATGACTTAAGCTTACCTGGAATGGCAAGGTCAAACTGTAGCAAGACATGTAGCAACTATAAAGGGAACCTATAAAGACAAGGGGCTTCACGGTTTGATGACAGCAATCTGTCTCCAACTCAACCGAACGTATAGAGCTAAAAGGGGAACCAGACCTGTTTATAGAATAATACCTGCTGGGGTCTCCGAGGAATGTCGCCAAATGCTGCTTTGCTATAGAGGATGCACAAATTCAACAGAGAAAGCCGCGTAAACAAAACTATAGCAATTAATGTACGTGACCTACGAGGCTTAACGCCTGTCTAAAACCGAACAAATGTAACATCAGCGTAGTAACAAAGCACTGGTAACTTAAGCGTGGAGACAATTCTAAGTAATTCTAAGACAATTCTAAGCAAAGAAAACTAATAGTAACCTATAGTAACTTATGGTAGCAAAGCTATGGAGACAAAAAATGGGTAACAGGTACAGAACGGTGGGATTAAGACTATAATGATCATCTACCCATGCTAGATCTGCGTCCACAACATAATGCGAATACTACAAAGACTGCCTAACCTGGTAAAACCCAGCTATAATGACAGCTTATCATACCTGACCTGCCTACGAGAATAACGTAAGCAACGCTATGTTAATATCCTAATAACCCAACCTAAGCACGTGAAACGTAAATGTAATACTACCCCCTAAAATACTTCACTAGTGTACATAATATAAGCCTAATGTGAGCTAAAACAAAAGACCGAACAATAACTGAGAACTGTATGCGTCTTACCCTGTAAGGGACCATATGTATGTCACACCATGGGGAACCTTTAACATTAAGCTAAGTAAGCCCATATAACATCAATGCAAAGTATATGAGCTATGGTGACGCAAACCCCAAGTAACATGAATGATCAGCATAACAGCTAGATTAACCACTAAAACACGGCATCTATAAGCAACAGTAATGAACACAAATTACCAGCAATATTAACATGGGCCCATAATGTCAGTTAAAGTTAACGTTCAATACCCTATGTATCCGCAATGGTAACGCAAACCCTGAGTAAGGTTAATGTACAGTATATAAGCAACTTAACACTAGTGCCTAGCATATGTCTACTACTCATATAACATAATTACCCCTAAAGTAACCTAAGCACCGTATGACCACAATAGGAACACTAATGAACCCTATGACACTAATAGAAATGTAAGCACAGTAACAGCTATGTTAACACAAAGCTCAGTATATCAACTATAATAACACCGAGCACTGTACAACAGCCATAGTATCAACGCCCGGTATGCCGGAAAAAATAACATTAGCACGGTAACAGCTCAGGTAACGCACGTCATCGCAATTAACGTAGCCTAAATTACATGGTCTCGTATGCACAATGTAACAGTTTTATGAAAGTATATGTAATGTTATGCTTGACATGATGGGGTAAATGACTCACGTTCACTGAGAACCATAAGAGTAACATGACAGTGCTGAAACGTGACCATAGGCCATGAACACACACTGTAAGGAATGTATGTAAGACACATTGAAGGAAGGCGTTAAATGTTGCACCGGAGGTACGCGTGTCACACCGTAAGGGAAACGTATGCACATCGCCTGAGTAAGAACTTGAGTAATACACTGTGTCTGCCGTAACATGGAACACTTTGTTTAAGGTAAGCATGGTATGCTTGGTGGTAATGCATGGAAATGTATTCTAGTGTACTGAGTGAACGTAAGCATAGTACATTGTTATCTGCTGTTGCAACTGAGTGGTGACACAAACGATGGTATAACTGCATAGAATGTAACAGATATGAAGTGACAATGCTATAACCCTTACCTACTGTGTCCAAGCACCGGTAAGCATGTGCAGTAGCAAAACTGAATATCCAATGCAAGAATGCTTGTAGTAACAGCTTTTTAGTTTTTTTTTGGAGTAACATTTTTTTTTTTTTTTTTGGAACACCTGAGCTAACCTGCTTGGAATACTGTGAGATGCGTAAGCGTGGTACCGGTGTGGGAACGTACCGTTGAGCAGTGTGTGAAATGTATGCATCGTACACTGTTCCGCTCGATATCAGCTATAGCGACTTAAGTCAGTACAATTGAGTGGAATCGTAAAATGGTCCAACCATGTGGAAACAAATTTTTAGTTTTTTTTTTTTTTTTATCCCTAAGTGAAAGCATGTATGGCAAAGAAACATGGAAAGCCGTGAGGAAACGCAAGGGTGGCATATAACGGAATGAAACATGGTATAGCGTGTGGTAATATCAATGAGGTTACCTTGCATCAAGACACAAGTGTTAGAATTCGGCTAGCTGGATGTGGATCCTCTGTGTCAGCGAGGGATTGGCGTGGACCGTGTCGGTGGACCGGTTCTAGGGTTGCTACTGGTTTTCACCAGAGCCCGCCGCAAAGCGGGATGGTCTTGCTGCGGCGGTAGCAACCAGGTCGTATCCACCGGCAACGGCTCAACCTCGCTGACTGCTGAGAAGGCGTGGGACAGAAGGACTAGGCAGAAGCAAGGTCAGACGTAGCAGAAGGTCGGGGCAGGCGGCAAGGTTCGTAGTCAATAGTAATAGCAGGAGGTCAGGGACACAGTAATGGTAAACACAGTAGTAGCTTTCTCTAGGCACTAAGGCAACAAGATCCGGCAAGGAAGTGCAGGGGAAGTGAGGTTATATGGACAGGGGCAGGTGTAAGCTAATCAGACTGATTGGGCCAGGCACCAATCATTGGTGCACTGGCCCTTTAAATCTTAGAGAGCTGGGGCGCGCGCGCCCTAAGGAGCGGAGCCGCGCGCGCCAGGAGGTGACAGCCGGGGACCGGGACAGGTGAGTGACTTGGGATGCGATTCGCGAGCGGGCGCGTCCCGCTATGCGAATCGCATCCCCGCCGGCAGAGTCAGTGCAGCGCTCCCGGTCAGCGGGTCTGACCGGGGCGCTGCAGAGAGAGGAACGCCGCGAGCGCTCCGAGGAGGAGCAGGGACCTGGAGCGCTCGGCGTAACAACAAGCGTGGCTATTCATGTAATGTAACTACAGTAAGCGTAAGTGTGGTACCTTGAGTATGTCGTAACATAGATATGGTGTATGTAATATATATCCAACAGATAACGCGTTTTGAGGGTAACCCTCTTCTTCGGATCAGAAACCGTGGATGTACATTCCACATTTAAATGCAGTAAAAAAAAAAAAGGCGCCAGAAAAATGTGGGCGTGGCTTAGGTTCAAAGGTCACCAAGTACACATGTCAACAAATAAGTCATAGTGGATAATATTATGAATTAATGAAAGCAGACATTTCATATATACATAGTAAGATCAAAGCTCTGGAAGCGATGTTCGGGTGTCCACCTTGTTCTGCAGCGTCGAAGCCCATTGCGGGGCTCTGGTAACCAGTGACGCGTTGCCAGGCGTCCTGGTCATGTGGTAGATTCACCCAATCCCGCTGCGGGGGACGGGGCTGAGAGCGCATTGTGGTGCTGAGAGCCCAGATCATGGGCAAAAAACATGTAACTGCATCGCTTGTAAATACATTGAACTGTATGTAGAAAGGTAGGCACATTATGTGTTCTCCATTTAGAAAGGCACAATTAGGTTAGTAGGTAGGTATACATTGGCATATAACAGCCTGGGTACTAAGTCTGGTCAAGTTGGGAAGAGCTTATTTGATATTGCGGGACAAGAGAAAGAGGTGTATACATCTGAGAGAGTAAAGTAATTCACATGTTTCTAGAATATGTGGATGAGCTCTGTATCTAGAACTATACATAAATATTACATATGGAATTATGGTGATGCATTACAGGTACAGGTATATGAGTGTATTATACTGCATGGATACGGGGGAGAAACGGGATGGTTGCAAGTGCGCCATACATGTGTATGGAGCGCGGCTCCATGCTGCAGAGCACGGCCATACCAGCCAGCAATGTGCACAGCGTCGGCAGCGGCGTGCCGGCTGCTGACACACAAGCCCCACTACCCAACTGTTCTCCTCTGCCTAAGGAAAGGAAAATGGAGGATTGCACAGAACACTCTGCCCTTACCCACCACACCGGCAAAATGCTTCTGGACCGAGCACTGAACACCTGAAAGCAAGATGTGCACCAATCTGCTGGACGTCTAGCACGCTGCCGATAGCACCTGTGTGGAACAGGTAGGCATATATAGACCAGACCCTCCCACAAATTAGGTTAACTTAATTAAGCTAACCAACACTTATTCTTTGCATTAACGATTAAGTTATCTGTATTATAGATGTATTCCACATTGAATTGACCATTTGGTTATTGCTGTTGATAGAGGCTGACCATACAAAAGAAATAAAAGTCGGCTAAACAGGTGTTCAGCCGACAGCTATCTCATTTGATGCCCTCATACACATGACATTACTTAGCTAAGCATACCAACAGGGGTAGTCTGTAAGCTTCCATATGCATTATCAAAGCAGGAGGTTTGTAGGGACTTATTGTAATATGGCCTAGTTTAGCAGCTGCATAGGGCCCAAGAAAAGTATGTATAGAATCAGGGACTCCTGTCAAAAACAGAAGTCTCTGCTACTGTACACTGAGCATCAAAACCCACATTTTATGCCTTACTGTTCAGTTAACAATTTTTGGCTGGGTCAGAGCATATGACCCACAAAGTGTATAGGGCTATAGGCATTGTCACTTACACTGATTCCATTTGATGAACTGGGTGTTCTGCAAATTCAAATCGAATCTGATCGGTCAATTCAAGTCAATCCTCCTACAATGAATTTCTGAAGATTTGTTTATCTCTATTTTAGTCAATTCAGCTGTCAGTCCTTATAGTAAAACATGAACACTACTGAATACAGATGTAATACTGCATATATAATCCTTTCACTGTATACTACCCATGTCATTTGGCCTTGTCACTAGCAAATAGAGTTAATTATGACTGTATAGTAGCATCACAGCAATGTCAAACCTAAGGTCATGTATTGTATAAATAGCAATAATGCCCTGACTATCTGCTATTAATTCTTTGTGCAGCAGGTTCAGAATAAGAGAAATGTTGGTAAATGTCAAGCGCGTAATTGTTAAATCAATGTTTATTACAAAATGATAATATTTAATCAGGGGCTTTTAAAAACAACACTCTCTTTCCAGGAAACTTATTGATTGTTTTTTTATTCTGTTTAGCAGAAATTATAATAATGCAACAATAAATAAAATAGCGGTTTCTGATAAATGATGGCTCTTCTAGTAAAATGTGTCCAGACTACAGTGTAAGTGGATAATACAATTAAACTGTATACTGTCTGGAGAAAATTGTGCAATTGATATTCATAAGAAAAGTGCTTTGCATTTAAAAGTCTCCTTTAGTTAAGAGGTATGTTTCATGTCGCTAGCAATCTCATCTCCTGTGATCAGTATAAACCTGATGGGAAGAAATGCAGGTGTCAGATGGACCGGTTATATTCTTGAGGCAAATCTCATAGGCAGCTCAGACTTTAGACATAGTACAAGACCAGTTTTACTTTCATTTTTGTGGTTACATTTTTTCCCTCTTGCCTTTAAATCTTTTTAGGGAATTTTTTTATATCCTTAAAACCTTATTTAAAGGACAACTGCAGCGGAATTACACTTATCCCCTATCCACAGGATAGGGGATAAGTTTTTGGTCGCGGAGTGTCCAACCACTGGGACCCCCCTCGATCTCCCTAACGGGGCGCCGGCATTAGTTCTATGGGGGATGCGGGGAGGCACAAATGCTGCCTCCCCGCCTCTCCCATAGAGATGTATGGAGGAGGCCTGCCGGCCGCAACGTCATGCTGCGGCTGGCACGCCCCCTGCACGGGAGAGCCGCGGCCCCGTACAGGAGATCGCCGGGGGGCCCAGCGTTCGGACCCCCCCGCGATCAAACACTTTAAGTGTTTGTACCGCTGTAAATGTCCTTTAATTCTTCTACAGGACTTTTATGAGAAACTGTTACATTGCTTATAATAATCCATGTGCAATATTTACATAGATTAGTTCAATCTGTGCTATTTTTCATACACTATTTACCATGTGGTACAAATAATTATTTTACCTAATCATAACATTCATTACAAACTTTTTTTCTACTTTGGCTATTTTCGCACTGTTTGGATTTTTAACAAGGAAACAATAGATTTTTTTTATATTTTTGTCTTTTTGAATTTTTCAGTCCACTATCAGACTTGACTGTGCAATTCATCTATGCAATTCATATATTGCATTGTATGATTGCTTGTCAGTGTTTTACTGACAGACAACCTATTGGGCAAATACAAGTGACAGATGCAGGGACTTTATTGGGCTCACGGCTACTACAAAATCTACCTGTGACCGTGTCAAGGCAGTCTGATGGGGTGTCATAGGGAGTCCCCACTGTCTGTTGAACTCCTTAAAGGAATACTCTGGCCCTAAGACATCTTTATCCCCTATCCAAAGTATAGGGGATAAGATGTCTGATTGTGGGGGTCCCACCACTGAGGACCCGCACAATCTCTCATACAGCACCCACCTGTCTCAGTTGCATGAAGCGATGATCGCTCAGTGTCTGAAGCCTCACGACTATGGGGCCGGAGAATCGTGATCCACAACTCCGTCCCCTCGGCCATCAAGCCTCCTCCCATAGACTTGAATTGAGGGGACGGGGCAGTGCGTGACATCACAAGGGGGCAGAGTCGTGATGTCATGATACTCCGGTACCGTGGTCATGAGGCTTCAGACACAGAGTGATAATCACTTTGTGCAGCTGAGACAGGTGGGTGCTGCATAATAGATTGCGGGGGTCCCCAGCGGTGGGACCCCCACGATAAGACATCTTATCCCCTATCCTTTGGATAGGGGGATAAGATGTCTTAGGGCCAGAGTAACCTTTTAAATATGATTATCTCTATTGATAGGAGTTATCTTCCATTTTGACCATTACAGTTGTATGTCAGCTATACCTAGAACCCTCTGGTGGTGATGTAGCTCTTGTGCTTACTCCATTACCATGATGTAATGCATATACAGTGAATTACTACTACATCATGGGAGAGGTCTTGGGGCCTAATGCACATGGCAAAGCTGAGTTCATGAAGCCTGTCTTTTGAGGGTGAAAATATTTTTTTTCATTAAAACTGATCATCTCTAGTGACTCCCCATTTTCTAGAGATTGGTGCTATTTAGTACACTATTTTTACAGTGTTTTAAGGCAAATAACACCCCGACAAAAAAAATCCACAAGGCTATGATTAGAGATGAGCGAACATTTGAAAATTTTGATTCGGCCGATTCGCTGAATTTTCGGAAGAGATTTGGTTCCATTCTAAATTATTGGAGGCAAATCTATATTAAAAACTGCTATTTCTGGCCTTCAGAGAGCGTCAATAGGGGTGTAGAACACTTTGCTTTGTTCTAACATGCAAATGGAGTGTGCTGGGGTAGTGAAATAATACTGTTATTCAGCATGACATCGCTTTTAGAATAACTGCCGCAGAGCGGCACAATCACAGAGCCTGGAGGTGGCTGAATGACTGAGCGTGGAGGTGTTGGCCGCATGAAGAGACCATATAGTGTCTGAATTGCACAGCCTGGAGGTGGCTGAAGCATGAGGAGACCATACAGTGGCTGAATGGCACAGTCTGGAGTTTGTGTCAGCATGAAGAGACCATATAGTGGCTGAATAACACAGGGTGGAGGTGGCTGAGCATTAGTGTTGAGCGGCATAGGCCATATTCGAAGAGGTGAAACGCAGCTGCAACAAGCTTTTCTGTGTAACACACACACAGCTATGTCCGTCCTATCTCTATGCAGTGTAATGAATGAAATGATGAGCCGCAAAATGGCTGCCGAATATATAGGTCTATGACATCACAGGGGTGACTGGCTGCTGAAAGGCTGCATCCTGCATGTGATTCAGGGTCATCCCGCCTACTTCCCTTCCCGCCTTGCCTTCCCGCCTTCCCAGCGTTCCTTGCCCCATGTACTGACATGTGGATCGGCCATTTTAGATCCTGGACCACAGTAAATGGAGTTTAATGAAGCAATGCGCACAATAGAATCGCGGCAATATTCGCATTCGTTGCGAATCAAATATTTCATGAAATTTGTAATTAATTTGGGTTCGTCAGCTTCGATTTGCTAATTTCTAGCTATGATCTTACAATGTGTTGGGCCTGTATACACTGTAAATACTCCATAAGGGTACTATTCTTTCACCAAGCAGTAAGTGCTTTTTAACCTCTTAAGGACCAAGGACGTAACGGTACTTCCTGAGTCCTTTCCCTTTCTATAACGCGGGGCCATGACATGGCCCCGCGTCATAGCGGGTCAGGCCCGGCCTCTAACAACGGCCAGGACCCGAAGCTAATAGCGCGCAGCACTGATCGCTATTAATCCTTTAGATGCGTGGCGTACAAAGTTAAAAGCCACGTCTAAAGTGAAAGTAAATCAGAGAAACCAGTGATCGATGTAAAAGATCAGTGTGCGCATTGTTATAGCTCCTTATGGGAGCTATAACACTGCAAAAAAAACAAGTGGAAAAAAAGTTAATAAAGATCATTTAAAGCGCAACTGTCATGGAAATTATACCCTCTAGACCAATAACATGATAGTATAGATGATGATAGGTGTAATGCAGCTGTACTTTTGGCTGCTGTTTATCACACTTTATCAGCAGGAAAATAGTTTTATCCTGCGGTCAGCAACAGTCAGATAGGCGTGGCTCGGGATCATAATGCCCCACCTCTGCCACGCCTATCCCCTGTAAGTGAGCGCTGGACCACTGTGTGATTGACACACAGGTCCCCACCCCCCCCCCCGATGTCCATGATGTGCGGGCCGGCGTGACTCCACTGAGCCTATATATATAATGTGCACCTTTATGTTATATGAAATACAGTGCCCGTACTCCTCTTCTTTCTTCTCATGGAGGAGGGACGCGCTGCTTCTGCTTTCACTATAGGCAGAGAGCTCACTCCCGTTGTCTGCCGCCAGCTCAGTGCACCTTCGCAGTGCTAGAGGCAGGGAGCGAGCTCACTGCCTGTAGTGAAAGCAGAAGCAGCGCGTCCCCGGCACCATGAGAAGAAAGAAGAGGAGTACGGGCACTGTATTTCATATAACATAAAGGTGCACATTATATGTATAGGCTCAGTGGAGTCACGCCGGCCCGCACATCATGGACATCGGGGGGTGGGGACCTGTGCGTCAATCACACAGTGGTCCAGCGCTATCTGACGATAAAACTATTTTTTTTTGCTGATAAAGAGTGGTAAACAGCAGCCAAAAGTATAGCTGCATTACACGTATCATCATCTATACTATCATGTTATTAGTCTGGGGGGTATAATTTCCATGACAGTTGCGCTTTAACACCTCCCCTAATAAAAGTTTGAATCACCCCCCTTTTCCCTTAAAAAAAAAAACTGTATAAATGAAAATAAACATATGTGGTATCACCGCGTGCGGAAATGTCCGAATTATAAAAATATATCATTAATTAAACCGCACAGTCAATGGCGTACACGAAAAAAATTCCAAAGTCCAAAATTGTGTATTTTTGGTCACTTTTTATATCATGAAAAAATGAATAAAAAGCGATCAAAAAGGCTGATCAATACAAAAATGGTACCGCTAAAAATTCCAGATCATGGCGCAAAAAATTAGCCCTCAAACTACCCCATATGTGGAAAAATAAAAAAGTTATAGGAGTCAGAAGATGACAATTTTAAACGTATAACTTTTCCTGCATGTAGTTATGATTTTTTTCAGAAGTACGAAAAAAATCAAACCTATAAAAGTAGGGTATCATTTTAATCGTATGGACCTACAGAATAAAGCGAATGTGTCATTTTTACCAAAAAATGTACTGCATAGAAACAGAAGCCCCCAAAGTTTAAAAAATTGCGTTTTTTTCCAATTTTGTCTCACAATGAAATTTTTTTTCTGTTTCGCCGTAGATTTTTGGGTAAAATGACTGATGTCATTACAAAGTAGAATTGATGGAGCAAACAATAAGCCATCATATGGATTTTTAGGTGCCAAATTGAAAGAGTTATAATTTTTTAAAGGTAAGGAGGAAAAAACGAAAGTGCACAAACCGAAAAAACCCTGGTCCTTAAGGGGTTAAAGAGCATTTTTTTTCCTTTTTGTATTTTGCAAAACTTAGTGCCTGAAGATTACTAAGCAACTTTTGCCAGGCTATAGAGTTATTGTGCTCAAATTCTTTTGTGTCCTTATTTTGGATATGGCATACTGTAGATTGTAGACAATAATGTAGAAAATTGAAGATATATTCCCACACCTTATAAAATTATTTAAGAAGTTCATATCCGTCTTCTATCTATATTTAAAAATCATAATAAAACATAATATTCTACCTCCTGCATAGTACATTTACTATCCTACTTAATATCTGATACCAATTATATGCTGCTATGAGTGCACTAGTTTACATCAATAAAGCAAGTGATAACAAAAAGAAGAAAAAACAAGCAGGAGACTAGATTACTAAACTATCACCTCCCTTCCAAATGGGAGAAAATTAGGGATATATTCTTTATGGTTGGATAACCCCTTTGAAATAAATAAAGTCAGCTACTGCTACATGTTCTTTTTTTTTTTTTATCTATTTCTATTTTCTGACTGTAATTTTTTACTTTTAGTACATTATTTTGGGGACAGCCAAGTTACCAGGCTCTGCCTCCGAGACCAAGATGTGACATCATGGCCATGCCCCCTCATGATGTCACACAGTCACGCCCCCTGCCATAGACATGAATCGAGGGGGTATGGCCGTGGTGTCACGTCTCGGTCTTGGAGGTCCTGGATGTCCTCCAGTTGAACGCTTGCCTCACTAATGGTTGTATATACTTCATTGCACTTTATTGCATTATTATGCACCTTAGTATTCTATCTTTTTTATTCAGTCAGGTGTATTAGTATATTTATTATTGATACGGATTATTATATGAGGGCTGGTTTCTATGCAGACTGGGGTTCATCCGTCATTTATTATTATATTATCTCTTAGGACAGGTGCTTTATTAGAGGAGGGGGTTCATGGCCTCTCCTCTTAGTTGTGCTTTGGCTTTCATGGTCAATTTTAAATGTTTTTATTAATACCTGTGTGTAATATGGTATTCAATTTTTGTGTGTTTAAATTGTGCAAGAAAGAGAATTTTTATATATCTTTACTACATGTTTGGTGTGCTGCTATTTTTCAGTGTAGCTTTTTCTACTAGACAATCGGTCTTGGAGGTAGCGCCCTGCATAGAATGCCGGGGCTGCACCGAGATCGCGGGGTCCCAGTGGCGGGACCCCTGCGATCCTAAATCTTGTCCCTTATCCTTTGGATAGGTGGTAACATGTGTAAGGTCGGAATACACTTTAAACAATAGGTCATTTTCTGATGACACATTCCCTTGGAAACAAATTATACATATTGGCCCTGATTTACTATTGTAAATCTGACTAGTTTTGTCAGGTTGTGCGCCACATTGCGCCAGGAATTCTGTCTGTGCCAGAATTTGCACCAGAATTGAAAAAAACCTGACAACTCTCCATTTTACTTAGAAAACCAGAAAAAGAGGTGTATCTGCACATAAAGGGTCGTGGTCACAGGGCAGGGGGCGTGATCATTGAAAAGGGGGCCTTTCCCCAATATTTTTATAAAAATCCAACATATTTACTAAGGCTTCCACAGAAAATGTGGTGGATTTGAGCCTGTGTAAAAAAGCAAAACATAGGAAAAAGTGCAAAATGTAGGGAAACCTTAGTAAATATCGTGGAAAAAAATAGCAATAGAAAACTAAACTCCATTCTTAGTAAATCAGGGCCATTGTCTATGACTATACAGTGACCGTCACATTTATATAGAAATGTTTCCAAAATTATTTCTAGTGTTGAGACATAAAAGGGATGTATATTATAAACTCTGTTCTTCCATGTGTCATGGAAATTATTTATTGCTAATAAAGAAAGCTGTAAACAAAACATCAAAAATCCGTCGTGAACCAGTATTTGATATCTGCATTTATTCTTTTTTATCTTAAAGGAAGAGCAACAGCACCATTCATGAATATTTATAAAAAATCTGGCAGTAAATGTGTAGAGTGACAGAATTCTGGTAACAGTTTCTTTCATCAGTTTTTGCAGTAAACAGAGACATCTATGCAGAGGAAAAGAAGCCCCTTGTGAACACCTATAACCCGGGAACTTCTAATATTATCATATTTTATAATTAGGGCAGGGTATTACTATATAACACATCCCTAATAAATGCTAATAATATAACATCCATTAACCCTATGAATAGATATCATGGCATCACCAGCAATCATTTATAAACATATTATTTACAAAAGTTTATACAAATATTAATGTCACGAGTGTGCTGTTTAAGTAGTACAAGGCCTCCATTCTTCATAGAGACAGCAGTAACTTATTCAGAGCAGTTGCGTGAGTAAGAGTAAATTACAGATTCGAAAAACGGATAAACATCTCATGGTAGGGGAATGGCGCAGAATATGTAGGTGTGAGATGTTTATTAGTTTCACCATCTTTAGAAAACGTCCAAGTAAGCAGTATGCTTCATTTGTGAGTGCATAGGAGTTTACTTTTTGTAGCTTTTTTTTCCCATTGACATAAGTAAAGACACACACACAGAAACACGCTAATATATACATTCATATTCTGTATAGTAAACTTTCCAATATATAAAATGTTCCTTACAAATTATTACCCTAATTTCTAAGGCCTATCCCTACATTTACATTGGTTTCTTAAAGAATATGCAGGGACACCTGGCAAATATATCAATTGTACAGGTCATCCAGTGGGTCATGATTCCTATTCCTTAAAGGGGTACTCTGCCCCTAGACATCTTATCTCCTATCCTTTGGATAGGGGATAAGATGTCTAAGGGTGGAGTACCTTTTTGAACTTAGTGAAAGCTGTGAGTGTGATAGACTGACCTTTCAGGGATGGAAAGATTGTACCTAGTGGGTCAGCTATCGGTAAAAGCTAGGAAACGATATGAGCTTAGCTTAGCGCTCCAAGATACAGCTTAGCGCTCCAAGATACTTTACAGAAAATAACCCAACAAACATTTTTTTTTATATTATTTCTGTTCCTTTCTTACAAGGTATATATTATGTATTTCTTCCTTTTTTTCTGTTTGTATATCAATATGTCTATATGCCCTCTATGCATATCTTTTTGTTGGAATTACTGTTACTCTTCTATCTATGCAGGTACATGCCCACTTTTACTTGCATTGTAAACATTGTTGTTAGCATTGCACATATTTCCAAACTAACTTATAATAGGCCTCAGTGATAGATGAGTGGTTCCAAAGTTAGTCCAAAAGTTAGAGTAATTTATACTGGACTAATGGAGTCTATTATTGTATCAAAGGCAAGACCCATTAGAGGTTCCTCTAATACTATGGTAGGTCAAGCCTGAACCTGGTCCATTCTATTTTCTTGTTTGTTCAACTTCCCCATGTGTATTGTGACGGTTTCCTGTTTATAGAAAATATATTCCCAACACTAAACAAGTCTTAAGGCACCGTATGGTACAAAGGCTGCATTTTGGCACTCTGGCCTTCCTCAGCTAGTCTAGTTAGATTAGCTAAAGAAGGACAGAGTGGGGAAACACGTCCTTTGTACCATATGATGTCTTGTTAATAAAGACTCAATCTTTCATACCCCTTGGTGACTGTTGTAAATATATTTTCTATCTGCTTCTGGATTTCATGCCACCACGTGCACTACCACACCTAGCCATTGTACTGACACTTCTACTTCTACTATGTTTTCCTGTATGACTTGGGTCCATCCTGTTTTCATGATCCAACATTCACATTGTAGGGGCCCCAACATGCTGTCAGGGACTCATTTATTTTTAAACCCAGACCTTTATACAAGACACAATGTACAGTTTGTCACTATATATATATATATATATATATATATATATATATATATATATATATAGTTTTTTTTTTTTTTTACATAAACCACATAACATTAACACTGAAACATTGAAATTCATGCATTCCATTTACACAAAATATTACAAGAAATTAAAAACTATATATATATATATATATATATATATATATATATATATAGGATTCTTTATTTGTTTATTTGTGATATATATATATATATATATATATATATATATATATATATATTATTTTTTATTTTATTTTTTCAATCAGAAACCTGACAGCAAAAAAGTTATTTTTCTATATAAGGTGACAGCTTTTACTGGAAGTTCTCCAGTGTGCACCTTCACTTAGGATGACTGAGTGGGAGCAGTATTCCTCTTTTCAGTCTGTGCTAAGTCTTTCTGCCAGGACTCTCCCTCTTCACAAAGCTTTCTTCTCCAGTCCATTAGCTCTTGTAATGCAGCACTCTCATTTTCAGACATTCTAAGCTGATGAATTACCTGGAAGTGAAAGGAAATCAAGTCACAATCTTCATTTAAACACCGAGGGGAAGATTTATGAAGTAGTCCTATACTTAGATTTTCTTCCTTGCCCATAGCAACTAATCACAGCTCAGCTTTCATTTCCCATATTGTTTTGGCAGAATGAAAGTTGAGCTCTAATTGGTTGCTATTGACAACAATGAATATATATACTTAGATAAGTCACCTAAATAATAACGACCACATGGCAATGTTACATTTGAGCCTTGACCCCGGACTTCTTTTTGATGCCAGGGCTAAATACAATACATTGCCTCTCAGCCAATCATTGGCCAGAGTGGGACACCAACCATGGGCACAAGGAAGGGGATCACACTGGGGACCGGAGAAGATTCCAAAGGCACCAGGAGAGGCTGCAATCCTCTTGTTATGTATACTAAAGGAGAACAGAGGGAGCACTCATGATTGGGAAGTAACTTCAAGTCGTTTCTTTATTCTTTAAAAGTCGGTGTGGTGCATACAATACATAAAGCGGGGCGCCAGGAGTCCGCGAACAGACCTGGTAAACAGCTGCTTTCATGCCAAACAAGCAGCGCTTCTTCTGGCCAACCCCTTCTGTCACCTGGGAGCAGGTAAATACACCTACTTACTCCACATCATGGAAGAGGGCGTTACACTTCGTTCATCAAAGTAGTCTAAAAACAACAATTGCAAAAAACAACCTTTACAAGCCTCCAGCAAGCATTAAAAAGCATTCATCTCCAATCTGTCATTTAAGCCTAGATTTCCCAAGGCATTAGTTTTGAGAATCCAAATGCCTTCTTTCTTCAGAAGATTCATACGTTTGTCCATGCCAGCCGCTGCAGCTACTCGTTCTATGCCCAAGAATTGTAGTACTTTGGGATCATTATGGTGTGTCTCCTTCACATGCTGCATCAGTCTGCGGGAGCCTTTACCCGTTTTGAGGGAATTTACATGCTCCCGAAATCTAATAATTTTAACGGGCCGGGTTGTACAGAATCTGTTTCAGCTGCAGCGGATGGCATAGACCACATTTTTAGTACGACAACATATGAAATCTCTACATCGTACCCCTATACCTCCTAACATTACAAATTTATTGGTGCAGCAGAAGCTGCACCAATTGCAGGTTCCGCATCTATGCATCCCTTTCAAGGTGCTTTTGGTGAGCCAACTTTCCTCTACCGGAGTATTGAAGCTGCTTCTAACCAAGGTATCTTTCACATTTTTACATTTTTTTTAAGTTACTAGGGGACGATTGGAAACCCATTTTTTCAGATCGGGATCATCCTGCAGCAAGAACCAGTTACTGTTGATGGCTTTCTTTATCTTTTGAGCCATGAGGCTGTAGGCAAAAGAAAAAAAAAGAGATCTTGGTAACTCTTTTGGAACCTTTTATTTTTCAATAATTTCGAACGGTCACAATTAAAAGCTTTCAGAAAGGCCTCTTCTAGAATTTTTTGTGGATACCCTCTCTGACTCTATCGGATCTTGCCTGCTCCACAAAATCCTCATCCCGACTATTAATTCTCCTTAGTCTAAGGAGCTGTCCATAAGGGACATCCCTTTTAACATGTTCGGGGAGATAGGTCCCGTAATGCAGGAGGGAGTTGCAGGCTGTCGGTTTACAATAACCTTTCGTGACAAACTCTCCATGAGTAAGGTTAACTGTCACATCGAGGAATTTGAGGTTCATGTCATTTCCATCGCTTAGGGTGGACACGAAGTCCACAAAGTGGGACTATGTGCCCGTCCAAGCGATGAAAATGTCATCCACGAACCTATGATAGCATGCAATAGAGCCAATAAACTTGTTTTTTTTTTCGTAAAGATGAATTACACTATGAATATGCCTCTGTGTGAACAGCTCAGCAGGCATTGCAAGATCTGAAACATCCAAGGCATCTAATATACACCTAATAGAGGTGGGTGGGGTGCAAGAGCCAACATGGAGGTAGCCACTCCCCCGTATGTGTAATACAACCAAAGAATAAGTTGGCCAGCACTATTGATTCCAAACTATTATATAGACCTGGCTTACAGGTGCAGGCAGCTGGGCTAAATTTACAGCAACAGGAGAATACAGCAGCACACTGCTAGCACAAAGATATAGATAAAACATGAGTATATAGATGAAACATGAGTATATAGATAGAACATGAAAAGTTATACAGCTGTGCCCCAATGCCAGTGGCTGTAGGGCTGGTTTGCAATAATTTCCAGCGCTGGTTTTTATTCCCATTCCGGCCCTGAATACAGTAGTGAAAATGTAGCCCCAAAGCTGTCCGGGCTGCACCGAGCTCATAGACAGCACACACTTAATTTAGATCTTCTAGGACCTTTGGTGATATCATCAGGACTCTAACCCAACAGGAGTCATCCCAGGTCTTGGAAAATACATAGTAACTTCACCATTCACATAAAAGTTTGCCTCATCACTGAACAAAATCTTCTGCGTAAACTGAGGGTCCTGTTCCAATTTTTGTTTTGTCCATTCTGCAGCACCTGAAACTACTGATACTGGAAGCCTGTGCTAGCATTTCTCCTGCAGTGTTGCTATCAGTGTGTGCATTGACAATCCAGCACAATGGGCAGCACATTGAACACATTTTATAAGTGGTCAGAAACTTGTAAATAACTCATGAAAGAATAAAGTTACATTAAAAACAAGCACAACATTGTTTTTCTTGTGAAATTCCCAATAAGTTTGATGTGTCACATGACTCTTCCTATTGAAAAAACTAAAGTTGGATTCAAAATGGTCGACTTCAAAATGGCCGCCATGGTCACCATGCATCTTGAAAAGTTTCCCCCCCCCCTCACATATACTAATGTGCCACAAACAGGAAGTTAATATCACCAAACATTCCCATTTTATTAAGGTGTATCCATATAAATGGCCCACCCTGTAGAATTCAAATGCCTTGATGAGCAGACTTCTATTTATCTTAGGAACCATGGCCGAAAAAGTTTCCTAAAAGTAATTCCTTTTTTAAAAATGTTTTACAAAAGGTTTGCTGAAGGTGACTATAGTGTTTTGTTTTGTGTTTACTTTGCTGTGTCATTCACTGCTCCAAGGTAATTTTATCAAATGTGCCGAAAAGGATAGGTTTTAACACAGGTTTTTTTTTCTATCCTACCTTTGTTTTTGAAAACTGCCATTGCTGTTTTTAAGCCAAAGTCAGGAGTGGATCCACCATGAAAGAGAAGTATAAATCCTTCTTTTATATTTTCCATTCATTCTGATTACACTTCTGGCACAAAAACTGCAGTGGTTATCCAAATACAGTGGGGCAAAAGAGTATTTTGTCAGCCTCCAATTGTGCAAGTTCTCCCACTTAAAAAGATGAGAGAGGCCTGTAATTTTCATCATAGGAATACCTCAACTATGAGAGACATAATGAGAAAAAAAAAAATCCATAAAATCACATTGTCTGATTTTTAAAGAATTTATTTGCAAATTATGGTGGAAAATAAGTATTTGGTCACTGACAAAAGTTCATCTCAATGCTTTGTTATATACCATTTGTTGGCAATGACAGTCAAACATGAGGTCAAACATTTTCTGTAAGTCTTTACAAGGTTTTCACACACTGTTGCTGCTATTTTGGCCCATTCCTCCATGCAGATCTCCTCTAGAGTAGTGATGTTTTGGGGCTGTCACTGGGCAACACAGACTTTTAACTCCCACCAAAGGTTTTCTATGGGGTTGAGATCTGAAGACAGGCTCGGCCACTCCAAGACCTCCACGATACATGGCCCCATTCATTCTTTCCTTTACACGGATCAGTTGTCCTGGTCCCTTATCAGAAAAACAGCCCCAAAGAATGATGTTTCCACCCCCCATGCTTCACAGTAGGTATGGTGCTCTTTAGATGCAACTCAGCATTCTTTCTCCTCCAAACACGACGAGTTGAGTTTTAACCAAAAAGTTGAACTTTGGTTTCATCTGACCATAAGACTTTCTCCCAATCCTCTTCTGGAACATCCAAATGCTCTCTAGCAAACTTCAGATGGGCCCGGACATGTACTGGCTTAAGCAGGGGGACACGTTTGGCACTGCATGATTTGAGTCCCTGGCGGTGTAGTGTGTTAATGATGGTAGCTTTTGTTACTTTGGTCCTAGCTCTCTGCAAGTCATTCTCTAGGTCCCCCCGTGTGGATCTGGGATTTTTGCTCACCGTTCTTGTCCTCATATTGACTCCACAGGGTGAGATCTTGCATGTAGCCCCAGATCGAGGTAGATTATCAGTGGTCTTGCATGTCTTCCATTTTCTAATAATTGCTCCAACAGTTGATTTCTTCACACCAAGCTGCTTAACTATTGCAGATTCAGTCTTCCCAGCCTGGTGCAGGTCTACAATTTTGTTTCTGGTGTCCTTCGACGGCTCTTTGGTCTTGGCCATAGTGGAGTTTGGAGTGTGACTGTTTGAGGTTGTGGACAGTTGTCTTTTATACTGATAACAAGTTCAAACAGGTGCCCTTAATACAGGTAACGAGTGGAGGACAGAGGAGACTCTTAAAGAAGAAGTTACAGGTCTGTGAGGCCCGGAAATCTTGCTTGTTTTTAGGTGACCAAATATTTTCCACCATAATTTGCAAATAAATTCTTTCAAAATCAGACAATTGAATCTTATGGATTTTTTTTCTCATTATGTCTCTCATAGTTGAGGTATACCTATGATGAAAATTACAGGCCTCTCTCATCTTTTTAAGTGGGAGAACTTGCACAATTGGTGGCTGACTAAATACTTTTTTGCCCCACTGTAAATGCCAGAAACATGTGTGGAAACTGGTGGATTGCAGTACCAAGACAGGTTTTTGAACTTGGGGTTATTCATAGTTATTCATGGTCTGGAGAATAGATGGCATAGAGGCCACCTGATTACAATGCACAAGTATATCAATGGACAGTACAGAGATCTTTCTAGTGAGTGATCATTTTACACATGGGTCTGAACCGGCACCTAGAGAAAACAAGGTAACCATCATCATAGATAGGGATTATTTACTGTAAGAGCAGTGACACTACGGAACATTCTGGTTTATTCATTGAACAAGTGCCTCTGTATTTTTATAAGTTATGGCTGCTTGTCTTCTGCAGATAGACTGTTGATATTGGAAATCTTTCTGTAATCTGTATCTGAATTCTGTACTATAGGGCATTTGGTGTCCACGGCATAGGAATTTATGCCTTCCTTTGGATAAACACAATAATAATATAAGTTGGTGTACCTTTTTACACCTAACCAATCATATTATGTAACTATTTAACATGCAAAAAGAAGTTGTTCCACAATTGACTTGCTTTATTGATCGGATATTTTTGAAGCAGCCAGATAAAATTTGAAATAAGCTGAATAGAATTTTCGATAAAACATTTGATATTTTTTCATGAGAGATACAATTATTATTAGATGAACTGCTTTGTCTTTGTCACAAAAAATATTAGATCCTTAATGGTTAACAAGAGGCATTTTATTTTATTTTCATTGTGGTCCTCCAGAAAACATTCATTAAAGGAGAAGTATCACATACAAAAATGACATGCCCCCTCCATATATCTCAATGGCAGAGGCAAAGATAGCCAAACAGCTCTCCCATAGAGATATATGGATTGGACAAGTCAACAGCCACTTTGTGGGTCGACACGCTCTGTTCCCAGAGAGAGCCGTGAGCCCCGTACAGGAGATGGCGCGGGGGTAGGGGGGGGGGGGGATTTGGGGTTGGGGAAGGTGGTGTCCCAGGGTTGGACCCCCGTGATCTAAGACTTGTTCTCTATCCTGCGGATAAAGGATAAGTTTTGGTAAATGATATATCACCTTAAAGCTAATAGTACATTTTGAACAGAACATTCATTAAAGGGGTAGTCCAGTGCTGAAAAACGTATCCCCTATCATAAGGATAGGGGATAAGTTTCAGATCGCTGGGGTCCCCCGTGATCTCCTGTACGGGGCCCTGGCAGCCCGTGGGAAGGGAGCGTGTTGACCACTGCACGAAGTGGCAGCTGACACGCCCCCTCAATACAACTCTATGGCAGAGCCGGAGCACTGCCTTCGGCAATCTCCGGCTCTGCCATAACGATGTATTGAGGGGGGGTGTCAGCCGCCACTTCATGCGGTGGTCAACATGCCTCCTTCCCGTGGGCTGCCGGGGCCCCGTACAGGAGATCGCGGGGGGCCCCAGCGGTCGGACCCCACGCGATTTGAAACTTATCCCCTATCCTTATGATAGGGGATATACGTTTTTCAGCACTGGACTACCCCTTTCATAAATGTTCTGTTCAAAATGTACTACTATCTTTTAGCAGGATGAGTATATTTTTTTTTTCTATGGAAAAGTGGAAGCATTGTATAATCACAAAGGAAACATGTAAATATAGATTTAGCCTCTGAATATATTTAAAAAAAAAACAACACCACAAAATATAATGCACTCATAAGGGGCCCTGAAATGCTCTAATGCTTAAAAAAAAAATGCAACATAAAAAATGTTCCAATTATTTAAAATTAATTGTAGGAAAAGCCTCTCAGGTCTTCGTGCACATTGTGTACATTATTCCATTAATCTTCTTTTGGTAATGAATGTATATGGAACAGCCTGGAGTACAGAGGGAACCACTATGGCTCCAATTAGTTTAATACAATTATTAGTTATGTTATTATATATTGTACTTCTGCCAATAGAAAAAAATATAGGCATACAGAAGATTCTTTGTATAAGCTGTCAAATATGCTAGGGTTGCTTGTAATTGGCTAAAATATGTGTGGAAGGGAAATTACCTTTTATGGGAATATGTGAGTACAAATTGCTTAATACTACAGATTCCATATAGTGAAGGTAGTATAACACTACCCTTCTATTACCTATCACCACTTAATCTTCATTTTGTATAGTGTCATGTATATATTCATGCTCAGTTATTGAGAGGAATGTAACTATTATCGCAGGTTTAATAAATGAATGGTGAGTAAGGTAATACCTCAGTGGATTTTGAGCAATTTATTGCTTCATAATCTATTTGCTACATTTGACATAGTGGATGATCCAATACTCCTTCATGACCTCCGTTCCTTCGGCTTAAATATTGCTGTCCTATCCTGGTTTTCCTTTTGTCTCTCTGATGATACTTGTGTGTCTTTGCTTGCTCTACCCCCTTTATGGTTAATTGTTAGATGCCCCATTGTTTAATCTATACACAATCCCATTTGGCAGAATAAAAGCAGATATGGTTGTCAGTAACATCTTTATGTTGACACCCAAAAATGATTCTCTAAGGACATTTCTCCTTCCTTCTGTTGGCTGTCTCTGCGATTATGTTCTCTCTATATGTTAGACTTTGAAATGAGTACCTTCTGTTTCATCCATTTTCATCCTTTCCTGGACCAGATATTTATGTCTGTAACACAAGCCTCCTCCCCAGAGATCAGAAGTTATATCTGACTCAGATCTATCCTTTGTCTTCCTGTCTAAGCAATTGCTAAATCCTGTTGCATTTACTGAAATACATATTTCTTGTATCTGTCCATAACTCACCACAGACACTGCTTAAACCCTAATACAGACTGTAATCATTTTTTACCTAGATCACTGTTACTCACAGTTCATTTGACTAAACATACTCAGTTGACAGGACATAATTTGGAAAAACACAGCCCCAGTCTATATAAGGTTTCACAGCTGACAATTCATATAAGTGAAAATACCAAACCATGAGAAAGAAAGAACAGTCTGTACAGTTCAGAGGCAGTGTTGTATGCAGGCACAGATCTGGAAAAGGGTACAAAAAAAATTCTGCTGTGCTGAAAGTTCCCAAGAGCACAGACTGTGAGACGAGATTTCTCTGGTCTGATGATATCAAACTCTAACATTCTGGCCTTAATGCTAATCTTCAAGCCTGAAGGAAACCAGGAAATGCTTATCACCTGCCCAATACCATCCCTACATTGAAGCATGGTGGCAGCAGCATCAGGCTGTCAGGGTGTTTTTCAGCAATAGGGATAGGGAGACTGGTCAGGGTTGAGGTAAAGCTTAATGGAGCAAAGTATGTTCCTAATAAAAATCTGGGCACTTAGCCGAATGTTTACCTTCCAACAAGACAATGACCTTAAGCATGAATCCAATACAATGCAGGAGTGGCTTAGGAACAACTCTGTGAATGTCCTTAAGTGGCCAAGCCAGAGCCCTGACCTGAACTCAGTTAAACTGAACCCAGTTGAGAGACCTGAAAATAGCTGTCCGACAGTCCGCATTCAACCTGAGAGGATATGCAGAGAAGAATGGCAGAAAATCTGCAAATTCATGTGTGCAAACCTTGTGACATGCTCAGTAGGATAGAAGACCATCTTGTACCATTTGATACACATTTAACCTACATTAAGCAATACTTCCCCATTTTTTGCATACTGATTAAATATACAATGTGATCTGAGGTCTCTGAGCTTATGCTAATCCTTTGAACTACATGTTTTTTAATTTGTTATATAAATGTAACACTGCTGGTTGGCATGTGTCCGGGTTCTTACCAGTGCCGAGTGACATTCTGCTGTGTCTGCTGTATTTCATGGTCGTCCTGCTCTGATATGTTTAATGCTACAGTTTTTACTCTGGCCACTAGGGGCCACGCGTGAGCACTGGCTGAGTTTTATAGAGTCAGTGTGCACTCCATGGTAGTTCCCCCTCCAATCTCTGCAAGGCACTCCCTATATAAAGAAGCCTCACCTGTTGCCTAAAGCCTCAGCAAGGTTGCAATTCCTGTACTGCAAAGGTCTCTGTTGCCTGACCTGAAGTCTGTCTGCTTAGCCTATCTGTCTGCTGATCCTGTGTTGCTAATCCCTGCCTTTATGCTGGACTTTGCCTTTGCCTCAGCCCCTGGAACCTGGCCTGTCTCTCCTGTTATGAACTTGGAATTTTTATTTTTACCAGTGTTTGGATTGGATGTATGTTTGCTGTTTGTTGCAGCCTTCACCCATAGCCATCTTGGCTAGCTGTTGTCACAGTACCCACATTGCTAAATAGCACCTTAATCAGCTCTGCTGCATCTGGCCTTAGTATCAGTTTGCCCCATTCTGCCTGCCTGGTCGGCTGCCACTTGTTGCACAGTGGGTCCACACCTGTGGGGCTTTACAATAAACTCCAAGCACTGATAAGACATTCTTAGTCATCATGATTTGAATTGTGACAAATTTCTTCCACAAGGGCCATGTGGTTTCTGAATATTGCGATTTAGACCATATTTGATCTACAATTTATTTCCACACTATACATGATGATTAATTGATACTTTTATTATGCTTTTTAACTTTGCTTGTTTATTGGCTTGTTGGGTCTATTAATTGTACGCTTAATATATAGTGATCTAGTCTATTTTAAACTATTAATTTCCCTAGCCTAGAGGCGTGATTTCTTGTTATAATTTCCTCTTGGTTTTTTTCCCTTCTCCTAGGCTATAGTAGAATAATCAGACACTTTGGCTATGGAGTTTTGTATTCATAATTACACAGTGAGCTACATACAAACTGTTTATGCTAAAATGTATTAGGAGGCCTGTGCTCTACCAAAACATCTTTGTTGTAGTAGGGTATCGAAGTTAAACACTTATCTTCTGTCAAATCACATGGAGCCCCCGCAATCTGACACTTTTCCTCTATCTTGTGGATAAGAGATAAGTGTTTTAATTTGGACTGGTACTTTATGAAAACTTAACCCATTAAGAATAAATTAAAGGGAAACTCTGGTAAAAAGAACATGTTATCCCCTATGCATATGATAGGGGATAAGTGTCTGATCGGGGGGGGTTTCAGACTGCTGGGATCCCCAGTGATCTCATGCCCAGCCCCTCAGCTCTCTGCATGCATGGACCGACCTCCGCTCCGACCTCTGTATGGATGACTGTTGACCACGTCCCTCCATGTATCTCTATGTGAGAGCCGGATATGCACGAACGCTGTATCTCAGGCTCTCCTATAGAGATACAAGGAGGGGTGTGTCGGCCTTGGTCATCAGTAAACCATGCAATCCATACACGGTGCGGAGGTCAGTCCATGCATGGAGGGAGCCGGAGTGACGGGCAGGAGATCGCAGGGGGTCCTGTGGTTAGGGGATAAGATGTTCTGTACCGGAGCTCCCCTAAGAAAGGACGCTTTCAAATATAGTGACTTATAATAAAAATTCAGAATTATAAGAATGTTTCCAAAGTATAGATATTAAAAGTAAAATTTCAGAATCGCCCTATAAAATGAATGATATGCTTATGATTTTTCATTACTGCAGCTTCCCAGCACTTCCACTTTTTACTGGCTGATAATTCCCCGGGTTAGAGTACAGATCTGCCTGCAAAGTAGCCAGACAACATTAAACTCCCAAGCTGTACAGTATATTCCCACATTCTTTTCATTGCAGTTTTAGCTATCTGAACTGGCAAATAAAAGCATGAAATTGGAGACAGGAAACTAGGAGCTGCATCAGACAGGACACGCACACATACGTGCTTCTTTTTAAGATGCCAGTATCGTATTTAAATCTTTCGAGTGCCTGCTTCATTGATTTAACAATCATACTTTTATATGAAGTCTAGTTAAATTTTAGCACCAGCGTTTCATGAGTTTTCTATAGCTAAGGACCATTAATATAACAATCTGAGGAAACACATGTTCACTTCTAATAAATTATTGACGCATCATTGTGACTGTAAAATAGCAATAGAAACATAGTATATCCTGAATGCTCAAAGTGCAATGGGGCATTATAAAATACCACTGTACCAAAAAGCAACGTGTTTGCTAGTAAAACGTTATACAAGAGCATCATTGTAGTGTCATTAGTGAAAAGACTGGAAACCTCATATAGGAGCAGAAGTGTTTTCCCTCTGCTCCGGATTAAGCATGCCATATGTTGGTTATCATGCTAGGATCCTATAATTAGTGCCGATTTTGTTACATTAATTAAGCGAGTTTAAAATAAACATCAAAAGAACGACTCTATGGAGGTTACTGGAAGCGCTAAAGGAAGGTTCCTGCAGATACATGGGTGTATTGTACGCTGACATCAGGGTTGTAAATAGAATTAATGTTTTATCAAGAGCTATGGCAAAAAGATGGAGATGGGGCATTTTATTTATTTACTAAATATGTGCCTTGTGTCCCTTTTCAAGCTGTGTTTCATAAATGCAGAATGAATATTAATGCTGTGAATACATTCCCTCGCTTTTTTCTTCTAATATGTGGCTTGCATTTACTTCAAAACATTTTTGCTTTTTTATTGCTGTAAGATATTAACACATACAGTAGCCATACCATGCAGATAACCATTACATGGTATTGGTATCGCCATCCTGTAAGCTAAAAGTCTCCAAAATGATTATAGAGGAGACCGTACCTAGAATAAAAAAAATAAAAAAAATGTTTCTAAGGAGAGAAAACTCCAGCCAAAATGGACTTATTCCCTATCAAAATGAATTTATCCCGTGATCTCTGGAACAGGTCTCTCTCAGTGAGGAGCAGTGACGGCACACAATCAATTCATTTCTATGGGATCACTGACGATGCCTTAATGCTGCACTCAGATCTCTTTGGTACCCCCATAGAAATGAATGGAGCGGATACCATCCCAGTGGTCAGACTCCTCTGTGATCAGCTATACTGTGGATAGGGGATATTTTCATTTTGGCTGGAGTTCTCCTTTAAGGCTGTGTTCACATTTGCATTGGAGGGTCCATTAGAAGCCACTACAACAGATTTAATAGAAAATGCCTAATGCAATAGAGCAGCATGCAGCACTATTTTTGTCAAAATTCTGGCTACCATGACAGAAACCTATAATAAAAGAGAAAGAAGAGGGACCGCACCTCGTGTATTACCCAAGACACAGGGTGGAATGAGGGGTAGGACAGGGCACCAGCCTAACGGTTGGCCGCTCACCTTGTAGTGGATAGATTGCGCTTATCACCCCAAGATAGGGGTACAGTCAGAAGCTTGATTGGAATGAACTGCGAAGCCTATTGGGTCACAGGGGTGGGGAACCCAATCCTGTTCAGTGAAGTAGATATAAAGAGCAAAATACGACCATACGTCAGGCGCTGTTCCAATTTCCAAGGTAAAATAAATGTAGCCAAAGCAATATGGCGGTTAAAGTGCCAGCAGGCACTATATTTATTAAAGTAACCAATTATGCGTTTCGGAGTTAGAACCCTCCTTCCTCAGATTGGCATGTGCAATGAAATACAGACAATATATTTATAAGCAAACAAAATGGATGCCAGGTCAAAGGGGGAGTCAAAGTTACTCATCCCACTTTGACCTGGCATCAATTTTGTATGCCTATAAATATATTGTATGTATTTCATTGCACATGCAGATCTGAGGAAGGAGGGTTCTACCTCAAAAACGCGTCATTGGTTCTTACTTTAATAAATATAGTGCCTGCTGGCACTTTAACCGCCATATTGCTTTGGCTACGTTTATTTTACCTTGGAAATTGGAACAGCGCCTGACTTATGACAGAAACCTGACAGACGTCATTAACCTCTTAAGGAGGCAGACATTTCTTATTTTTTCCTCTCCTCTCAGTCAATGAGCACAACACTAAGGACAAATTTTTTTTTCTGTTGAAAGAGCTATATGAGGGATGTTTTATGGAAAAATTTGTTCTTTGAGCACGAACATTTTTTTCGTGGCATATTGTACTTTATGTTAGTGGTAAATTTTTGTTGATATTTGCATCATTTCTTGGTGAAAAATTCAAAAATGTCATGAAAAATGTAAAAATGTTGCATTTTACTAACTTTGAAGCTGTCTGCTTGTATGAAGAATAGACATGGCAAATAAATTAGGTACTGATTCACATATACAATATGTCTACTTTATGTTGGCATCATAAAGTTGACATGTTTTTACTTTTTCAAGACCTTAGAGGGCTTCATAGTATAGCAGCAATTTTCAAATTTTTCACGAAAATTTCTAAATCTGAATTTATCAGGGACCAGTTTAGTTTTCAAGTGAATTTGAGGGTCATAATGTTAGAAATCCTCCATAATGGACCCCATTATGAAAACTGCACCCCTTAAAGTATTCAAAATGACATTCAGAAAATGTGTTTAGGTGTTTCACAAGAATAGCAGCAAAGTGGAGGAGAGAATTGAAAACACATTCTTGTAGCCTCAATTTTTATTTTTACAAGGGGTAAAAGGAGAAAAAGCACCCCAAAATTTGTTACTCAATTTCTCTCAAGTAAGGGAATATCTCATATGTGGATGTAAAGTGCTCTGCGAGCACACTAGAGGGCTCAGAAGAGAAGGAGCAACAATGGGCTTTTGGAGAGCAAATTTTGCTGAAATTTAGGAAGCCCCCATGGTGCCAGAACAAAAAAAACAAAAACACATGGCACACTATTTGGGAAACTACACTCCTCAAGGAATGTAACAGTGAACCCCTCAAGGAATGTAACAGGGAACAGTGAGCCTTGACATTCCACAGGTGATTGACGAACTTTTGTTAAAGTGGGACGTTAAAATAAAAAATTTGATTTTTATCACTAAAATGCTGGTGTTACTACATTTTTTTCCTTTTCACGAGGGGTAATAGGAGTAGGAGAAAATGCCCACTTGTTACATTCCGTGAGGGGTGTATTGTCTGAAATGGGGTCACATGTGTTCTGGCAATATGGTGGCTTTGTAAGCGCACATGGCCTTCAATTCCAGTCAAATTCTCTCTCCAAAAACCCCATTTTGCTCCTTCTCTTCTGAGCCTTGTAAATGGTGTTACAAATTTTGGGGGGCTTTTTCTCCTATTACTCCTTGTGAAAATGAAAAATTTCGGGTAACACCAGCATTTTAGTGAAAAAAATCTAATTTTTCATTTTCACGTCCAACTTTAACAAAAATTCGTCAAACACTTGTGGGTGTTAAGGCTTACTGTACCCTTTATTAAGTTCCTTGAGGGGTGTAGTTTCCAAAATGGGGTCACATGTTTTTTTTTTGCATTTATGTCAGAACCACGGCAACTATCAGCCACCCCTGTGCAAATCACCAATTTAGGCCTCAAATGTACATGGCGCTCTAACTCCTGAGCCATGTTATGCGCCCACAGAGCACTTTACGTCCACAAATGGGGTATTTCTGTACTCAGGAGAAATTATGTTACAAATTTTGGGGGTCTTTTTCTCCTTTTACCTCTTGTGAAAATGAAACACATGGGGCAACAGACACATGACATGTCACACGACTATCCCAAAAACAGTAAAACACACTATGGAGCTGTCATACAATACCTGGCTGCTAGATTGTTCCTTGTTTCTTGCTATGGAACAGTTTGCTGCATTACTTCGATATTTGCAATTCATATCTTCTCCAGACAGACCTAGAATACAGGGAAATAATTCATTTTTAAAGAAAATTTTACACCAAATATCGTGCCACTTAAGTTGTATATTATACATTTTACATATCATCATTTTAAGGCTGATTCCTCCAGAGTGAGCTTTTTTTTTTTTTGTTTGCTGGTCATGAATAACAGACTCTGATTTATTAATTAAAGGCTTTAATAGGGTATATGGAGCATATATCTTTAATAGGTAAAGGAGGGGGAGGGGGGATAGGAGTCTCAAAGTCTGGCCTCTGGCATCAAAAACCCCAGGATAGTGCAAACATGTGCAACTTTTTGCCATGTTCACCAATTTGGCAGGGCTTAGTGTGCAGTAGATTGCAAGGGAACATGGCCTACCACAAATGCCAGATTAAATCGTAAATTGTAGCTGAAATCTACACTAGTTAGGAAATAGTGTAGCTTTCAAAATCATGGTTCATGGGGAGACGCTGAAGCACCCGATTTATTGATAGAAGACTTTGGGTCTATTCACACAGCAGAATTTTTGCTTGGCGAATTCCGCCTCAAATTAAAGCCCATAGACTTCTATGGGATTCCGCACTCCCATTCACAATTCAGAAGTTTGAATAGGAGTGCGGAATCCCAT
This sequence comes from Hyla sarda, assembly GCF_029499605.1. NCBI lineage: Eukaryota > Metazoa > Chordata > Amphibia > Anura > Hylidae > Hyla > Hyla sarda. The sequence continues at coordinate 171,568,988 of NC_079190.1, read as the reverse complement.
AGAAGTCAATATGGGCTTTAATTTGAGGCGGAATTCCGCAAGTGGAAATTCTGCCGTGTGAATAGACCCTTTGTCTGCAGTTACTTTCACAACAATTAGAATATTATATACTGTTTGGGGTATTTTTATTGTGTTTTAAGTGATAACTTATTATAAGCTATTTAGGAAATAATTATTAGGCAAGAAATAAATATTTCCAGGTAAATCTCTATAAACATTCCATGGGTTGCTCAAATGCAGTTTTGTAAATTTGTGAGATGTTTATTTTTTGTAGCAAAGAAGGCAATTTCTTTTATTATATTTTGGTCACCTGGAAATCTTTGTACCAAGAAACTAGTTTAATTTGATCCTTCCTTTTTACCCTGCTAAAGCAATGACATGGACATTTGAAAAGTTGTGTAAGTAAGGATGTTGGTAATGTTTAATCGAGAAGGTAAACAACGGTAATTTTAGCTCTGCCAGTCACAGTGTGCTTTTTTTGACTCAAGGATGTTCCATTAAATTAAGACTAACCTGTGAAATATTAAATAAACAAAGGGCAGAATGTGTATATATATATAATTCCTGTACAGTATTTTTAGATGTGTCAACCCTGCTAGAAAGGTAGGCAGGGTTCATACAGCATAAAAAATGTGCGCATATTTTATTTATTCTCGCATTTTCAGATGTAATTTCGGCCATAATTCTATTATAAGCATATTTTTTATGCTGTTTGAACCCAGTCTTTCACAGCACTTGATGATGGCTTATGAAATTGTTAAATGGACCCTTCCAAGAATTTATTGATGAAATTAAACAAGAAAAATAATTTCCCTCATTGTTGGTCAGCTTGTAGAATTATCTGGATAATCCTGAAACAAATGGGACCACAGAGGTTAATTTTCTGCTGATCTGTTCCACACTCAGCTGGCAACAAACTAAGAGGAAAGGCTTAAAGGGGTTATCCGTATAAAAAAAAATGTCTTACTTTGTCCCTTATGCAAATAGGTTTGATTATCCAATGTAATACAGGTGTAATACTCGCTGTATATAGGTGAAATACAGTGAGATATGGTAAACTCCCCAGTACAGGTCACCTGTCTAACCCAGGAAGAAGTATAGTGCCGCCTACAATAAATCAAAATAGCCAAATCACCAGATCCAGATGGCATTCACCCTCGTGTTCTAAAGGAATTAAATAATGTAATAGACAGACCCCTATTTTTAATATTCAGGGACTCTATAGTAACAGGGACTGTTCCCCAGGACTGGTGCATGGCAAATGGGGTGCCAATGTTAAAAAAAGGGGGTCAAAAGGTGACCCCGGGAATTGTAGACCTGTCAGTTTAAAGGGGTATTACAGGCAAAAACTTTTTTTATATATATCAACTGGCTCCGGAAAGTTAAACAGATTTGTAAATTACTTCTATTAAAAAATCTTAATCCTTCCAATAGTTATTAGCTCCTGAAGTTTTCTGTCTAACTGCTCAATGATGATGTCACGTCCCGGGAGCTGTGCATGATGGGAGAATATCCCTTGCATGATGGGAGAATATCCCCATAGGAGCTGCACAGCTCCTGGGACGTGAGTCATCAGAAAGCAGTTAGACAGAAAACAGCAACTCAACTTCAGAAGCTAATAACTATTGTAAGGATTTAGATTTTTTAATAGAAGTAATTTACAAATCTGTTTATCTTTCCAGAGCCAGTTGATATATTAAAAAAAGTTTTTGCCTGGAATACCCCTTTAACCTCCATTGTATGTAAATTGTTTGAGGGTTTTCTAAGAGATGCTAATTTGGAGTATCTTCATAAAATTAAATGTATGACTCCACAGGGGTGTGGAAATTTTATAAAAAACTACTTGTCCACGGGACTAAAATGGAGCAAAATCTACTTGTCCCTCATGACGATCCACTTGTCCGGGCCAATTTTCGCTTTTACGCTCTAATTTTTTCCTCCTCGCCCTATAATAGCCATAACTACATACTATAAGGATACCTTTTAATTTTTCAATAACATATTCTCTGAACAAAAAAAAAAAAAAAAAAAAAATATACATAATTTAGCAGATTTGGTGGTTTTCTTTTCTACGCCATTTACCTTGTGGTTGAGGTAACATGTTGTTTTGATACTTTAGGCCGCCTGATTACAGAAATACCAGATTTGTATCGTTTACGTCATGTTTTACTAATTCTGAACTTTTTCTAATTTTTTGGATTGCCATTTTTTAACCCTTGTAGCTTTAGTTTTTTTCCGCATTACAGGCTGTATGAGGGCTCATTTTGCGCCATAATCTGTTTTGTGTATCGGTACCATTTTGGTATTGATCTGACTTTTTAATAGCTTTTTAACTTTTTTTTTCTGGGATATTTTTCTGGGATATTCTGGGATATTCTGTAATCTGTGTTTTTTTGTACATTTATCGTATGGGATACATAATGTTATATTTTAATAGGTTGTACAATTACGCACGAAGCGATACCAAATATGTTTATTTTTATTATGTTTGCATGTTTTTATATAAGAAAAGGGGGCAATTTGAACTTTTAACATGGAAGGGGTTAATGCAGTGGTCTTCAAACTGTGGCCCTCCAGATGTTGCAAAATTACAACTCCCAGCAAGCCCGGACAGCCAACGGCTGTCCTGGCATGCTGGGAATTGTAGTTTTGTAACATCTGGAGGGGCACAGTTTGAAGACCACTGGGTTAATGTGTGTCTTTCAAACTTTTTTTAAAACTTTTTTATTTTATTTTTTTTACACTTTATTACACTTATAGGAGGAATCATTAGATTCCTCAGACAGATAAATAGAGTTCTATTGAACTCTATTAATCTGTGTGCACTGTGATCCATTGATAGAGCCTAGTCCAGCCAGGCTCTATCAATGACAAAGCGGGACAGCAGGGAACAGAGGTAAGCCCTCCGGCTACCTCCATAGTGGATCGCCCCCCTGCGATCGCGCTGGGGGGGGGCGATCCACCCCACTAGCCCACCAGGGAGCATTCACATGTCCCTTTAGATGCCGCTGTCAGCTTTGACAGCGGCGATCTAAAGGGTTAATAGCCAGCCGCGGCAATCGCCGCATGCTGGCTTTTAGCGGCGGCCCCCGGCTACTGAGAACAGCCGGGGGCTGCAGAGTATGGAGCGGGCAGGAATCCCGAGCCCACTCCAAACTCCCCTGTGAGCGCCGCAAGCATCTCCCCTTGCAGACGTGCCTCCTCCCCTCAGCTCTCCGAAGCTACAGCTGGGGGGAGTGAAGGCAGAGGACGCAGGTCTGCACGGGGAGCAAGAAGCCACTCCCCCTCATCTCCCCCCCGCACGTCTGCAGAGCAGGGTAGAGAAGACAAATACTGTACACAGCTTCTCATCTTCCCTGATCTGCTTCGGAGGACACAGGCTGCAGAGTATGGAGCGGGCAGGAGTCGGGTGCCCTCTCCATACAGACTGCAGATCGCCGCCGCACTTGTCAGGGCTAAGGGCCAGACAAATTCACCTGCCCGGCGCCCAAAACTGCTAGTCCCAGGCGTCGGGCGATAGGAATTCCACATCCCTGCTCCATATTAGCATGGCTTTATGAGGAATAGGTCCTGTCAAACTAACCTGATCAGCTTTTATGAGAAGGTGAGCTCAAGAACAGGGGGAATCACTGGATGTTGTATATCTGGATTTTTCCAAAGCATTTGATACAGTGTCACATAAAAGGTTGGTGCATAAAATGAGAAGGATTGGGCTGGGGGAGAATGTGTGTAAGTGGGTAAGTAACTGGCTCAGTGATAGGAAACAGAGGGTAGTTATCAATGGTACTTATTCTGATTGGGTGACAGTTACTAGTGGGGTACCACAGGGGTCCGTCTTGGGTCCTGTTCTATTTAATATATTCATTAATGACCTTGTAGAGGGGTTGAATAGTAAAGTAGCAATCTTTGCAGTTGATACAAACTCTGTAAAGCGGTAAACACTATAGAGGACAGTGCACTGTTACAAATAGATCTGCATAGGTTGGAGGTTTGGGCTAGGAAGTGGCAGATGAAGTTCAACACTGATAAATGTAAGGTTATGCACATGGGGAGGAAAAATCTGGGCTGGGATTATGTATTAAATGGGAGCACTGATATGGAAAAGGACTTGGGAGTCTTAATTAATAGTAAATTTAGCTGTAGTGACCAGTGTCGGGCAGCTGCTGCCAAGGCAAATAAAATAATGGGATGCATTAATAGAGGCATAGATGCCCACGACAAGGAAATAATTCTACTGCTGTACAAATCACTAGTCAGACCACACATAGAATACTGTGTACAGTACTGGGCACCAGTGTACAAGAAAGATATAGTGGAGCTGGAGAGGGTTAAAAGACGGGCAACCAGAGTAATACGGGGAATGGGAGGACTACAGTACCCAGAAAGATTATCAGAATTAGGGTTATTTAGTTTAGAAAAAAGAAGGCTTAGGGGAGACCTAATAACTATGTATAAATATATCACGGGGCAGTACAGATATCTCTCCCATGATCTATTTATACCCAGGACTGTATCTATAACAAGAAGGCATCCTCTATGTCTTGAGGAAAGAAGGTTTCTACACCAGCACAGATGGGCGTTCTTTACTGTAAGAGCAGTGAGACTGTGGAATTCTCTGCCAGAGGAGGTGGTCATGGTGAACACTGTAAAAGCGATCATAAGGGGTCTAGATGCATTTTTGTAGAATAATAACATCGCTGGCTATGTATACTAGATTTATAGGGTCAGAATGTTGATCCAGTGATTTATTCTGATTGCCATATTTAGAGTCGGGAAGGAATTTTTACCTCTAGTATGAGGGTTTTTTGCCTTCCTCTGGATCAACTCAGTAGCGACTCATTAGGGATATAGGTTGAACTTGATGGACTCTGGTCTTTTTTCAATCCAGTCTTTATCATTGTGGCAATGGCTATTCTGCTGGCAACACACTCTGCCTCTCTGTGCATCAGTAAACACAGTGCTGGGGGAGAGAAGGGAGCCACAGTGACTGCTGGTAAATGTAAGAATAAAAGAGCGAGTGCCAGGGCAAATCACATGGCATCACTTCACCAAATATGGACTGTCTATGATCTAAGCGGGAATGGTAAGTAGAACAAAAGCTTTGGGAGCTTTTTTATTCTTCACAGGGTTGTTGGATAACCTCTTTAACAATAATTGTTGTCCTACTGCAGACAGGGAAGAGGAGGAAAGCTTCTGCTTCAACCAGTTCTATTACAGTTAGACAGGAGAAAATGAGAAGAAATTAGAATATGGCTGATCTGGAACACAGAGAAGATTCCATTATATGCTTCTTAGTTTTAACTGTAAAACATGTCAAAGGAAAGAACATATTTAAGAGGGCCTGTGTCCAGTGTAAAAACTATTCTTTTTATATTAGTTTTTATAATTTCAGAGACACAGAGGTGTACAAAATATTAACCTGTAAATGACACAAGATGAGTGACTTGGCTAAACCATAATTCCCCTACGGGTGCTGGTACAGCTCCTAAAGGAAGAAGGAGCTCCTGGTGTTATTCCAAAAATAGGGAGTGTCAATGTCAATTTTCCAGTATTATTAAGGTTGTGCTCACATAAATTATCAGACTTTAAAGGGGTACTCCTGTGGAAAACTTTTTTTATTTAATCAACTGGTGCCAGAAAGTTAAACATATTTGTAAATCACTTCTATTGAAAAAGATCTTAATCCTTCCAGTACTTTTTAGGGGCTGTATACTAAAGAGAAATCCAAAAAAGAAATGCATTTCCTCTGATGTCATGGCCACAGTGTTCTCTGCTGTCCTCTGCTGTCCATTTTAAGAACTGTCCAGAGCAGGAATAAACCCCCATAGCAAACATATGCTGCTCTGGACAGTTCCTAAAATGGACAGTAGAGGTCAGCAGAGAGCACTGTGGTCATGACATCAGAGGAAATGCATTTCTTTTTTGGATTTCTCTTTAGTATACAGCCCCTAAAAAGTACTGGAAGGATTAAGATTGTTTAATAGAAGTGATTTACAAATATGTTTAACTTTCTGGCACCAGTTGATTTAAAAAAAAAAAAAAAGTTTTCCACGGGAGTACCCCTTTAAATCAAACTCAGACCTATACATCAAATCCCCTGCTGACTCTCAGTGTAAAAATAAAAACCAATACCACATGGTAAAGGTATACTGATACACACCTGTCTGGAGGAGGCAAAAACACTTTCATGTACCCTCCAGGAACTCTCCTAGTGTATACTGCAAAATTGTGGCTTAAATAAACTGTGAAGAGAGCCTAACTGTTTTGTAAGATGTCCATACTATAAAAAGTGATGATGCTATATGACGTACATATAGTAAAACCAAATGAAAGCTTTTATGTTCTAGTCAAATTGCACCCTTTGATTTCACTACTTGTATACCACATATGTGAAAGCCACCAAGCCATGCTGCTTGGCATGGACCCTAACAGACAAGGTCGTATCTCAGTAAGTTGAAGCTCATCTCGGCAACCTCGTGGTAAACTGATGACCATACACAAAAAGATATTGCTTTAATCCTCCTTGGAAGAACAGACATCTGCAGAGAGCAGCTTAATACTAGTGAACAGCTGACGTGTGACAAACAATCCATTTGCATAGAATCACACCATGAGTCCCAACATATGTTAGAAGCTACTCACTTGTGAAATAGAATCATCCTCCAGTTCAGTAACTCTGAGTGTCTTTCTTGCATTCTCATCTGGTGAGCAGAAATCCCTCTGAAGCTACATATGTCCATCATTAAGACCATTAAGATCACTCCCTGCCATGTTCCAAATAGGGTAATGCCAACTAGAAGAATTTGCTGCAGCAATATGCATGGCAAATCTGCAGCAGATTACCATGCCAGCCGAGTAGATGTGATTTTGAGTTGCAGATTATAAATTCTGCAGAATGTCAATTTATGTCCCAAATTTATTGAAGATTTCCCCATTAAAATCAACGAGGAATGCAAAATCTACCACAAATCTGCAGCATTTCTGCACCAAATACTTGGTTTCCTGCATATTTCTTTTTACCTAAATAATTTGTCTAGAGTGCATCTTCCCTTAAAGGGGTACTCCACTGGAAAACATTTTCTTTTAAATCAGCTGTTGCCAGAAAGTTAAACAGATTTGTAAATTACTTCTATAAAAAAAAATCCCGAACCTTCCAGTACTTGCTACTACAGCTACTGTATGATACACAGGAAGTTCTTTTCTTTTTGAATTTCCTTTCTGCCTGACCACACGTGCTCTCTGCTGTCACCTTGACACGTCTGTCCATGTCAGGAACTGTCCAGAGCAGGAGCAAATCCCCATAGCAAACCTCTTTTGCGCTGGACAGTTCCTGACATGGAAAGAGGTGTCAGCAGAGAGCACTTGTGGTCAGGCAGAAAGGAAATTCAAAAATAGAAGAACTTCCTGTGTATTACACTGCAGCTGATAAGAACTGGAAGGATTTGGATTTTATGACAGAATTAATTTGCAAATCTGTTTAACTTTCTGACACGAGTTGATTTAAAAGAAAATGTTTTCCAGTGGAGTACCCCTTTAAGGTTCAGGATGGAGTCTGGTTTAAAGGTCTTTGTACTTGTACCTCCTACTGGGATGGGGGTGCTGGTAAGGCATTGTATTATCGACATAAAGACATAACTATTTTCGTTATTCTTGTCCTTATTGTTGACAATGTACTATCACTAGATAATGGCATGTTCTCCCCTTTCTGTTAGCCCAAGCAGTACCCTAGGGAGACATCTCTATCTTTTCCTTATAGTGCCACATGCTACAATGCTTATAAATATAAGGCACTCAAATAGTGGAAATTATCCAGGTACAAGTTTTAACTCTGGTCTAGCAGTGGGTGTTCCAACTACCATACTATCTTCCCATGAATTCCCAGCTCTCTCCTACTTCACCTGGTACTGGTGGAACTGGAGTCTCCATTAAGAACGTCTCTTCAATAGAAAGGAGTTCATTTCTGGGCAACCTTGGCAATAAAATGTTCTAAGTCTAAATAAATAGCCATAATTGTGGTCATGACAAGGTGGGCACTTTGCATTATCATTTTAATGTTGAAATCTAGTGGATTGCTTCAAAATGTGTCATGACTAGAGTTTATAACACTGCCTAACAGCTCTAAACCCCTGTCTATCACTGTTAGGAGTGTATTTAAGTACTTTTAAATAGTTTTTAAGGCTCAGTTATGGTGACATGTTGTAACCCATGGTAAGTATTACACCTCACCCATTTTTAGGCCTATTCACAACAAAATAAAACGGCATAATGTATCCCTGGTCGTCAGTAGATGCCTGCCTGTGTAAATTGGCACACAGAGGCATGGGAATACACAGTGGCTTTATCCCAGCATGCCAAAAGTTATCCCTTTTCTGGGAGTAGCAAGAGGTTCTTAGTCTAGCAAGTAAAGAAGACGGCATGGATTTTTCCAAGCGTTCCAAAAATTATCCCTTTTTTGAGAATAGCAACAGGTTCTTAGTCTAATAAGTGAAGAAGACGGCATGGATTTTTCCAAGAGTTCCAAAAATTGTCCCTTTTTTGGGAGTAGCAACAGAGTTGGCATTCTTAAATAGTGAAGACTGAAGAAGAAATAGCTCTTGTATGAAAAGCCAAAAAAATATCCCTTTTCTGGGGATGATGGGTTGTGTATGTGTAGGCCTGGCTGGAAGTAGGGTGATGGTGGATTGGTGTTACTAGTAGTAGCCCATATGCAGCAAGTGGTAGCTCACTGATGTTAATTGCGTACAGCATGAGATGGAAGACAGACTGTCATGACCGACGGGATGGACAGGGAGAGTGAGCCCTAAGCTTTCCCTAGAAACACTCTCACTGACTACTTGCCCTTCCCCACTAAATGGCAGATCAACAACCATGGTGCCGGTCCCTTCCTGCCGTAAAGTAATAACAATGATGGGAAAAATACAAAACCAAGCTTCATAACATGGAGGAATACGGGTTAGGAGTCTAAACAGGAATACTACTTACAGAGAACAGGCACAAGCAAGACTAACAGTGTGAACACAGACTAAGATAGCAAGGTTAAAGCAGAACGGACATACATAATACTAAAAACCGTCAGATGTTCTAAAAACCAAGCAGACAAACATCTATAATAAACAGGCAAAATAACCATGGTAAAAACTCAGACAAACATAGCAAAGGTAAAACTGATAACATAGTCAGAGTAGACCCAATAACAGCAAAGAGTGTAGCAGAGCTCGGGTTTAAATAGCCCCACCTGAGTACTCATTGGCTAATATCCCCTATTCCCTATCCAGGGGAATAGCACAGAAAACTGATCATACATAAAAAACAAAAAAACAAAAAAACAAAATCTAAACAGGGCCTAAAACGGAAAAATGCAAAAACACAAAATGAACATTACACGTACGGCATGAGATGGCAAACAGATGTCACTAGCGTACAGTATGAGATGGAAGACAGATGTCACGAGCATCCAGCAGAGGTGGTGGTGGTACTGCCTAATCAGTGGCATCTGACACAGGAGGCTTAAATTCCAAACTGATCCATGCCTGATTCATTTTAGCAAAAGTAATTTTTTCCACGCTGCTGGCTGACAATCTTGTTCGCTTCGGGGTGACCAAACGTCAAGTTGCCACCACTGCTGCTGCTCCTGCCTCTTGCTGGGGTAGTTCTGGCAGAGATAGTGGAGCATTGACTCTGCAGAGAGCGGAGACTGGACCCCCGTTCAGCAGGAGTTTGTTGCTGAAAAGCCATGGAAAGCTGGCTGCGTAGCTTCTACTTAAACAAATCCAATTTAGCCTCCTTCTCAGAAGACAATAAAAATTCCCCTATTTTGGGTTCATACTGGGGGTCTAAGAGTGTGGCTATCCAATACTCCTCTCTTCCCTTCAAGCCCACAATATGCTTGTTATTGTGCAAGCAGGAAAGCCATCCTTGCCAGCTTTTCTGAGGGCCCAGCTTGTTTCACCTCTGTCCCATACTGCCAAGGTTGGTCATTCTCCTTCTCGTCCTCATCAGTGTCGCCTTGTGTAAAGTCCTTGTCCCCTCTCTCTTCCATAGAGTCCATCTCCAAATCCTCTTCCTCAGGTCCTACTACCTCCTCATCCAACTCTTCCTCCACAAGGAAAGCATCCGTACTGCGGCCATCAAGATGTGAAGTCTCCTCCATCTCTCCTTCTACCATCATTGCCGTCAGCATCTGCTCCAAGAGGAATATCAGAGGCATTACATCCCCAATGGCTTTGTTTTCCTTTCTGACATATCTTGTAGCCTCCTCAAAAGGCATGAGCACTTGACAAATGTCCCTGATTAGCTGCCAATCCCTGAGCTTTGAATTACACTGGCTCCAGAAATTGCCTTGCTGTTGCATGAGAAAGTCGTTCACAGCTTTGTGCTGCTGGTAGAGGTGTTCCAACATGTGTAAAGTGGAGTTCCACCGTGTTGGAACGTCACAAATAAGGCAGTGTTGGTGAAGACCGTTTTGCGCTGTAGGTGAAGCAAGTCATGTTCAAAAGCATATGAACGTCTAAACCGAATGCAAATTTTCCTGCACGTAGACACCGCTGGCTTGACACTTGGACAAGTTGTAAAGAAACATTTAATCACAAGGTTTAGCACGTGTGCCAAACAGGGAGAATGTGTCATGCCACCTAGATGCAGCGCTTTGATGATATTTGTGCCTTTATTTGCAACAATGTTTCCCAATGTCAGCTCATGACCTGTGAACCAGTGTAAAACCTCTAGTTGCAGAAAGGGCAGCAGCTCCTTGGCCATGGGACTTTTCTCGCCCAGGCTCAGCAGGTGTAACACTGCGTGGCAGCGCTTAACTTTGCAGTGATGAAAGGATAAGCTACGCTCTTTCCCGTGGGGTGAAAGATGTCCATGGAGGAGGAGGATGGGCAGGGGGTATCAGCAGTTGAACTACAATCTCCTGGCCTCATTGTGGTGGAGCCTTGTTATGGAGGATGTTGACACAGTGTGCTGTAAAATGCATGTATTGCCCCTGGCCGTAGCTACTACTCCACGTATCAGCCGTGGCATGGAGTGTTCTGCACACAGGCAAGTTCATGGAGTGGCCTACTCTCTCCGCCACATGATTGTGCGGAACGGGGATGGCTTTCTTTGCAAAATAATGGTGACTAAGTACGCGCCACCTGGGCTGGGCACACCCCATTAGTTGCCTGAAGGCCGTGGAGTCAACAAGATGGTATTGGAGGGCCTGCACCACCAAGATCTTGGCCAGGTAGGAATTAGGGCGCATTACAACAGGGTGACTGGGAGAATACTGTTGTCTGGAGGACATGGATTCCCCAATGGATAACTGACAGGATTGGGAAGGAGGAGGGCACGACACAGATGAGGCACATTCCACAAATGTGCTGCCTGTGGGAGAGGCCTGGCTGTTGGACAGTTGGGAGGAATCTGGAGGATCATCAGTAGCAGCAGCAGGGTTTTCCTCACATTGTGGGGCATTTGGACTGTGCCACCAGTCTTGTGGTGACACTCCATATGCCTAGGTAAAGACATAGTTCCTACACTCGAACCCTGGCCATGGCTTACTTATTACCACGTTCTATGCATCAGGTAAGGTAGAAAAGAAGTTTTACACATGAGAATATTGGACAGGGACTGCACTACCTAACTGTGCCCTTCCTCTGGATGGTTTTTTAATGGAATCTGAACATGCAGCAGTATCGCCATCACCTGAGCTAATCAGACCAGCAGTACCATGCCTTACGTTTCACAGGTTTTCTTCACCTACATCTGCTACACTCTTCTTCACTGATATTGCCACTATCTTCTGTTTTGAACATATCAGCTCATGCCCAGGTGGTTCCTACATCCTGTCCAACATCCCATCATCGTCAACATAAAACTCCTCATCTTCCACACCACTCCTCTCTGCATGGACTTCTTTGTCTCCTTGCTCCCCCTCAGCATAGCCACCTCGACACCTTACTGTATCCCCACCACACCTCGTGTCTAGTGCTATCCTTCTGCGTAGCAGCAGGGGGGGGGGGGGGGGGGGGGAGAGGCAGAGCCAGAGATGAGAAAGCACAGTGTCTAGGATGGAGCTTTCCACTTCCCCATGTGAGTGTAGACGCAAAGAAATCTACTGACCAATGGCCCACCATCATATTGTCAGAGTATGACAGAAACCACATAATCTCTCTCAGGCAGTGAGAACTTGGGATGGCTTTGGAGCTGTCACTACTACCACACAACACCTGGCTGCTGTTGCCGCTACCTGAACTAGTACTGCCACAAACATGCTTACTGGCAGAGAACATGGTGGGGGTATTCTGCCCTCTACCCTGACCACCAAATCTTTTTCCAAACATTTTTTTTTTTTGTTACATTTATCATTTTTGGGTGGTTTTTCACCAATCTACTTGGCAAATCTAAGTTTTAACGCTGTGAACGCTTTTTGCGTGGCAGGGATGACAGATGACTAGTACTAAAGGTGTTTGCGGAACAATATTAAATGCACCAGAACCGTATAACACTACAGGCTAGATACGTGTAACTTCAACACACTTTTTGTGTGGCAGGGATGACAGTACAACAAGTACTGAAGGGGTTTGCAGAAGAATATGAAATGCACCAGAACCGTATAACACTACAGGTTAGATATGTGTAACTTCAACATGCTTTTTGGGTGGCAGAGATGACAGAACAAGGAGTACTGAAGGTTTTTGCAGAAATCTATTATATTCACTTCTCTGTTGACAGGCCCTATAGGCAGATAGGTGCCACTTGAATACTAGGTCTCTCTTTCTAATCTCTATCTCTCTCTTTCTAATTACTAACTGTCCCTATTTCTCCTCTCTTTGTAATCTGTATCTCAGTCTCTATCTTTCTAACCACTAACTGTCTCTATGTCTGGCTTTCTCCTTCTCTATCTCTGTCTCCTCTGTGCAGAAGTTCAAGCGCTCTGAACCACTGTGGGTGGTGTGCTGTGCTGTATCCTATTGGCCTTTGTGCTGATTAACACAATAAGCAGCAAATCACATGATAGACCTGGGTTATCATGTGATCTGCTGATGTCTCTACATCATATCACCGCTCCCTGCCCTTCCTGATTCTTCCGTCTGCCAAAAAAACATGCTTTCAGGGTTTTTGCGCTATTTACTGGAAAAATCCTAAAGTTCGGGTTGAATCCGGGTTCGCCGGATTCGGCTCATTCATCTCTAGTCCTGACCATGGTCATGGTATATTTGGGTATGGTACAAGATATTCATGCTCTAGTAGTCCAAATGCTTTGCTTTTTCAACAGTTAAGAAATAAGAAAGCCTCAGCACTCCATCTGTGTATGTGTTTACATTCCTTTATGGCACCAACAACCAGCTGCCCTCTTTTTCAAGCTATTTATCAATGTTAAAAGTGAATCTTTTCCATGCGCACCCTGGTAGTACCATTCTGGTAGGTGCTTTGGGTTCAGTAGTGCCAAGTGGTACATCCAGAATTCCATTTTTCTTTGGCTCCCTAACAGCTGAGACAGCTTCTGGTTAGGGGCTTCTCTTGTCAGTTATCACTTATATGTTAAAGTTAGGCCACTGTTATCACTCCGTTCGATTCACACGTTCCAACCTCCGGCTGTTAACTGGAGCATATGACGTATATTATGCTTAACTATTCATTCATGCATTACCTAACTGATGTGTTTTGCCCCCTTCTTTAGGATACCCTTCACGGCCGACCAGGCACACCCCAGGCCTAATTATTCACCCAAGTGGTGCACTCCACTCATGGTACATGTGACTTGACCACTAGTAAAGGTTAACTTAATTAAGTTAACCTGATTTGTGGGAGGAGTCTAATCTTTATATACCCACCTGATCCACACAGGTGCTGTCAGAAGCATGCAAGATGTCCCCACCCTCCCTTCCCCTTTTTTAAACAGTCACTCTCTGGGTATCCCCCTTCTTTAGGATACCCTTCATGGCCGGCCAGGCAAACCCCAGGCTAAATTATTCAGCCAAGTGGTACACTCCACTCACGGTACATGGGACTTGACCACATTAATAATATTTCCTTTATTTATATAGCACCAACATCTACTGCAGTGCTGTACAGAGCTTATCATCACTCAAATTGGTCCCTGTGAACATTGAGTTTAATCTGAATGTCTAGTTTTTAAATTGATCCTAATATTATAATATTAACATAATTAATGACTTTTAAAAATCTGTGTCACTTGCAATGAGAAAGCCAAAGCAGCTTTCTAAGAATTAAAGACAACATTAATAGTCTAGGAACAGGCATTCATATAAATGTAATGCTTTGATCTAAGGCCATGGCATCATTGATTCATCTGCTTGTTTCTATGAACGGCACCTAGATAAGATGCCTTATCATATAGTAAAGTTTCCATGTGTTTAATAGTTCATTGATGTGCGTCAACACAGATAAGTGACTTTAAGTCAGAGCCAATGCAGTTTGGAAAGATAAATTCAACCGCTGATTACGTTGTGAAAAGTTTCCTTTGCGTACACTTGTGTAAACAGTTTATCACTATCACAACTATGTACACACATGTAAAACTTTTGTGAAAGGAAATATAACATCATCAGTGACATACTCCATTTAAAAGACCAAATTAAGTATTTCAGGTCACCTACAAGTGTCCTTAACAAAAAGCATAAAAAACATTGCAGTAGTTTATGATATCACTGATTTACTTGGCCCCTCTACTTGACAAATCCAGCGTGTATATGTCTTTTTATGGGATATTTGTGTGGGATGTCCTTTTGATTTTTTAATAAAATTATATTTTTATATAATTGGTGTTTAGTATTTTCCAGACTATAAGAAACACCTGACTGAAAATAGGAAAAAAAATACTTCATACTAAGGTAGCGGATTGGGTCAATTTTGCAAACTTTGGTTTATGAATGTCCATAAGCCCGCTCAGTAGGTAAGCGCGCATCATACCCGGTGGGTCTCGGTTGCTATAAGCAACCAGGACCTGTGGCTAATGCCGGACATCGCCGACCGGGCTGATGTCCGGCATTAACTCTTTTGACGCGGCAATCAAAGTTGATCGCCGCGTCTAAAGTAAGAGTAAAAGCTTCCCGGCTGCTCAGTCGGGCTGATCGGGACCATCGTGGTAAAATCACGATGTCCCGATCAGCTAGGACACAGCAGAAGGGTGCCTTACCTGCCTCCTGCATGTCCGATCGGCGATTGATTGCTCCAAGCCTGAAATCCACCTGAGCAATAAACCGCCTAAAACACTGATCCCTGCCATTGAATGCAATGACAGTGATCAGTGTATTGAATCAATGTACTGCATGATATAGTCCCCTATGGTGGCTATAACATTGCCAAAAAAAGTGGGAAAAAAAAGTTAATAAAGATCATTTAACCCCTTCCATTATAAAAGTTTGAATCACCCCCCTTTTCCCAATAAAAAAAAAAAAAACTGTGTAACGAAAAATAAACATAAACATATGTGGTATCGCCGTGTGTGTAATTGTCCAAACTATAAAAATAAATCGTTAATTAAAACGCATGGTCAATGGCGTACATGCAAAAAAATTCCAAAGACCCAAATAGCGTATTTTTGGTCACTTTTTATATCATAAATAAATTAATAAAAAGCGATCAAAAATTCTGATAAAAAAAAAATGGCACCGATAAAACTTTAGATCACGGCGCAAAAAATTTGCCCTGGATACCGCCCCATACATGGAGAAATAAAAAAGTTATAGGGGTCAGAATAGGACAATTTTAAACATATAAATTTTCCTGCATGTAGTTATGATTTTTCTCAGAAGTAATACAAAATCAAACCTATATAAGTAGGGTATCATTTTAACCATTTGGACCTACAGAATAAAGATAATGTGTCATTTTTACTGAAAAATGTACTGCGTAGAAACAGAATCCCCCAAAATTTACAAAATGGCGTTTTTTCTTCCATTTTGTCGCACAATGATTTTTTTTTCACCGTAGATGTTGGGGTAAAATGACTGATGTCATTACAAAGTAGAATTGGTGGTGCAAAAAATAAGCCATCATATGGATTTTTAGGTGCAAAATTGAAAGTGTTATTATTTTTAGAAGGTGATGAAGAAAAAACGAAAATGCAAAAACTGAAAAACCCTCCGTCCTTAAGGGCTTAAGGTTAATGATCAGGTTAAAGGCGTATGCCAGGATTTTTTTGATTTGACTATGCTACAGGGGCTGTAAAGTTAGTGTAGTTCATATGTCTGTACCTGTGTGTGAGAATATTTATTTTTACCAGCATACAAAATGACTGTTGTCTCAGATTTTTCCCAGGTTGCAATGCGGCCGAGACCTGACTCACTAGTCAGCTGATGACAGGGAGCCTGTCTGCTTCAATGGGTGGAGGGATCACTTGGTGGGAGAGTGATCTGCAACTAATGCAACAGCTGTAGTCACCCTGATTGAAAACCACAGGTCTTTTGAATTGATGCAGCTCATTTATGTTTCAGTGGGTGGGGTGGCTGATGTGTGGCAGGGAGGAAAATGGAATTATGGGATTTGTAGTAAAAAAAAAAAAACTGAAACAGGAAATACCAGTTCACTAAAAACTAGCCACAATATTATGGTAATCTCACAACATAGCCATTTAGCCCCAAGACAAGTGCAGATCCTTCCTAAGCATGTCCAATACTGTCTGGCAGGTACGTACTAAAATCACCTTATGGTGGATAACCCCTTTAATAGTTGAATAAAGGGGTTGTCCAGTATTTAAAAAAAAATGTAGCTTCTTTTTTTTTTTTTTTAAACATCACCATTACTGTCTACAGATTGTGTGTAGTGCTGCAGCAGAGTCCCATTCACATCAATGGAGCTGAGCTGCAATAGAAGACAAGGACAGGAATAGTGCTGTTTGTGCAAACAAAAAAAAGCAGTGTTTTTCTAAAACCGGACAACTACTTTAAGCTTTGTGTGTCATCAGCTTCTGAACATTGAAACAAACTATGATGGTGCATGTGATCAGTCCTTTACTCTTTGGCCAGTTTCACATGAGTGTAACATGAGGGCATTTCTTAGTCTGAGTTAAAGCTTAAGTTCCCATTCTGACTGTGAGTTTAACCACCAAAACTGAAAGTATCATCGATCCCTGGGAGGCAGTCAGTTTTGGTCATTAGACCTGCAGATGAGCCAGGGCCTACAGCTGTAATTCCAATGCAGAAATGTTTTTACATTATGCTTATGAGAAACTGGCCTTAAAGGGGTACTCAGGTAGAAAAAAAAAATGTCATATCAACTGGTGCCAGAAAGTTAAACAGATTTGTAAATTACTTCTATTAAAAAATCTTTATGCTTCCAATACTTATCAGCTGCTGTATGCTCCTGAGGAATTTGAGCGTTTTTTTTCTGTCTGACCACAGTGCTCTCTGCTGACACCTCTGAGAAGGATAGGTTTGCTATGGGGATTTGCTCCTGCTCTGGACAGTTCCTGACATGGACAGAGGTGTCAGCAGAGAGCACTGTGGTCAGAAATTCAAAAAGAAAATAATTCCTCTGGAGCATACAGCAGCTGATAGCTCTGCAGCTCACATATTATACTCACACAGCACTGCTGCACATACTTTATATGCACACAGCTCTGCTGCATTCACCTACACAGCCAAGCTGCACCCATAGACACAATTCTGCTGCCCTACATATATGCACAGAGGATCTAAACACATACACAGCTCTGCTGCACCTACATACACAAAGATCTCTGGCAAGATCTCTGCCACACACAAATACACACATGAACACATTGATTTAAATAAAGACAAGTCCTTTCACAAATGTTCAGTACCTAGTTCTAAGTCTAGTCCTTTCTGTGTGACTCCCCAGCATGGGACTGATTACATGCAGATGACATCATGAACGTCCCTTTACTTGATATGCATCCAAAATGTAAAACATACAAATATGCAAATATATGTTTAAAAACAAACTCACCACTGGTTATCGAGTTCCCATTGTCACATGGTAAACACGTAGATAAAGTGCTTGATGGCTGGTTATCTGGATTATTTGCATTGGTATCTTGAGTTTCTGACTGTCTAGCATCTTCTACACTGCTTGTGTTCAGATTTATTTCAACACCTTGAGAATACAAAAAGATTGGTGAATAGATAGAATGTTGTATAATGTAGCATGCTATTCATTGTATGAAACATCACAGGTTTAACAATAAGACTGCGTTCACGCGGCCGTCTAGACCCGTCCCATTCTTCTCCCGTCAAAAATAAAAAACGGACAATAACAGATGAAAACGGATGTTATCCATCTGGATCCGTTATTGTTCAGTTAATCAATCAAAAACATTTTTTTTTCTGAGCATGCTCAGAAGTAAAAACTGATCAATAAACAGATTGAAAAGACAGATGCAAATGGATGACATTAAAGGCTCATCCGTTTTACATAGACTTCAATGTTAAATTTACTGTATCCGTTTTTTCTTCATTTTTTTTTGACGGGAGAAAAAAACTGCATGCACAGTCTTTTCTCCAATAAAAAAATGGAAATGAGCGCAGACGGGATTGTAAAAAAAATCCCACTGACATCAATGGGATTATTTTATAACCATTTGTAATCCGTTTACAAGCAGCAACAATGGAACCTAAACGGGGGGAAAAAACAGGGACAGGCAACCATCTGAACATATCCTAATGACCAGCAGATGACAGACGTTTGAATTCTGGATTCATGATTTTGACAGCATTCAATAAGAACTGATATTATAATCACAAAAAGAATAAAAAAGCTCATTGTAAATTATATAAAGGACATACACCACCTAGATAATTTTTCTACTAATAAAAATCAGATACTGGTAATATTTTTTTTTCTAGTGTTTTATTTTTATTTTATTTTATTGTCTTTACTTTTGATCTTCTTATAAGAGCCATTAGAAATATACTTTACAGCAGCCTGATGGACATATCAAAACAGCAGTATTTTTTTTATCTGTTCAACTATGATGCGAGCTGTTTTATATATTTACTAGCTGAGTACCAGACGATGCCCAGTTTTTCCTACCTAATCCTTGTGGGGGAGGAAAAGCAACATAGGAGGAAGCACTTGTACTCATATTCTGTCCTAATATCTCATCCTCATATCCCGTCCTCACATCCATCCTCAGGTGGGGCTGAGTTGAGATAAAGAGATTGTAGGCCGAAAATAGAAGGAGTCGTGGTTTTGTGGAAGCGGGCATGACTTGAAAACGGACCGAAGCACAAAAAGGGTAGAAAATAAAATGGGTGTGGCTTAAATTGTGGGTGTGGCTTTCTGAGATGGGGTGTAGCATGTGAGGGGGACATGCAGGAGGGGTGTGGCCGGACTGACACCAGGAGATGCAGAGCAGAGCTTGAAGTAAGGTACTGGAGGTCCTACATACTTGCATGGGACTTAAGACAAAAAACCCTTCCTTCATATAAGGGGGTAGGTTAGGGTTAATTTAACTATCATATATTTTTATTTGAAATAAAAGTAACACGTGTACTAAGTTTCATCTAAATATCTCCAGCCATTTGGAAGTAATGCTGGAACATACATTTCCTATACACTTGCATAGGACTTTAAACAAAAACCCTGAACCTCGCAAATGTGGGTGAGTAAGGGTAAATGTATCTATCCTATGTTTGTTGTTGACATATAAGTAACGTATAGCAAGTTTTATTGAAATATCTTCACCCGTTTGAAAGTGATGCTGTAACATACACGCATACACACATACACACACACACACACATTGAGTTTTATATATATATAGACTAGCTGAGTACCCAGCGCTGCCCGTTTTTCCCTATCTTATCCTTGTGGGGGAGGAAAAGTAACAAAAGAGGAAGCTTTTGTCCTCATATCCTGCATTTAAATCCTGACCCCATATCCCCTCCTCATATCCCGACCCCAAATCCCCTCCTCATATTCCAACCTCATATCCTGTCCTTATATTTTGTCCTCATATCTCAACCTCATATCCCGACCTCATATCTGTCCCCATATCTAATTCTCATATGCTGTCCTCATATCTCGTCCCCATATCCCGTCCCCATAAGCTCTGGTAAAGTGAAACCTGAGCTGTGATTGGTTGCTGTGATTGGGAGCTGTGATTGGTTCTCACACAGCTTGATAAATCTGGGCCATTGAGTTATATATATATATATATATATATATATATATATATATATATATATCGATATAGATAGATTTATAAAAGATTGGAGACTTTACTGAAGTTGTCGAATACCATAGGCAAGTGCAGGTCGCTTCAGGACTTGTCCCACAGACTAAAAGGTCATCTGTAAAGCCTGCTTTGAGAACAATGATCTTAGGATTACTTATAATAGCATTTGTAAACAATTCCATGACTAACACAAAGCAAGAAGGGAATAATGGGCGTCCTTGTCTGGTGCCACTTTTAATATACAACATAAGATTAATATGGGGTACTTAGGAGGAGAGAAAAAATCTGATTAACTGGTGCGAGAAAGCTATACAGAGGTGCTGTATACTCCAGAGGAAGTTGTGTAGTTCTTTCCAGTTTGACCACAGTGCTCTCTGCCGCCACCTCCTTCCTAGTCAGGAACTGTCCAAAGCTGAAGAGGTTTGCTATGGGGAATTACTCATGCTCTGGACAGTTTCTGACAGGGAAAAAGGTAGCAGCAGAAAGCACTGTGCATAGGGGAATTAGAAGGACTTGATTGATATACATTTTGTTAATAACCATTATATTATTGGTCTGTGGCAATTTGTTAAGATTGCATTGTTTTGACAGTGCTATCTGAGATATGACTTTGTCATGCACTTCAACATGTTTTATTTTATTTTTTTCTGGTGTTGCTTAAGGGGTATTCCAGGATTTTTATTTTATTTTACTGTGCTAAAGGGGCTGCAAAGTTAGTGTAGTCCATAATGTAGTTTCTGTACCTGTGTTCGATGGCTGGTCTTGCAATTCTTATGTGATCTTTGTTCATTTTTAGTAGCTTACAAAATTAGTCTTTCTCTGGCGTTTCCCAGGTTGCAGTGTGGCCCGAGACATTAAATCACTAGTCAGGTGTTTAAAGGGAGCGTGTCTTTGTTTCAATGGGTGGAGCGACTACAGGGTGGGAGGGAGAAAATTTTCCAAAGGACTGCAGGGAATAGTAGTTTCAAGCACAGCACGTATGTAAGGGAGCCTATCTGTGCTGCAATGCATGGGGTGGCTGACGTGGGAGAGAGTTAAGGCACCTCCCACCTAGAAACAAGGAATCCTGGAGATTGTAGTTGGAGGGAGGAAACAAAAACAGGAAATAGCGAGTACACAAACAAACCAGCATTGTTATAGGGGACTCAAGACATGGCTATTTACCACCAGCACAAGCAAAATTCCTTGCTAAATATGTCCATTACTGTCTGGCAGGTATTAACCCCTTAAGGACCAAGGACGTACCGGTACGTCCTTGGTCCTGCTCTTCTGATATAACGCGGGGTTACACAGTAACCCCGCGTCATATCATGGCGGGCCCGGCGTCATAGTTAAGCCGGGACCCGCCTCTAATAGCGCGCAGCGCCGATCGCGGCGCTGCGCGCTATTAACCCTTTAGCCGCGCGCTCAGAGCTGAGCCGCGCGGGTAAAAGTGAAAGTGAAAGTTCCCGACTAGCTCAGTCGAGCTGTTCGGGATAGCCGCGGCTAATCGCGGCATCCCGAACAGCTGACAGGACAGCGGGAGGGCCCCTTCCTGCCTCCTCCCTGTCCGATTGCCGAATGACTGCTCAGTGCCTGAGATCCAGGCATGAGCAGTCATGCGGCAGAATCGTTGATCACTGGTTTCTTATGAGAAACCAGTGATCAACATAGAAGATCAGTGTGTGCAGTGTTATAGGTCCCTATGGGACCTATAACACTGCAGAAAAAAAGTGAAAAAAAAAAGTGAATAAAGATCATTTAACTCCTCCCCTATTAAAAGTTTGAATCACCCCCCTTTTCCAATAAAAAAAAAAACACAGTGTAAATAAAAATAAAAATAAACATATGTGGTATCACCGCGTGCGGAAATGTCCGAATTATAAAAATATATCATTAATTAAACCGCTCGGTCAATGGCGTGCGCGCAAAAAAATTCCAAAGTCCAAAATAGTGCATTTTTGGTCACTTTTTATATAATTTAAAAATGAATAAAAAGTGATCAATAAGTCCTATCAATGCAAAAATGGTACCGTTAAAAACTTCAGATCACAGCGCAAAAAATGAGCCCTCATACCGCCCCATACACGTAAAAATAAAAAAGTTATAGGGGTCAGAAGATGACAATTTTAAACGTATTAATTTTCCTGCATGTAGTTATGATTTTTTCCAGAAGTCCGACAAAATCAAACCTATATAAGTAGGGTATCATTTTAATCGTATGGACCTACAGAATACACATCAGGTGTCATTTTTACCGAAAAATGTACTACGTAGAAACGGAAGCCCCCAAAAGTTACAAAACAGCGTTTTTTTTTCAATTTTGTCGCACAATGATTTTTTTTCCCGCTTCACCATAGATTTTTGGGCAAAATGACTGACGTCATTACAAAGTAGAATTGGTGGCGCAAAAAATAAGCCATCATATGGATTTTTAGGTGTAAATTTGAAAGAGTTATGATTTTTTAAAGGCAAGGAGCAAAAAACGAAAATGCAAAAACGGAAAAACCTCCGGTCCTTAAGGGGTTAAAGTCCCCTTATGTTGGATAACCATTTTAAAAAAGGTTCTTTGTGAGCTAAAGGGGTATACTGATGTGACATAAAGGACACAAGGAGCACCATCCTCTTAATTTTTTGATAAAAATGTGGCAAACTTATTTTCAAAAACCCACATCCATTTATCTCCATCCCCACAGGTGAACCTCTGTAGATACAACAGAGATGGTCAACCACTGGGGCCTGTTATTGAATATTGGCTTGCCAAAGTAGTTATCCATGCCTTTCTTTCTTGGATTTGATGCACTGCTGCACCAAGGTTACCATTTTTAAGGCTATGTTCACAAGGGCAATGTCTGCACAGAAAATGTTCGTGCGGACATTGCCCCAAAAGTGGAGCACCAGCAAAACTCTGCACAGGAATTCAGAACATACCCTTAATGGTCTATTCACACGTACAGTATTCTGTGCAGATTTGATGCACAGAATTATCTGCTGCAGATTTCAATGTAAACTGAACACAGCTTGAAATCCTGCGCATCAAATCTGCGCAGAATACTGTACGTGTGAATAGATCCTAAATTGATAATTTTCACATGAGCAACCCACTATTCAAGTGCCTTACCTGAAGTATTGTGGAATGCAGCAGTGTTGCTCCTTGGGCAACACTTACAAAGGGCATGAGCAAGGCATTATGCCAGTACCAGTACAGGAACCCTACATTCAGTATATATCCAGGAGTACAAGTACATAGGAAAGGGCTGACCTGTTGGATCAAGTTCTGAAGTCATACAGCACCATGTAGAAATAACAGGTGTGTGAGCTGGCCATGCTTAGTATACAAATAGCATTGTGTAATTCTTTCATGTTATTCCAAAGTGGGGGCCAGAGAGGAATGTTCCTAAAATTCCAAGAGATGCTGACCCTAATATTTTGGGGTAAAAAAGGGAAAGCCCATACACCTGTTTTGTATCAGGACATCATTTTCCAGGGAAGTTTCCCCAATTGAGAAGGAAAGAACCAAAAAAAGTACAGAATGTTTTCTTTCTTTTCCCTCTCTTTGAACACAATGCATCAACGCAACCCCTACTCCACAAAGCCAGGACTTTGTATGAAATCTAAATCCATACATTTTTTTTTTTTTTTCAATTTTGTAGTTTAATTCCTGTTAAATCTTGTGTTTTGCTTGTTTGGTTTGGCACATGCTATTGATGATTTGCATTCTATACCCATGTTTTTAAGTTCTTTTTTTTTTAACCCGGAGGATGTGCGACACATTTTCCCATGCGACACAAAAAAAAAACCCATGTGACAGAAAATGTACATTAGTAAATCAGCTCCCATAAAAAGAGGAGTGAAATCTAAAACACTCCAGAAAGAATACTCGGATTTTAGTAAATCAGGGCCATTATCTTTATTCTGTAGGTCCACATGGTCTTTATTCTGTAGGTCCACAGGGATACCCAATTTATGTAGGTTTTATTTATTTTACTACTTAAAAAAACATCATAACTACATGCACCAACATTAGAATGTTTAAAATTGTCATCTTCTGACTTCTATAACTTAATTTTTGCGTTTATGGGGCTATATGAAAGCTTGTTTTTTTGCGTCGTGGTCTGTAGTTTTTATCGGTACCATTTTTGTTTTGATGGGACTTTTTGATTGCTTTTTATTAATATTTATATATAAAGTTACCAAAAATTCACTATTTTGGACGTTGGTACTTTTTGTACGTGTATGCCATCGACCGTGCGGTTTAGCTAACCTTACATTATTTTATTTAAAAAATAGGAAAAAGTGGGTGATTTAAACTTTTATTGGGGAGGGGGGCTTATTCACATGTATTCTCTTAATTTTTTTTAACAAATTTTAAAAATTTTTTTAACCCCCTTAGGAGCTAAAAATATTGATCAGTGTTACCGGCGCTCTGCTGCTCTAGCATTCTGCGCAGGCATATCACCGATTGGACAACGAGGAGGCAGGTGAGGAACTTCCTGTCGCTGATCGGGACATCGCGATTCTGTTGTAATTGTCCCAATCAGCTCCGCTGAGCTGCCGGGATAGTTTAACTTTCAGTTTAGATGCCTCAATCAACTTTGATCGCAGCATCTAAAGGGTTAATGCCGGGCATCAGCCCGATCGACAGTGCCCTGCATTAGCCGTGGGTCCTGGCTACCCGTAGCAACTGAGACCCAGAAGGTTTAACCCGTTCTCCGCTTGTGAGAATGGTTTAAACCCCATTAGTGGGGCACAGGACATACAGGTATGCCTCGGGAACGGGGGCGTACCCGTATGCCCTGCATCCTTAACCCCTTAACGACCAAGGACGTATATTTACGTCCTTGGCCGGCTCCCGCGATATAACGCGGGTTCACACGGTGACCCCGCGTCATATCGGGTCGGTCCCGGCATGTATCTGATACATGCCGGGACCCGGGGCTAATAGCGCGCGGCAGTGATCGCGGTGCCGCGTGCTATTAACCCTTTAGACGCGGCGTTCAAAGTTGAACGCCACGTCTAAACCGAAAGTAAAACCTTCCCGGCTGCTCAGTGGGGCTGATCGGGACCACCGCAGTGAAAATGCGGTGTCCCGATCAGCTGGGACATGAGCGGAGGTCCTCTTACCTGCCTCCGGCGTGTCCCCTCGGTGATTGATTGCTCCAGGCCTGAGATTCAGGCTTGAGCAATCGACCGCCCATAACCATGATCATTGCAAAGCTATGGCTTTGCAGGGATCAGGGTAAAAGATCAGTGTGTGCAGTGTTATAGGTCCCTATGGGAGCTATAACACTGCAAAAAGAAAGTGTAAAAAAAAAACTTAATAAATGTGATTTAACTCTTTCCTAAATAAAAGTTCAAATCACCCCCCTTTTCCCATAAAAAAACACCATGTAAATAAAAATAAATATAAACATATGTGGTATCGCTGCATGCGTAAATGTCCGAACTATAAAAATATATCATTAATTAAACCGCACGGTCAATGGCGTACGCGCAAAAAAAATCAAAAGTCCAAAATGACGTATTTTTGGTTGCTTTTCATATCATGAAAAAATGAATAAAAAGCGATCAAAAAGTCCGATCAATACAAACATGGTACCGCTAAAAACTTCACATCACGGCGCAAAAAATGAGTCCTCGTACCGCTCCATAAGTGGAGAAATAAAAAAAGTTATAGGGGTCAGAAGATGACAATTTTAAACATATACATTTTTCAGCATGTAGTTATGATTTTTTACAGAAGTATGACAAAATCAAACCTATATAAGTAGGGTATCATTTTAACCCTATGGACCGACAGAATAAATATAAGGTGTCATTTTTACCAAAAAATGTACTGCGTAGAAACGGAAGCCCCCAAAAGTTACAAAATGGCGTTTTTTCTTCAATTTTGTCGCACAATGATTTCTTTTTCCGTTTCGCCGTAGATTTTTGGGTACAATGACTAATGTCACTGCAAAGTAGAATTGGTGGCGCAAAAAATAAGCCATCATATGGATTTTTAGGTGCAAAATTGAAAGGGTTATGATTTTTAAAAGGTGAGGAGGAAAAAATGAAAGTGCAAAAACGGAAAAACCCATGGTCCTTAGGGGGTTAAAGAGGCACTGTCATTGTTAAAAACTTTTCATATATTGCAGGACTCATTATAATATGACATTTCACAATATACACCTGTAAAATATTTTTTTCATTTTCACCTGAAATTCAAGCTCAAAATAGCCGCCACCAGGGGTCGCCTGTCTTTTAGACAGAGAGACTAGTCTAGATTTTACAGCATACTGGATACCAGCTGTAAAGCATACCAGTATCCAGTATAGGAGATTTCTATTGAGTGTATGCAAAACTACAGATAAAGGATGTGTGGACATGCTGGGAGCTGTATTTTTACAACAGCTGGAGGCAACACTGCTCTAACACAGTTATTTACAAACATTGCAGCTTCAGTTGTTACTAAAGTACAACTCCCAGCATGCTGAAATAGTCAAAGCTTTCTCGGACTCCTGAATGACAAAGAAGTTGATCAGACATTCAGGAGTCTGTGAAAGATGAATGACACATATAGTGACAGCTATGCTGAATAGCATCCAGCTTTACTAGGAGAAGATAAAACAGATAGAACATGTATTCATAAAAATGCTGTACTTTTATAAAGATCTATTCTTATATTTATACATTTTATCCTGTTATGAATTCATAATGTCTTCTGATTACTACAGGCAAGCTCCAAGTATTTTCCTCTGACACATGACACAGCATAAAACCAGAGAGGAAAGGGTTACAGAGTAGAGAGCACTGATTGGCTGACTGCACAGGCTTGCTCCTGTGAGGGAGACAGACTGACACGCCCCCTCCAGCCCGCACAATGAAAATGTAACTCACCAGAAGATAAATGCTTATATCTCTGGATATATAGGTCCGAGACACATAAAAATTATATGCACATGATCAGGATTGGGTCCCGATTAACATATCACTTTTTTTTGCTCTATGACAGGTACGCTTTAAGGAGTTAAAAGGGTATTCCGGTGAATTATTTTTTTTTCATATCAACTGGCTCTAGAAAGTTAAACAGATTTTTAAACTACTTCTATTACATTTTTTTTATCCTTCCAGTACTTATCAGCTGCTGAAGTAGAGTTGTTCTTTTCTGTGTTACAACAGTGCTCTTGCAGGAGAGGTTTGCTATGGGGATTTGCTCCTACTCTGGACAGTTCCTGAGACAGACAGAGTTGTCAACAGAGAGCACTGTCGTCAAACAGAAAATGACAACTCAACTTCAGCAGCTGATAAGTACTGGTAGGATTAAGATTTTAATATAGAAGTAATTTACAAATCTGTTTAACTTTCTGGAGCCAGTTGATATGAAAAAAATGTTTAGAGCTGCAGTCCCTTCCGTCCTCCTTCCCCATGCTCACCTCTGTGACATGTCAGTCCTGACGCTCAGCTCCCTGCACATCCCTGACCTCCTCAATGTGCAGACCTCCTCACTAATTGTCACACACAGCTTTCCAAGGCTCCTGACCTTTTTTTTACTGAAACATTTATGGCCATTAAGGAGCCTGGGAAAGCTGTGTGTGTGTGGCAGTCAGACCCTATAATGACTCATGGTCCTGTAATGATAACAAAGTCTGACTGTCACACACAGCTTTTCCAAACTCCCGAATGGCCAGAAATGTCAGTACTAAGCAGATCCCATGCCATTCAGCAGTCTGGGAAAGCTGCGTGAGAAAGGCTCTGTTATCATTACAGGGACATGAGTCATTACAGGGCATAACTGTAAGACACAGCTTTACCAGGTTCCTTAATTAATATAAACGTTTCAGTGCAAAGCATATCACGTGCTCTTCAGGAGCCTGGGAAAGCTGTGCGTGGGAGCTACACTCGGTACAAAGTCTGCATGTGTCTTTGTTCTGAGTGTGCGTGCGTCACTGACTATGTCTGTCCCTTACTGGGTCACCGCAGACTGACTGCAGGCGGACATGTTTACACTAGACTGGGAACCATGGAATAGATCTGTTAAAATGTCATCCACTGGTATTGTAATATGCTGCATCTGCCGCAGATTCTTTATATATATATATATATATATATATATATATATACACCATTAATCTGTAGAAGCTGTACTTTACCACTGTTCAGTCACCAACAAGATGTTGCGGCACAGGTGAATTTCTCCCCCTTCTCTTGCACAGACACAAGAGGAAGGGAGGTGTGAGGTCACCAGCAGGGAGAGGGGTGGGTCAAATTTGCAGCAGCCAAGTTTCAAGTTACTTTCCCTTCACATTCTTATTTTAGCTCCCTCTACTGGTCAACAGTGGGATATAAGAAAATTTTAATTATTATTTTTCATATTTTCTGACAAGGGAAGTTTTTTTCTAAAGATTTCCCAAAAAATATAAACTATATAAACAAATGTATTTAACCTTTAAGAAAAAAAAGTATAATTTGGTGACACATTCCCTTTAAAATGATACAGTATTAGAACTCTCATTTGCATTGCTCTTGTAGAAAGGGTATACTGTACACTTGAATATAGTAGTTATGTGTAACAGAACTAATATATATATATATATATATATATATATATATATATTGCATGTGAATTAAAGTGGGTTCAGATGGTCATGTTTTAAACATTAATTAGGGTACAGCCACCAACAAGATTAGTGATCTTACTCTTTACGTGTTCTCTATATACGTCAACATTGTTAAGTTGTTTAATGAATGTGCTGTGTCTAATCTCACAGTTCCAAGTTGCAGTTATTGAGGCAGTCAAATAATTGCATTTCTGGGGTCATTTATTACAAGCAGCACTTATAAGTTGTAACATTTTAATATGTGTACAATAGTACATATCCTAACACATCAACTTTATGTGCACTTCTGATGTGTGCAAACATTGAGAGGTGAAATTCGAGTTCAAACAAACATGTTGTTAGCACATGAAAATGACATCACCATGAACGGTCAACCATTGCACGTCATGCCATGTCACTTCTCCATTCAAAGTTCATTATATGGTTCACCTGAATGTAAGTCTACAACTGTGTTTCCTGTTTTTCATGCAGAAAATATTGAATAAACTCATGTTCATGTCAAACAGATGTTGTATAAAACAAATAAATACAAAGAAGCTAAGAAATGAAAATAAAGGAAATAAATAAATATGCAAAATAAAAAAATTCAGATTACTATAAGCAGCCTACATTAACTAAAGCAATGGGGTATAAAATTATCAATATTTTTGAAGCATTAGAAATGTTCCCATTACACTTACACATCAGTGGTGGATATTATTATTTGTGATTAAAAAAATTATGTTTTAAGCATCTTCCTTCTTATCTTTTTGCTTATTTTTTGCTTATTTTGTTTATTTATTGTTGGAAGACTATATTTATTTTGGGCAGTAGAGACCTGTTACCTTTTTCTACGTTCTCTTTATGCGCTTTGTATAAAACTTACTTTTTACAAAAATTAAGAAAAAAACAAACAAACATACAAAAAAAAAAACTGTGTGTGAACATACTGTAGCCTATGTAGTTTGGAAGAAAGTTATTAGAGAGGAGTCCCTTGTTTAGGATGTCAATCTCTTGGCTAAAGTGGAGAACAGGAACAAAGAGCATCTTCCCCTTGGGAAGAACGGCCCTGCATGACATCCCATTCATTTGAACAGACATCAATTAATTTATACCATGGTGCCAATGCAGCAAAATTAAAGACTCATTGCCTGATCTCTCCACAATTGATTTTAGTGGGTGCCCGCAGGGGGGACACATTGTTATAACTGTATTGGCAAGGAACCTTTCTAAGAAAGTGTTGAAAGTGAAGCCCTTCTAAAAAATGAGTTTTGAATATTGTAAGTAAATTCCTCTTTCCTGCCTTCTATGTAATAGTTTTCACAATGTTTTGTTTCAACAGCAAACATAAAATTATTATGTGACACATCTGACCACTGTCACTTTAAGCATTAATAACTCTAGGATGCTTTTACTTATGAATTTGATTCAGAGACTGTTTTTTCGTGACATATTCTACTTAAACATAGTGGTAAATTTCCGTTGATACTTGCATCATTTCTTGGTAAAAACTTCCAAAATTTCATGAAAAAATTAGAAAAGTTAGCTTTTTTTTTTTTTTTTTAATCTTTGAAGCTTGTAAGGAAAATAGACATGCCAAATAAATGATATATTGATTCACATATACAATATGTCTACATTTTCAAAATCTGAGTTTTTCAGGGACCAGTTCCGTTTTGAAATGGATTTGAGGGGCCTTCATATTAGAAATAACCCTTTAATTACCACATTATAAAAACTGCACCCCTCAAAGTATTCAAAATGACATTCAGAAAGTGTGTTAACCCTTTAGGTGTTTAACAGGAATAGCAGCAAAGTGAAGGAGAAAATTGAAAACCTTCATTTTGTACACTCGCATGTTCTTGTAGACCAAGTTTTTGAATTTTTACAAGGTGCAAAAGGAGAGAAATCCTCCCAAAATTCGCAACCCAATTTCTCTTGAATAAGGAAATACCTCATATGTATGTAAAAAGTTCTGCGTGCGCAGTAGAGGGCTCAAAAGGGAAGGAGTGAGTTCTTCTGAAATGGATTTTGGGGGGCATGTCGCATTTAGGAAGCACCTGTGGTGCCAGAACAGCAAAATAACAACAACATGGCATACTATTTTGGAAACTGCACCCCTCAAGGAACGTAACAAGGGGTACAGTGAGCCTTAGCACCCCACAGGTGTTTGACGACTTTTCATTAAAGTTGGCTGTGTAAATGAATTTTTCTTTTCACTAAAATGCAGTTTTTTCCCCCAAATGATTTTTTTTTACAAGGGGTAATAGGAGAAAATGCCCCCCAAAATGTGTAACCCCATCTCTTCTGAGTATGGAAATACCCCATGTGTGGAGGTCAAGTACACTGTGGGCGCACTACAATGCTCAGAAGAGAAAGAGCCACATTTGGCTTTTGGAAAGCAAATTTAGCTGAAATGGTTTTTGGGATGCATGTCCCATTTAGGAAGCCACTATGGTGCCAGAACAGAAAAAAAAACACATGGCATACTATTTTGGAAACTACACCCCTAAAGGAACGTAGCAAAGGGTACTTTGAGCCTTAAAAGCCCATAGGTGTTTGACTATTTTTTGTTAAAATTGAACGTGAAAATGAAAATATTTAATTTTTTCCACTAAAATGCTGGTTACCCCAAATTTTTCATTTTCACAAGGGGTAATAGGAGAAAAAGCCTCCCAAAATTTTTAACCACGTGTCTTATGAGTAAGAACATACCCCATATGTGCATGTAAAGTGCTCTGTGGGCTAACTACAATGCTCAGAAGAGAAGGAGCGCCATTGAGCTTTTGGAGAGAGAATTTGTTTGGAATGGAAGTCAGGCGCCATGTGTGTTTACAAAGCCCCTGTGGTGCCAGAACAGTGGACCCCCACATGTGACCTGATTTTGGAAACTACACCCCTCACAGAATTTAATAAGGGGTGCAGTGAGCATTTACACCCCACTGGCGTTTGACAGATCTTTGGAACAGTGGGCTTTGCAAATGAAAAAGTACATTTTTCATTTTCACGGACCACTGTTCCAAAAATCTGTCAGACACCTGTGGGGTGAAAATGCTCACTGTACCCCTTATTACATTACGTGAGGGGTGTGGTTTCCAAAATGGAGTCATATAAGGGTCTCAGGACCCCCCCCCCCCCAGGGTTTTTCATGGGGTGCTTGCTAAATGATTTCCAGCCCTTAAGTCCCAGGACGCGAGGGCGTACCTGTATGCCCTTGGTCCTGGAGGGGTTAACCTTGATGCCGAAGGAGGTCATGGAAGCCATAGGCTAATACAAGACTAATAGCTTAGAATAACATAAATAAATCATCATCCAATTCAACAGAGGAAAACAAGTCCATTGAAAGTGAAATAAACATACTGTGCATGCAAATCAAGCTATTTTTCACAAGTACATTTAAGTGTAGGAGAAGGACATGATAAAATGTCATGATGATTTTCTGTGAAGTATTTATTGCTAAGTTTCCTGGAAGAGGTTTTCCCAGAAGTAATTATCACATAATAAGTCAGGTATGAAGATAGCTAGAAACCATTCTGTGCAGGTGAATGCATTGCAGGTTATATCAGGCTTTGTCCTCATAGGTGGCTGCCAAAATACTACTTTACAATTTGCATGATTTTTTTTTTTTGGACAGCTACCACCTGTTTCCAAATCTGGGTCCTGATTTGTATTTATTTATACAGTCTGATGCTCATTACAATGTGTCTCAAAAGTTATTTTGCATTCACATGAAATAGGAAAAACTACAGAAAGATTACATTGAAATAAAGCTAGATTTACAACTGCAGAATTACTTGATCTATCATAACCAAGTGCCATATAGTTTCTTTAAAACGTAAATTAAGATTTTTTTTTTTATGTAGCATTCTCTGATCAGAGTTCTAAGGAATATATTGGGAGGTGTTAAAAACCTTAAAGTTTGACTAGAAGTGAAACAATTCATAAGACATGAAAAATTCAATAGGATTAGTATTTGTATTGAGTTCAAACTATTTCATAGGCCACTCAATTTTGAAAGTTTAGTTATATTAACATAAAAAAAAATGGGACTTGAAGTTCAAGGATTGGTAGCAGACAACACGTTTCAGGTCCCTTTGTGAGACCTTATGAAGAGGGGTAAAACTCAGGCGATCGTAAGAACACTGCTCCAACCACTCTCCTTGAACTTCAAATGTTTCCTGCATAGGATTCCAACTTGCAGGAGGATACCTGTCTGCCAGCAGTACCTTTAAAGGACCATCGGTATCCCTGAGTCCTGTTTTTGTTTCATGCAAGTGGTGGTGTTGCGCCTGCAGCACAACATCACAAAGGGAGTGCAAAGTACATGAACGGAACATTGAGCACTGACCTTTTTTTCCCTATTTTTTTCTGCATAAAAGTTGGGAGTTGGTACATGTCAAGCTGTTTTATTGTATTATTCAAAAACAACCAAAAATTGACACTATAATAACGTCATATATATCTAAAAAAAATATTTATGAAATCATATATAATAAAGAATTAAATTAATGTACTGAGAGAAGCTTATA
This sequence comes from Hyla sarda, assembly GCF_029499605.1. Lineage (NCBI taxonomy): Eukaryota > Metazoa > Chordata > Amphibia > Anura > Hylidae > Hyla > Hyla sarda. The sequence goes on along the minus strand of NC_079190.1, from coordinate 171,535,755 downwards.
CTGGATGGCTCAATATAATCAAATACATTATATATACCTTCAAGTTCCCGAATCTTCTGTCCAGCTGCCGATTTTCTCAGTAGACTCCTTCCTGAATTAAAGAGTGTAGTTAACTCATCGAGTGGGCTAGTAACTTGACTTGCATTAGTAACACTGGTTGGGAATGAAGAAGGAGATTTAGTCTGTATTGTCCTTGCAATTTTCACCGGAGAAGAAAAGGGAAGTTTAGGCATTGTGCTACTTGAACCATCTGATAAAACAGGGCTTGATCTAGACAAAGATTTTAATGTCTCTGAATTTATTGTCTTTTTAGCTGTGTTGACTAACAAAGCATATGGAGTTTCTGTTGGAAAAGCAAAGTGTGTTGAGGACTGGTAAGAAGCAGAAGATGGATGTACAGGGGGAGTAGAAGGTGGAGACATCCTACTTGACACACTAAACACAGTAAACGCTGGTGAAGATGGTCTTTCATTTTCTCCTTTTTGGTGTTTTGAACACTGAGGTGATATAGGACTGGAACATTCAGCCTGTATAACATAGTTAATATTTGTTTCAAGAACTGGGAGTTTTATAACTTCAAGTGGTGTCAATGGTGACTCATCAGAAGCAGGAGAGCAAGTTACTGGAGCAGGGGGAAATACCAAAAGAGGAGGTCTATGAGGAAGGAGGTTTGGAAATGGAGCTGGTATGTCACATGGATCCTTGGACTGTACATCCTCTTTTTTACTGACATGGTGACTTATAACTGAAGCCAGGTTTATGTTCTGTAAAAATAATTGGGAACTCCCTGTTGTTACGGTATTGCTATTAATCTGATCAGGATGGAAATATTTCATCTCTTCATAGACCGCTTCTCCTTGTTCAGGACTGTTGGCCTCAATAGAACAATTCTTCTTAGCATTTCCAACCATCTCAATGTACACTGGTTCATTTTCATCTTCTTCCCGTGACATATACAAAGTTAGATTACCTTGGTGAGGTCCGTCTGCAGAAGCTGCCCTCTGCATGGTCCCAAAGTCACGATGACTTTTTTTTATTAACATACTTAATGGTTTTCCTTCTAATCTGTGAACACATATCTCCTCATAAGAGCCACTTAGTTTTGTATTAGGACTCCTCTTTGGTTTTGGTGGAGGAATTTTTTTCATTGTGCTATAATCATCACTATGTGGTCTTGGCCGAGACAAACCTAAAAATTAATAAAAAATCTTAGTTTTAAATTTTAGGCAGTACTAAGCCATTTAAAGAAACATACACTGACCAAAAAAAATCAATAGAAATATCAGATACTGGGTCTTTCCTTAAGGAGACAGAAAAGTGCTTCCCCCTGGCTTCCCAACAAAAAGGCTCTTAGAGGCTACTTTAAGATAGTGTACCAATTGGTGAGAGATCTTTGACTGCTAGACATGCCTCTACAGTGCACTTGAAGTCATTTTGCCCAGTTTACAGAATTCTAGAAGAGAAATATCATTGGACTAAGAGAAGCCGAATGGTAATTTTGATGTATTACGAGCCATCTAAGCATATGTATTGCCTTCCATTTACACATGGCACACAGGCAGTAGCAATCCTGTTTTTGCTTTGGAGTGATATACTGCTCTGACTGTTGGTGTGCTGATCCGGGGAGCTATTGCATATGGCAGTCGGTCACCCCGAATAGTGATACGAGGGACGTCAACAACTCACCAATATGTGTAGAACATCCTTTGGCCACATGTGTTACCTATCATGGCAGGGAAAAAAAATAATCACCTATCAAAAATAGCACCAACCATAAATAGATAAAATGAATAATCTTTATTGAACATACATGATTACATAAAACATCATTAAAAAGGATTAACAACAGTAAGAAAAATGTGCAGAGATCAGATATGTGCTATTCTATTAAAAGCACCAAAGAATCTGTCATGGTATAGTGGCAATAAGTTTGATGCAATATGAAATCAACACAAATACCAAATAATGTCACAAGGTGCACAGAAAAATGAGGCAAACACAGCATGTGAATCACAAGAGAAAAGGAGTGCAACAAACTAAATGTCACTGATGAGGTGTGGGAGCTGGAAAAAAGGGGACAAAAGGTGCCAAGAGGCAGAGTCGCCATGCAGCCACTGACACCATCTCACCACAATGTCCCCTGGAGAATGAATAACAAGTATCAAACTACCACATCCCAATCAGAGTCATGCTATTATACCCACTGGATCTGGTCACATACTACCCCTATGCCATTTTGCTACTCGCTTCATCAGAGAGTGTCCATGAGTCTCCCTGATGAAGCGAGTAGCGAAATGGCGTAGGGGTAGTGCGTGACAAGATCCGGCGAGTATAAAAGCATGACTCTGTGGGACATTGTGGTGAGATGGTGTCAGTGGCTGCATGGCGTCTCTGCCTCTTGGCACCTTTTGTCCCCTTTCTTCCAGCTCCCACACCTCATCAGTGACATTTAGTTTGTTGCACTCCTTTTCTCTTGTAATTCACATGCTGTGTTTGCCTCATTTTTCTGTGCACCTTGTGACATTATTTAGTATTTGTGTTGATTGCATATTGCATCAAACTTTTTACTACTATACCATGAGAGATTCTTTGGTGCTTTCAAGAGAATAGCACATATCTGATCTCTGCACATTTTTCTTACTGTTGTTTATCCTTTTTAATGATGTTTTATGTAATCATGCATGTTCCATAAAGATTATTCATTGTATATTTATTTATGTTTGATGCTATTTTTGATAGGTGATTATTATTAGTGTATTGTGCACTGAACAAATTTCTTTAATTTACTAGACACTTTGGCTCTATCTATTGGTTTATACTATCATGACAGGGCTTTCATCTGACATTTTCCAGCAAGGTTTCCAAGAAATGTTTCCACCAGATTGCAGCACTTCCTTGGCCCAATTGATTGCCAGAATTATCGCCAATCTAGCATTTATGGAGATCCAGTATTGGCAACCTACGAGTGTGCAGAATCTAAAGTCCCTGCTGCAACATCTGTGGGCAAATGTGCTACAGATGCCACATGGAAACTGAACTCAACTGTGTATCTTTGAATTGAATTGAATCTAGGCTAGAGGCGGCCTAACAAGGTACTAGACCTGGGGTTCCAAACTTGTGGCCCTCCAGATGTAGAAAAACTTTGACTCCCAGCATTCCCAGACAGCCATTAGCTGCAGCCAAGGCTATGTGGGCATGTCCAGGCATGCTGAGAGTTGAAGTTTTGTAACATCTGGAGGGCCACCAATTTGAGACCCCTGTACTAGACCCTCCTTATCATTGTACAGTTTTCCCAATGAACTTATCCTTTTTCTCTAGTATAGCAATAGTGTACATATATCATCATTGCATCTATATGTATACATTTCATTCAATTCCAACAACTCCTTTTTGGCTAATAATTTGTTTTGTCAATAAGCGTGTTTCAGTAGCTCTATTGCATGAATGGAATTCAATTATAAATTCAATGTATCACATCCCTTCCCCTTCATCCAACCATACCCCTTCCCTTCATCTCCTTGGTTAAACTTCATGGACGTATGTCTTTTTCAACCATACTAACTATGTAAAGTGTATATTTCAATTTTCTAGTAACATTTCAATAATGGAAGCAAATGTTCACTATGTTCCCTATTTTGCCATTTAGGGTGAGATTTATCAAAACCTGAAATAAAAAAAGTGGAAAAGTGGAGCAGTTACCCAAAGCAACTAATTTCAGAGGGCTTTTTAAAAACTAAAGAAGCAATCTGATTGATTGCTATGGGCAACTGTTCCACTTTTTCTCTAAACAGGTTTTGATAAATCTCATCCTCTATGTTAAAGGGGTTCTCCGGTGCTTAGGCTGGGTCCACACTACGTTTTGTCCCATACGGGAGCGCATACGGCAGGGGGGAGCTAAAACCTCGCGCTCCCGTATGTGACCGTATGCGCTCCCGTATGTCATTCATTTCAATGAGCCGACCGGAGTGAAACGTTCGGTCCGGTCGGCTCATTTTTGCGCCGTATGCGCTTTTACAACCGGACCTAAAACCGTGGTCAACCACGGTTTTAGGTCCGGTTGTAAAAGCGCATACGGCGCAAAAATGAGCCGACCGGACCGAACGTTTCACTCCGGTCGGCTCATTGAAGTGAATGACATACGGGAGCGCATACGGTCACATACGGGAGCGCGAGGTTTTAGCTCCCTCCTGCCGTATGCGCTCCCGTATGGGACAAAACGTAGTGTGGACCCAGCCTAACACATCTTTTCCCCTATCCAAAGGATAGGGGATAAGATGCCTGATTACGGGAGTCCCGCCGCTGGGGACCCCCGTGATCTTGCACGCGGCACCCCGCTTGTAATCAGTCTCCGGAGCGTGTTCGCACCGGGTCTGATTACAGGCGACCAGCGGGCCAGCGGTGTGTGACGTCACACGCCACCGACCCGGTGGTCGTCTGTAATCAGACCTGGAGCGAACACGCTCCGGGGACTGATTACAAACGGAGTGCCGCGTGCAAGATCACGGGGGTCCCCAGTGGCGGGACTCCTGCGATCAGGATGGATAGGGGAAAAGATGTGTAAGCACCGGAGAACCCCTTTAAGTTGTATGATTTATTGTCATTTATATTGATGCAAAAAACTAGTCAAAGTAGCTGTGTGCTTCTAAGACTATGTTCACATGTCAGAATTTCTGTGCAGAATTCTGCATTGGAATTCTGCACAGAGATTCCGCAGAAGAAGAGTCCCATTGATTTCAATGGGATTCTGCTGCACTGTTTACACAACGGAATTTTGGCGCCAGATGTTTCTAGTGTGGAAATTCCGATTCTGGTGTCTACAGAAAGAAAGGACATGTCCATTCTTTCTACGAACTCCGCACAGAATGCATTGCCGCATTCCTGTGCGGTCCTAGCACTGCCATATCATGCAGTCTGCAGAATGTCCGCACTAATATTTTCCACATATTACACTGGCTAACACTATCAGTAAATGAGTGCTGCTCACATAGATCACCGCTCATTTAAATAGCCTATTAAAAGGTTAGACCGTTACAAAGGGAGGGCCACACAAACAATCGCTGGATCTGCTTTCAAAATTAGGCAGCTGAATATCACCTATTACATGGGGAGATGTGCAGCCAACAAGCTGGTTGCTGGCCCTTTTATACACAGAAAAATCAGCCTGTTTGGACAATAATTCCCTAGTGTAATAGGGTCCTAGAAGTTCCAAGTTGGTTGATAATTGTTATTACTTGAAACTATGTTTTAAACAGTAGGGATTCGGACAACTGTAACCTAGCTTACCATCATTATCAATTTCCTTAGTAGCTGCTATAAGACAGGCACTAACAGCTTCATATGAAGCACTTAGTCTTGTAGTGGGGTTTCTCTTTGGTTTTGGGGGAGGTTGTTTCCGAGGTGACTGTAGATTGCCACCTTCATCGAAGCTTAATACTGTATGTAACGAAAGGGACCTTGCGGATGCTCCTGAGGCTGAGCGAGACAAGCTTCCTGTAGTAAACGGAGTCGTAACAGAACAGGAATGAAAAAGATTGGGTGTGGAACGGTATCCTACGAGACGGCTTTCCAAAACCTTACCATTCATTTCATCGGTTCTAAAAAATAAAAACATAATAATTATGATAAAATATATAATAATACAAATAATAATGATAAATAACAAGACATTAAGGCTTTTTAACTTAGTGCTGGAGAATCCCTCATTGAGGAACAACATCTATTATCCGGCATCTATTATTTACAAGGCCCAGTTATCAGGAATGAAAGAGCACAAGAACAATCATTGGATCATATGTGCGTTCACTTTTATTATTGTTGACAGCGTATCTCCTGTTTATATGGAAGATGTGCTGCTGTTAAATTATGTTGTTTTTTTTCCAGCTGTATGAATGATCAGGCGTTCTCTCATTCATTGGCTGACTGCTGGCCCTTTTACACCATATATTTGGATGATAAAGTGCCTGTGTAAAAGGCCTTTTACATTTAGGGCCCTATTATACAGGGCAATTGTTTTGTTTTGTCCTGTCAAATCATCTGACGGGCGATGACTAGAGCATGTGCAGCCGATGACTGATGACAGCTAAGGGCTGCATGGACGATCCAGCAATTATTTGTGCGGATCTCTCTGCATGATTACTGAGCTGTGTTGGGGCGCATTCACACTATGCTACATACAAGTGAAGAAATTCCTCTTGGAAATTTTGGTGCCGCAGCCTCCCATTAGCTTCCATGGGATTCTACTGCACTGTGCACACTGCTAAATTTGCACATGCCATAATTCACTGTGAAAATTAAAATTCTGGACTTCAACGGAAAAAATCAACATGTTTATTCTTTGTCGTAATCCTTTTGTATATGCATTGCCGTCTATGGAGGCGGCACATGTCTGACTGGTCCTAGCGCTGACTATTCAGTTGGCGCCTGCTGTGCAGGGAATGTCCGCCTGAAATATCTCTGTGCGGACATTCTGTAGTGTGAATGCACCCAAATGGGCACTTTAAAACAGTGGCTCAGCTTTAGTTTTAATGCAACTTGACAAACATGTACAGAATATTATCTGAACAATTACCTAGTAAGAGTTTCATTCTTATCACTAGTTGATCCTTTTTTCTCATTATTTACATCTTTATCAAAGTGAAGTCTGTCTTTGTCGCGGGCAATATCAGATGCATTCTGAATGACCAGAGAGTGGTAGGCATTCTGTCCGAGATTCTCCACTGTGAGCAGAAAATCTTGAATACAAGCGTCCTCACTTTGTTTAATGCTTATCTTCTGACGTAGATGTTGACGGGCTAAAAACCTCCTAACAACTGCACGAGACATATTAAAAAAAAATAGTTATACATAATATAAAATCTCCTCTATAGCAGCAATACCTAACTGGTGGACCGCGGTCGCCAGCCGGCTCTCACTGCATACATTTATAGCAGTTTCTTCAAGACATTGATACAAATGAATATCTGAGTGCGGCCTGGAGAAAGGGAACACTCTGTTCCCTACCAGCCGCTCAGCTCTTCTTATGTGCTGCAGGTGATGTGATATGCACTGCCTGCATCATTCTGTTCTTGCCAGCCCTGACTAGGAGAATCCAGGAGAATCTAGAGAGATTAGCATGGGCCCTGGGACAGGGAGCCTTTCAGGTAAACAGTTGTGTTCTTTCACCTGTGACTTTCCAGTTGTTGCAAAACTACAGCTCCCATCATGACCTTCTGTCTGTGCATGATGGAAGTTGTGGGACAGTTCATTGGGGCCATAATGGCACAGTTCATAGGGGGCATAGTGGCATATTTCATGTGAGAGCATAGTGGAGCAGCTTGTGGAGGGCATAGTGGCATTGTACATGTGGCACAGTATATGGGGGCATAGTGGCACAGTACATGAGGGGCATAGTGGCACAGTACATGGAGGGCATAGTGGCATAGTTCATGTGGGGCATAGTGACACAAGTCATGTGGGAGTACAGTGGCATAATTCATTGAAAGGGCACAGACAACTCATTCTTTGTTGGCAGTATTATACTCAGAGGCACAGTGTGTGGCAGTAAAATATGAGAAGCACAATGTGAGGCAGTATTATACCAGTGGCACAGTGTGTGACAGTAATATATTTAAGAATAGCACAAAAGGACCTATGGATGGAGGGTAATTTTTAGACTTTATTTACAATTGAGCACATAAGTGGTCACTAGTACCCTAAATTTACCATCCACTATTAATGAAAAAAGTGTGCAAAAAGTAAAACATAACTTTTAATATTGTGCCTATTAATTAAAATCCCAATAGGTGGTCTCTCTTTATGTGCTGAAACATTCATGAAGCATATAACAACATGGCATTGATTCAGCAGTATAAGTAGAGGGAGACCACTCGTATTGTTATTTAAAACACTATACACATTGCCCCCCCCCCCCACGACGTTTCACCACCAGCAGGTGGCTTTCTCAAGGGTTCATGGGCAAATGGCCATTTGCCCATGAACCCTTGAGAAAGCCACCTGCTTGTGGTGAAACGTCGGGGGGGGGGGGGGGCGATGTGTATAGTGTTTTAAATAACAATACGAGTGGTCTTTCTCTACCTATACTGCGGACTGCAGCCGCAAATCACCGAATCAATGGCATGTTGTTATATGCTTCATGAATGTTTCAGTACATATAGAGAGACCACCTATTGGGATTTTAATTAATAGGCACAATATTAAAAGTTATGTTTTACTTTTTTCGCCCTTTTTTCAATAATAGTGGATGGTAAATTTAGGGTACTAGTGACCACTTATGTGGTCAATTGTAATTAAAGTAATATATTTAAGGGCACAGTGTGTGGCAGTAATATATTCAGGGTCACAGTGTGTGGCAGTAATATATTTAGGGGCACAGTGTGCGGCAGTAGAATATTCAGGGGCACAGTGTGGCAGTATTATATTCAGGAGCACAGTGTGTGACAATAATATATTCAGATCATATAGAAAAGACCAAGCAACACTGATTTAAAGCAGCACTCCGTAATCAGAAAAAATACTCAAAGGTTTATTGTACAAAATTCTAGTATACAAGACATATATCACACTTGTGAGGGGACAATGTAATAAAAACAATTAAAACAGCTCCCTAAGCGCTAAAGCACAACCCGGGGGAGGGGCCATGAAACCCCTCCCCTAGGAATTGGCACCCGTCCTAAATTGATAAATATTCTGTGTATACCATCCTAATGCAAATAATGGATCCTACAAAAATTGTATGACTCATAAGATGACAACCTGGTACAATTGCTAAATCAGATCATAGCATGACATTGTGTGCAGGGAGACAATATATTAGTAGCAGAGAGTACAATCCACATAAATAATTCCACATACAGATAGATAATGAGAAAGTACCCTAACACATGTCCACACATGTCTACTGTGTTCACAGTAATATATTCAGTGCCACAGTGTGCGGCAGTATAATATTTAGGGGAACGGTGTGGCAGTTTTATATTCAGGGGCACAATGTCTGGCATTATTATATTCAGGGGCAAAGTGTGTGGCAGTATTATATTCAGAGGCACAGTGTGAGGCAGTATTACATTCAGAGGCACAGTGTGAGGCAGTATTACATTCAGCGGTACGGTGTGTGGCAGTATTCGGGTCTTACAGGGAAAAGTAGATTAACATCATCCCCACTTCAGTCACTCGTTTTACCCTGTGACTTTTTATTAGGGTAATAATCATGTTCTACAACAGACAGTGTCTATTTCTTTCATGGCACTATGGCCGCTTGGTGAATCAGGCCTTAGTGTTTAGCTCAGATCTCATCACTAAAAATATTTGAGTACGCCTGGCCTTTAGAATAGTCTGTAGAACATATTAAAAGAGATTATACATATTTAGGGAACACTGTAAAGTTAATAAATATTGTTTCCATCTTATTTTAAGGACAAGCTTTTAAATGACCAAATGTGTTTTTGAAATTTAGATTCAGGAAATACCTAGCTTTACATTATCGTCAATATCCCTCCAGTAAATTCTTACACAGCTAGACACATACAATAGGGAAGGTTTATGACAGTGTCTAAAACTGTCTTTAAAGAAGCTCTGCTCCGCTAATGCACCTTTCGTACCCAGCATGACAGATGGTCGAAAAACACGCCCCCTCCATTCATCTCTATGGGAGAGGCAGAGACACGAGAATGCTGTGTCTCCGCCTCTCCCATACAGATAAGTGTGGGGGGGGGGGGGGGGGTGCATGTTTCATTCAGCTGACAAGCTGGGTGCGAAACGTCATTTCCTTGAGCAGAGACGGGGCCCGTACAGGTCGCCCCGGCGGATTGGGGCAAAACATTTTTTTGCTGGACATCTTCTTTAAATAAATAAAAAAATTAATATATATATATATATATATATATTTATTAGAGAGAGAGAGAGAGAGAGAGAGAGAGAGAGAGAGGGGAAAGAAGCGATTGCAGCACACTGGAGTATCAAAAATACAAAAAGTGATTTATTCCAGCTGAAAAGAAGACAATGTTTCTGTGGTCTCACACCACCTTTCTCATATATATACACAATATTACAGGTGTACCCTATTTCACTTTACTGAGGTTTAAAACTAAAATATACAACCGCCAAATTATTAGTAAATCAAAAGTAAGAGTCATTGATTGAGTTTGGCTGATCATGTTTTATTTACTTTTTTTTAAAACTCTTCAGACATTTAAAAAAAACAAAAAAAACTGAAAGAACAGCCATATGGATATTCACCTTTAAAGGAGTAGTCCAGTGGTGACTCAGTGGTTTACAACTTATCCCCTATCTTAAGGATAGGGGATAAGTTTGAGATTGCTGGGGCCCCCTGCGATCTCCTGTACGGAGCCCCGACAGCCCGCGGGAAGGGGGCGTGTCGACCTCCACACGAAGCGGCGGCCGACACGCCCCCTCCATACAACTCTATGGCAGAGCCGAAGCGCTGCCTTCGGCAATCTCCGGCTCTGCCATTGAGATGTATTGAGGGGGCGTGTCGGCCGCCGCTTCGTACGGGGGTCGACACCCGCTATCTGGGCGGAGAGCCGGGGCCCCGTACAGAGAGATCGCGGGGGGCCCCAGCGGTCGGGGCCCCCGCGGTCTCAAACTTATCCCCTATCCTTAGGATAGGGGATACATTTTTCACCACTGGACTACCCCTTTAATGTAGTCTTTAGGAAACAAATGAAAAAAACTGCTCTTTGGTATTGCTAGCGTACCAGAAAAATGACATTGTTTCCTATTGTTTATTAGAAGACAAATCAAAGGTGGAAACCAATATGGCTGCACATTGAATAAATATAACATACTTCTTAGTGATAACCCTCATTTCGTAATCACAAATGTATGAACATTTTAATATTTTGGGTTACAATCCTCCTTAAAGGTATATTTTATCTAAATGAATTGTCATTTACTTAATATACATATACACATTTTTATTCTCACTTTAGTTTTTTATTTTATTATTGTGCCCGCATGTTGTCTGTGATCAAAATCATAATATTTAGAAGTACAGCATAGTGTAACATATAGTGCACAAATACTATGCTCTCCCATTTGAAATGTGTTCACCTTTATTTACTACATATACTCCGGATGCAGTTGTAGATGTGTTTTGCCAGCCTATAGAGGACTCCATTATGGACTCTACATGACATCTAATGGCTACTGAAAGCAACACTCACTGTAAATAATCCTCTAAAAGAACTTCAACAATATACAATGCTGACATCAAGCACATTCTTGTTCTTCTATAAAATGTCTTACTATTGTCTTCTACAATCAACTATGTAGCTTTTACTTGTTATCTAGCGAATTGTGCGCACGTTATGCTTATCATATAGAGCTCACAAGATAAGAAGTGTGGGACTTGTGTGGATTTTCTATACTGACATTACTGGTATTTTATCTACCGTATATTCTGGTGACAGTTATTTACTCAGGAAAGAGTCAGATATTACGTCTGCTGTATTTATTGCAATGCATGTAGTGGTTGTCATTGAAACTATCTACCAATAAAATTTTCCTTGTTCTAAAGAAGGAGAGAAATTTATAATGATACTGAAATATTATAAACATTTTACACAACTACTACTGATATATTATATAGTTTTACATATAGATGCAAACAGATAGACAGACAGACATATAGATAGATAGATAGATTTGGGAGCTCCAGTTTTCTCTATCTACCTAGTGTGCCCCCCCCCCCCCCCCCCCCGACCAAGGCTCTTATACCTGCAGGCACCATCTTCACTTTGCGGTTTATTTACCATGCTGTAGTGATAGATTAAACAGATAGATAGACAGATGTACAGTGTTAGATGGTGTATCTTTAGCAACAAAATTGTTCAGCTTCCAGTAGGATATCCCAACATAACTTGTGATAATGTATGACAGATTATAATTTTATTATTATTTATCATTATATCACCCTTGATACCAATATTTTGGTAGTAATGTTAAATTTTGCTTTATACAATGTGTTAGGATACCTTTCAGGAGTGTAGTACAATATCAATGTCTCAGAGATCAAGGTGGCGCTGGCTACATCTGTATGTGTTATACTTTCTACAATTCATTCAAGTCCACACATTCATTAATGTTAAAGGGTACCTCTCATCAAATAAACTTTTGATATATTTTAGATTAATGAATGTTGAATAACTTTCCAATAGCATGTTAATGAAAAATATGCTTCTTTCTATTGTATTTTTCCAGATCAGTCTGTCAGCAAGCATTTCTGACTCATTCTGGAGTCCTAAACACTCAGAGCTGCCAGCCTGCTTTGTTCACAGCCAAACAGGCTGTGAACAAAGCAGGCTGGCAGCTCTGAGTGTTCTCCTTTGTGAACAAAGCAGACTGGCAGCTCTGAGTGTTTAGGTCTCCAGCATGAGTCTGAAATGCTTGCTGCCAGGACTGGTAGGGAGACCCCTAGTGGTCATTTCTTCAAAGTGGAAAATTAAATAGAAAGAAACATATTTTTTAATAACATGCAATTGTAAAGTTATTCTGCATACATTAATCTATAATATATCAAAAGTTTTTTTGATGAGAGGTACCCTTTAAAGGAAAACTATGGCAAAAATGAACTTATTCCCTAGCCACAGGATAGAGGATAAGTAGCTGATCGCGGGGGTGGTGGGGTGGGGGTACGATCCCTTGTGATCTCCGGGACGGGACCCGGCACCCAGTGAGGAACGTGTGCGTCTCACATGGAAATGAATGGAGTACATGAAGTCTACACTCACTCCTCAGTGAGAGAGCAGGGTTCCTGTCCTGGAGAAAGCAGTGGGTCCCAGCGGCCAGAATCCCCACGATATGCTACTTATCCCCTATCCTGTGGATAAGGAATATGTTAACTTTCGCTGGAGTGCTCCTTTAAAGTTACATTTTGAAAAAACATAACATGTATAGGACACTAGATATTCCTCGACATCAGATCTTAAACTGACCAGAAGAACCAGAATGCTGGACTTTTATTATATGTAACATTTCTTACACTCAAATAAGCTTTACAATAATAAATTTCCACTCTTAGGATGAAACATATTTTGCTTTTACCTTTCTGGCAAAGTATAATTTTCCTTTGTAGCTGGGCACACATGTCATTCAGTTGATCAGCTTGACGGTATTTCAGGAAAACCTTTCGGGCGCCGATCTGTGAAGAGAATAATACATAAATATATGTGCAACTCTAACAATTGTATACGTCTGTATGAGGGAATCCTTATCCCCATAGAGACTTACTTTAGTACTTTAATTACACCGTTAGCATAAATAATACAAATACAAGGTTCAAATAAGTTGAGTCATTTTATGAGAGGCAAAGAAAATCAATGAATGTGTATTATAAATATTTACATATTTACATAATACCTTACATGTAGTTGTGGACAGGACTGATATTTATATATATCACATGTCCCTTTTTCCATTCTCTGCTGTCGGAACAAGAACAGCTTATAGCCGAACAGTCTTGTTGCTAAGGATTCACCATCTAACAGTGTTGAGGGGCGAATACTGAGTTAGTCGGTCTATCTGTACATCTCTCTCTCTCTCCTCTCTCTCCTCTCTCTCGGCTTTACTTTACCTGCTGCCCAGCAAGCCTTTGTCTCTGTCCACCATTATTTCCACAAAATGGGAGAGATCAAAACCTGTCCAGAGGAAAAGTTGCTGAGTTGTATATAGCAACCAATCAGGTCTCTTCTTTCATTTTTGAAAAGGCCTCTGAAAAATGAAAGAAGCGATCTGATTGGTTGCTATATACAACTCAGCAACTATTCCTCTTGACAGGTTTTGATAAATGTCCCCCATTAATGACTCTATATCTCCCACCAACACACAGCATTACCTGCTACTTACCTGCTTGTGACTAAACCTAAGAGTGTCCTCGGTTTATATACCATGCACATAATTGATGTAGATCAGTGGTCTCAAACTGCGGCCCTCCAGATGTGGCAACATTTCAATTCCCAGCTTTCCCAGACAGCTAAGTAGCTGGTAGATTTATCTTACCATGTTATGATTTGTTGATGAATATAAAGATTCTAAGCTCCTTTTTATTTTATTTTAGGTGTACGATTTAGAATATACGGTTTTGTGTAATATTTGTTTTTTTTAACCCAAATGTGTGGAAAATGGAACACAACAAACAACTGCCGTCTTCTGGTTGTCTGGTAGTTCATGTCGAGAAGCTAATGGCCCTCATTTACTATTGCAAACCCGACATGTTTTGGTCGGGCTGTGCGCCACATTCTGTCGCATTGCGCCAGAAATTCTGTCTGCACCAGAATGTGCACCAGAATTTGCACCAGAATTGAAAAAACCCCAACTAACTCTCCATTTTGCTAAGAAAACACAAAAAGGGGCATGGTCTCCAGGAAAGGGGGCATGGTCTCTGAAAAGGGGCGTGTTCCCGACATTTTCACAAAAACCCAACATATTTACTAAGGTTTCCACATAAAATGTGGTGGATTTGATCTGAGGAAAACCAGACAGATCAGAGCATGTGTAAAAAAAAGCAAAGTATAGGGAAAGTGGAAAATGTAGGGAAAACTTTGTAAATACCATGGAAAATAAATTTTAGGGAATTAACACCCACAAAGAAACATACACAACACTCTTAGTAAATAAGATTCCAGGTGTGTGAACCATAATTGGGACACAGAAAATGAGGACTTGTTTCCAAAGCGCTTCTCCTCCAGTGGTCAGCGGCAGCTCTGACAGGAGCACACAGGAGAGGTGTGGATTAGGAACAGCCTGCACCTCTCCTGTGTGCTCCTGTCAGAGCTGCCACTGACCACTGGAGGAGAAGCGCTTTGGAAACAAGTACTCATTTTCTGTGTCCCAATTATGGTTCTCACACCTGGAATCTCACTACAATACTGAGCGTCTAGTACACTCAGAGGGGATCCTGGAGCTGCTGACCTCACGTCGACTGAGCGATATTACACGCCTACATAGGTGTTGTGCCCTCAGCACAACGCCCTCTGGTAAGCCTTAAATTTGTTTTCTTAAGGGGCTTTCCTATCCTACATACCACACTAGGAGCGCATCTCTTTTTTTCCTTTTATATATAATGTGTCTTAGTATACTCAACTCTTCAGCTCAAGACATCAATTCAGAGAATGGAAATTGGGTCATTAGAAACTAGCAGATCCCCTGTTATAGTGCCAAGGTTGGGCAACAGGATCAGTTTTCCATGGATGTGAAGGGATGTACAGTTTCAAAGTTACATCTCCTTTAAAGGGGTTATCCAGCAATAGAAGAACAGAGGTAATTTCTTCCAAAAACAGCACCAGGCCTGTCCTTAGGTTGCGTGTGGTATTACAGTTTGGATCCATTCACTTTAATGGAATTGAACTGCAATCCAGCACACAACTTGCGGACAGGTGGGGTGCTGTTTTTTGAAGAAATCATCTATGTCTTTCTCCTATATCCCAGCTGGACCTGGCCCGTATCTAATTCATTACAATGAGCCGAGATGAGTCAAACGGTGACTCCTGTCGGCTCATTTTTGCCCCGTATGCAGTTTTCTGACCAGACCTAAAAACGGGGTACGCCGCAGTTTTTGGTCCGGTCACACAACCGGATATGGGGCAAAATTTAGTAGACAGGAGTCACCGTTTGTCTGTGGTCGGCTCATTGAAATGAATTAGATAAGGGCCGGGTCCGGCTGGAATACGGGAGCGCCCAGTTTTCTTTCCCTCCAGCCTTATCCGGTCCCGTATAGTTAAATTGTAGTGTGAACCCAGCATAAGAGAGAAAAACTAACCCGACTGCTGTTCACATCTGCACATCTATTAACAATGGCCACCATAGAGGATCTGTATGACATCTTGAAGACTCAATTTACTAGTTATCTGGCTCATTATGGATCATATTGGCCTGAATAGTGCTGCATGATGCTGCACCAACAGGACCTTTTACAAGGCCACCAAATATGGATGTCCACAGAGCTTCAGTCCTACTCACTTAACCAAAGATATATGACCAAAGTAGCTTTTCAATCAGAAAAGTATATTGTGTTTGGTGCTAAACACTTTAGTATAGTCTCCTATCAAAAATTGCACCAAACAAAGAAATAATAAATGAAGTAACAGATTTTATTGGACAAATAATAATAAATAAAAGACATAAATAGTAAGATCAGCAATAGCCAGAAAAATATATGAGGATCCAATATAATATGCTCCTAGAGAATTGCCACTATTAGTGAAGCATATAAGGCAGTAGAATCACTGTCACAGTGTGTATACATAAAGAAGGCAAATATAGACATAATTAAAACTAGGAGAAAGGAGACAACGTGGATACATGATCACAAGGTGTACTATGAGAGCCTGGAAGCCTGGAGGCAGTAATGTAAACAATTCCCACTGAGGGGAAGGAAGAAATAAAGTTGTTAAAACCAGGCTCCCACAAGACATCCACGATCACCGTGTTATACTCACAGGGAGGATCACCCACAACCCCTACGCCGTTTCGCTACCCTGACGAAGCGGGTAGCGAAACGGCATAGGGGTTGTGGGTGAACCTCCCTGTGAGTATAACGCGGTGATCGTGGATGTCTTGTGGGAGCCTGGTTTTAACAACTTTGTTTCTTCCTTCCCCTCAGTGGGAATGGTTTACATTACTGCTTCCAGGCTCTCATAGTACACCTTGTGATCATGTATCCACGTTGTCTCCTTTCTCCTAGTTTTAATTATGTCTATATTTGCCTTCTTTATGTATACACACTGTGACAGTGATTCTACTGCCTTATATGCTTCACTAATAGTGGCAATTCTCTAGGAGCATATTATATTGGATCCTCATATATTTTTCTGGCTATTGCTGATCTTACTATTTATGTCTTTTATTTATTATTATTTGTCCAATAAAATTTGTTACTTCATTTATTATTTCTTTGTTTGGTGAAATTTTTGATAGGAGACTAGTCCTACTCACTTAGTTAAAGGTTTGTATCAGTCTACTAATCCACCTCCTGATCTGGACTATAGGCTGGTTGCGCTTACCTTCAGTTATGTTATATAAGCCAAAGTCCCTGGGGTCTAGACTAGCCCTATAAAACCATATTACCTAATTTCATCTAATAGCTGTCTTTTGCTTTATCGAATGTCTTATTTAATTAGGTGCAGTCTAAGGAAATTCTTAGTATTTGAATAAATAGAATTCAGGGAAAAATAAGCATTTTCTGGAAAACCTGGACACTTGGGAATCCCTTCACTGCATGCATCCAATTTATGCTAGACAATGGATGACGTGGGAAAATCCCAGTAGCTAATGAACATCACCTTATGCAAAGCAGTTGTCTTTACATTACCTGCCATCCTTGCTGCTTGCATTGCTCTAGAACATGTCGGCACTTTTCTTCAGGAGATGCTTTATGTTTCTGTCTTGTTAAGATTTCTGCTAGGTGCTTATACCTGAAATTCAGGTGCAGAGTTAATAGGAAAGTATTTCATGGCAGAGAACTTTAAGTAGATCTGTTTATTATATTGGTAATAAGTATACGTCTGCTGTGAAGTGACATCATACAATATACAACCATATCATAAAACTACCAGCCAAATATTCTATTGGGTCGACTCCACAAGACCTCTGGGGCTATGTTCACACGGGCAATGTCCGCACAGAAAATTTCCCTGCGGACATTGCCCCAACAGCGTAGCACCGGTAGAACATGCCAGTGCTAGGACAGCTCGGAAATGTGCAGTCTCATAGAGGGCAGGGCATTTCCATGCAGACTCCACAGAAAGAATAGACATGTCCATTCTTTCTGTACACTCTGGAATTGGGATATCCACAACTGAAACATCTGCTGCAGTAATTCCACTTTGTGAACAGTGCAGCAGAATCCCATTGATATCAATGGGACTCTACTGCTGCGGAATGTCCATGCAGAATTCCATTGTGTGAAGATACCCTGAAGCTGTCCTGTGGTATCTGGCACCAAGACATTAGCTGCAGACACAAACATCATATCTGGGAAATTTTGAGTTCAGGCTAAACCCCTCTAATTCTTTTCCATGTGTCTCAAATAATTCCTGAACAATTTTTTGCAGTGCGGCAGTGTGCATTATCCTTAAAGGGGTACTCCACCGGAAAACATTTTCTTCAATCAACTGGTGCCAGAAAGTTAAACAGATTTGTAAATTAAAATAGGTAAAAAACTGGGGATGTGCAGCTCACAATTAACTAGCCGAGGTAAGAGGGCTGTACACCTACACCTGGTGTTGTGATAAGGGAAACAAAACTAAAAAAGTAGCCAACCCCTCTAGGCTAGCATCAGTTGCCTGATACAGTGATGTAATGGTAAAAATGATGACTGGATCGTGCTTCAATTATAATATGAAAGTGCAAATTCATTACACAATAAAATACATATAAAATATACACAATAACTCCTCGAAACACAAGGGCCCTTGTGCCGAGGAAAAATGACAATATAAAACTTATAAAACTTATACACACACCAATAGCTAGCATTGAGAATTTTTTTGAGAATTTTTTAACAATGCAATAATACTTTAAATCCGGCCTCCGATATTTCAAATGGGTTAAATGTCCCTTAAAGGTATGGATTCCAATTATACGTAAGGTAAAGTCCCATATAGGATATAGATTCCAAATTTTAAACGTAGAATGGGTAAATTATAGTTACCAGTCTGCAATACATCCCGATAGAAAGTCACCTTGAGTTGAAATGTGGAGTCCGCACGATTAGGTGGTACCAGACGCTGGCATGCGTCCTCGCGGCGGTCTGCCTGCCACAGACCAGCTGTAATAATAACCGCTTGCTGATGTTTCGCTGCAGATGGTAACCACACGATGAAGCAGGTGCGGACTTCTAGGTAACTCGATGGTGGGTGACGTCACAGGCGCTTGGGCAATGCTGCCTGGAAGATGATTCCGGGAATGGTGTACTGCTTAGCAGAACTGGATCGGAGTTTGCCTTTGAACAGTCAGGTAGCGGTGATGTATAATAATCTTATACCTAGACGCGTTTCTGGGCTCACATGTGCTTTATACACGGCCCTTTCCTCAGTAGGTTTGCATGATCTCTGAAGCAACAGATCTACTATATATTCATCCGGTCGTAATCAAATAGATTGTGTAAAGGTGATACTTAAGATATTCGAAAACTAGGAATGGATCACTATGGAGGGGTTTGATGTGTAAAACCCGAACTGGTATTAGTATGGACTCTTAAGTCAGTACATACTTGTGGATCTTGCATTATCGCATTGTATGTATTGGTTTTAGCGATAGTTTCAACAAATTCACAATGGGCAAAAAACATATACTAACATCAACTGTATATATCCTAAAGTTAAATAGAGACTCTAAACATAAGGAATATAAAAGTTTCGCATGATGCGATGGGAATTCGCATCATGTGAATAGAGGCAATAGCAGATATGGTTCTTATGAACCAGTAAATATACAAATATAAAGAAGAGGAATAGATAATAGTAATAATGAAAAATAAATAAAATGAAAATGAAAATAATTAAATAAAATTGAATAAAATATTGATAAAATTAAAACTAGAAAATAAAAAAAAAAAAAAAAAAAAAAAAATTAAAAAAAAAAATTAAAAAATAAAATAAAATAAAAAAATATAAAAAAAATAAAAAATGAAATAAAAATATAAAATAAATAAATAATGAAAAAAAATATATATAAGTATAAATAAATAAAAATAAAAATGAAAATGAAAACAAAAATAAAAATGAAGTTAAAAATAATGAAAATGAAAAAAAAATAAATAAATAAATAAAAAAATAAATATATAAAATAAGTGAATAAAAGTAAATGAAATGCAATATTAATTACAATGAATATTACAAAATAAATATTACAAAATAGACTGACCATACAGTTCTCTCAGACCCGAGAAACTAACAAATATAATTTTTTATATATAGATACCACATTCTCAAAAAAAATTTATGAATTCGATACATTAGAGCCTAATGGACTTAATTCTACTTTTGAATTGTTTGGTTTTCTGTAGGAGACCTGCAGGATTCCAGGGTCTCCTCCTTTCTATTATATTGAAGGAGGGTCCCTGTAGCCCTCCATGTCCCCCTCATTCCGTCTCCTACCAAGAGTCACACTTGAGAATGTGGTATCTATATATAAAAAATTATATTTGTTAGTTTCTCGGGTCTGAGAGAACTGTATGGTCAGTCTATTTTGTAATATTTATTTTGTAATATTCATTGTAATTAATATTGCATTTTATTTACTTTTATTCACTTATTTTATATATTTATTTTTTTATTTATTTATTTATTTTTTTTTCATTTTCATTATTTTTAACTTCATTTTTATTTTTGTTTTCATTTTCATTTTTATTTTTATTTATTTATACTTATATATATTTTTTTTCATTATTTATTTATTTTATATTTTTATTTCATTTTTTATTTTTTTTATATTTATTTTATTTTATTTATTTTTTTTTTCTTTTTTTTCTTTTTTTTCTTTTTTTTTTTTTTATTTTTTTCTAGTTTTAATTTTATCAATATTTTATTCAATTTTATTTAATTATTTTCATTTTCATTTTATTTATTTTTCAGTATTACTATTATCTATTCCTCTTCTTTATATTTGTATATTTACTGGTTCATAAGAACCATATCTGCTATTGCCTCTATTCACATGATGCGAATTCCCATCGCATCATGCAAAACTTTTATATTCCTTATGTTTAGAGTCTCTATTTAACTTTAGGATATATACAGTTGATGTTAGTATATGTTTTTTGCCCATTGTGAATTTGTTGAAACTATCGCTAAAACCAATACATACAATGCGATAATGCAAGATCCGCAAGTATGTACTGACTTAAGAGTCCATACTAATACCAGTTCGGGTTTTACACATCAAACCCCTCCATAGTGATCCATTCCTAGTTTTCGAATATCTTAAGTATCACCTTTACACAATCTATTTGATTACGACCGGATGAATATATAGTAGATCTGTTGCTTCAGAGATCATGCAAACCTACTGAGGAAAGGGCCGTGTATAAAGCACATGTGAGCCCAGAAACGCGTCTAGGTATAAGATTATTATACATCACCGCTACCTGACTGTTCAAAGGCAAACTCCGATCCAGTTCTGCTAAGCAGTACACCATTCCCGGAATCATCTTCCAGGCAGCATTGCCCAAGCGCCTGTGACGTCACCCACCATCGAGTTACCTAGAAGTCCGCACCTGCTTCATCGTGTGGTTACCATCTGCAGCGAAACATCAGCAAGCGGTTATTATTACAGCTGGTCTGTGGCAGACAGACCGCCGCGAGGACGCATGCCAGCGTCTGGTACCACCTAATCGTGCGGACTCCACATTTCAACTCAAGGTGACTTTCTATCGGGATGTATTGCAGACTGGTAACTATAATTTACCCATTCTACGTTTAAAATTTGGAATCTATATCCTATATGGGACTTTACCTTACGTATAATTGGAATCCATACCTTTAAGGGACATTTAACCCATTTGAAATATCGGAGGCCGGATTTAAAGTATTATTGCATTGTTAAAAAATTCTCAAAAAAATTCTCAATGCTAGCTATTGGTGTGTGTATAAGTTTTATAAGTTTTATATTGTAATTTTTCCTCGGCACAAGGGCCCTTGTGTTTCGAGGAGTTATTGTGTATATTTTATATGTATTTTATTGTGTAATGAATTTGCACTTTCATATTATAATTGAAGCACGATCCAGTCATCATTTTTACCATTACATCACTGTATCAGGCAACTGATGCTAGCCTAGAGGGGTTGGCTACTTTTTTAGATTTGTAAATTACTTCTATTAAAAAATCGTAATCCTTCCAGTAGTTATCAGCGGCTGTATGATTCACAGGAAGTTGTTTTCTTTTAGAATTTCCTTTCTGCCTGACCACAGTGCTCTCTGTTGACACCTCTGTCCATTTTAGGAACTGTCCAGAGTAGGAACAAATCCCCATAGAAAACCTCTCCTGCTCTGGACAGTTCCTAAAATGGACAGAGGTGTCAGCAGAGAGCACCATGGTCAGGCAGAAAGGAAATTCAAAAAGAGGACCACTTCCTGTGGATCATACGGCAGCTGATAACTACTGGAAGGATTAAGATTTTTTAATAGAAGTGGGAGGAGTCTTTTCACTCTTTGAGCTCTGCTCTTTCTGCCAAGCTGAGGTCCAATGCAATCGAATCTAGGAGTGTGTCTGAGTCATAGGAGGCCTCAAGTCAGTCCTGCAGCCACAAGCTACAAGTAAGCTACAGTCACAGCATTGTCAGTCACAAGTCAAGTCAATTCAGTCACCGTCATCTTCTGTCTAGTCAACATGGCCTGCACTAAATTGTCCAAATCTACTGCAAGTCCCAGCATGCCCTTAAGGTCTCTGAAGTCACCTCCGTGGGCCTGGCTGAACTGTACAGTTGTCCGTAACTTGGCATCAGTCATTATTGCCCCCACGCCTAGCCCAGCATCCATCGGTATACCTTCGGGTGGTATTGAGGATAAACCACACCCTGGTGTCACGAATACAAGGGGTTAATGCCATCTGCCCCTAGGGTAATTCCATCTGCCCTGCATCTCACACCCCTTACCACAACTTTTGGCGTCACGAACAGGATACGGGTGTGTGCCTTATGAGAAAAGTCCTCCCCCAGTCTGAACTGTGTCCAGTATTGTCAGAAAATCTCATGCCAATCAAATTAAAATTTGTGCCAGAAAGTGTACGGGACTTTCTCAGTGGAAAGTGTTTTACCTGAGGTGCTTGTGAAGAAAGGGAGGTGAAGAAAAGTTTATAGCCTGCCATTGGGAACAGTGCTGGAGTCGTAAATACAATGTGCAAGATTTGTGCCGAAGCAATGTTACGTGCCAAGATGTCTACCACCATACCTGAAAGGGTTAATCTGGTGGAAGAAAAGCGCATGAAAGGATTCAACCAAAGCCAGTGTCCCACCCCTGGGCGTGGAAGCCAAGTCGCAGCTCCTAGCCCTAAGTTGAACTTGAAAGGTCTGCCCTTTGTTGCCAGGGGGGAGGAAGAAGAGGACTTCCAGTCCCAGGCCCTGCTGATGACGAAGTTCCATCCGGTGGCCATTTTGTTGAGACCGATATAAGAAGTGGAGCGGAGCCGGACCTCTTCAGTCTTGCAGAAGTTCCTGATGAGAGCAAGAAGATGGCGGATGCACAGCAGAGCACGAGAGCAGAGAGTCCCAAGATGGCGCAGGAGGCCCGGCAAGTTGCCGCGGCACAGATGTTCCAGGAGTTAGCTGATCGTCTGCAGAGATTCTCCATCGGGGCCAAAGACGCCCACGTTAAAGTTCCGCTACCTAAGAACGATGGAAACTGGCCTGCAACTCCGGCGGGTAGAACGCCTAAATCATCGCGAGGATCGTCCTGGGTATCCGGGGCTGAGATCCCCACGGAGAAGTCGGAAGTGAGTACCTTGGCCGAGGCCCAGTTCTCTACCCCTCCATCTACCCCCAGTCCAGAGCCAGCGCCCCAGGTCCAGCAGCCCCCAGCACTTCCCCGGTCACCACCGCTGCCACAGCGGCTACTTGGCAAGGAGCCAACACTGATCCAGTTCATGAGGGACCATCTCCTACCCCTGCCAGGGAAGTCCCACCCTCCTGTCCCAGCAGCCTGGGACGAAAACGCCAAATATGAGGACGAAGTGGCTGCCATAGTGGAAAAGTTAACTCCTTTACAAAGCAGGACGTATATTTACGTCCTGTGCCGGCTCCCGCAATATAACGCAGAGTCACGGGGATACCAACGTCCGGGACCCGCGGCTAATATCGGACATCACCGATCATGGTGATGCCCGGTATTAACCCTTCAGACGCAGCTATCAAAGTTGATCAATGTGTCTGAAGTGATAGTGAAACCTTCCCGGCAGCTCAGTGGTGCTGTTCGGGACCACCGTGGGGAAATCGCGGCACCCCAAACAGCATGCAGGACACGAAGAGGATCCCTACCTGCCTCCTGCGTTTCCTATCGCCGAATGACTGCTCCGTGCCTGAGATCCAGGCAGGAGCAGTGGAGCGGCGATATCACTGATCAATGCCATGCTATTGCATGGCAGTTACCAGTGTAGGAAATCAGTGTGTGCAATGTTATAGTCCCTTATGAAAATAAAGTGTTTAATAAATGTGATTTAACCCCTTCCCTGAATCACAGTCTGAATCACCCCCCCTTTTTCCATAAAAAAAACTATGTAATTAAAAATAAGTATAAACATATGTGGTATCGTCACTTGCGTAAATGTCCAAACTATAAAAATATATCATTAATTAAACCGCACGGTCAATGGCGTACACATAAAAAAAATTCAAAGGTCCAAAATAGCGTATTTTTTTATCACTTTTTATACCATAAAAAAAAGAATAAAAAGTCTGATCAAAACAAAAATGGTACCGATAAAAAACTTCAGATCACGGCACAAAAAAAAGAGCCCTCATACATCCTCATATGCGGAAAAATAAAAAAGTTATAGTGGTCAGAAGAGGACATTTTTAAAAGTATCAATTTTCAAGCATGTAGTTATGATTTTTTCCAGAAGTAAGACAAAATCAAACCTATATAAGTTGGGTATCATTTTAATTGTATGGACCTACAGAATAAAGAGAAGGTGTCATTTTTACCGAAAAATGCACTGTGTAGAAACGGATGCCCCTAAAAGTTACAAAATGGCATTTTTTTTTCAATTTTGTTGCACAATGATTTTCTTTTTGGTTTTGTTGTAGATTTTTGGGTAAAATGACTGATGTCGTTACAAAGTAGAATTGGTGGTGAAAAAATAAGCCATCATATGGATTTTTAAGTGGTAAATAGAAAAGGGTTATGATTTTAAAAGGTAAGGAGGAAAAAAAGAAAATGCAAAAGCTGCACAGCAGCAAGACACTAAGAGCCTTGAGGCCTTATATATCAGAAGGCTAGAACAACCCTGAGAGAGAGAGACACCCCTAGAGTGGCGGAGAGCTACAGTCATCAAGTTTGACAGTATGGCACATTGATGGACTGCCACCACGATGGCACTATTTTGGTCAACAGGAGAGCGTTGAAGAGAGATTACCTCCCTCCACCTCTACACTCCCTAGAGAACGGTGAGATTGTGGAGTACACCCCTGTACAGAGCCTGCGAGGGGAATGGGCAGCAGCTGTCACCAGGCCCAAGAATCCTATGCAAATCCCCTTTGCCTATTTCCCCTTTGAAGATTGTGACTCAGATCCATTTGGTCTCCTGCCACCAAGCGTCAAGGGGAAACTTGTCCAAAAAGAATGGTATCCTGAGTCACCTGTCATGAACCCCAAGTATCTGCATTGAGGCTCGTCCACAGATGTGCCCAGGCCTACTCCTGCTGTTGCGGAGGTTTGGCCTACCCAGTGGGCACCAACCAAAGTGCCTTGACCTACTCCTGCTGAGGAGGAGGTTTGGCCCGCCCAACAGGCACCTACAACTGACCCCCCAGTGGCGCAAGCTACTACTGTACAAGTAGTGATCACCATGAGCCTGACCATCACTGAATCCAGTTTGTCCCACGTGTCGTGGGATAACCATTTCAGTCCTGTGGAGGGGGCAAAGTCACGTGGCCCTAGGTACATGTCCCAACCTAGCAAACAAGCGGATCATCGAGGTTGGGATGGAAAGTTGCCAGGCCACAGTGCCTGAATCTTGCAAGATGTTTGCTATTTCTTGAGTCGACAAGACTAACTGTATTTTATGTGGAAGCATTGTTGTTGTTACAGGTTATGCAACATTCAAGAAAAAGTCTCTGACAAACTTGTGAAGAAGTTTATTTGCAACCATATACGTAAGCATGTTCCCGGCTTTTAGCCGTAATTCTTTACTGAGAACTCAAAATGTACCCAAACTGTGGAGCGGTACTAGGAAAAAACGTATGCTGTAAGAGTAATATATTTTTTTTATTGCACAAGGTAATGCACATGTGGGCGTATTATACTGTTTATGGTGTGTTTTAATAAAGTGTATAAAACATGTATATACAGAAATGTCTAAGATGGTTCTCTGTGTCTATGACGATTTATATAAGGGGTACCCTGACCAGGTCAGGAGAAGTGTAACTGCCTAACTGCCAGGACAAATACCAGCTAGGTACAGTGAGAAGGTGAAAGGCATTGTGGTGGATGGGTGATATGTGTCACCAAGGCTCCTGGCATTGGTGAAGTAAGAGCCGGTATTTATTCAGTGTCTGTGCTGCGATGCAGTCTGACACTATGGCCGTAGTATGGCTGGAAGGCCAATCCGGGACAGCTCTTACTGGGAATGATCAAGTGTAGGGTGGGGATTATTCCCCAAATCACAGTCATCACAGTACATAGAGTAAGTTGCAGTACCATGTATAAAGTTGTTGGTATAATACATAGTCTAATTTAGTCAACTTACATACTGTAGTGTATTGTGTATAAATTAGGACTGTAGCCAGGATGTATATAACCAGTCCACAATTGCCTAATGTACATATGTCCAATCCTTTTTTCCTGTCCACGTGTACAGGGTACTCTACTGGCCAGAGGGTTCCCCTGAGGTATAAGTCAAACACACATAGTGACATAGTACAGTATATAAACTTAACCTTGTTGCATAGTGTAAAAATATGTATGGAGTTCTGGGGATAAATAGCTTTTGCCAATGGGCCCATCAGCTAAAGGCATTGGGTAGATAGCCTGTGGCAGCCCTATCTGCAACTTGTGTGTTTAAGTGTCTTAAGTGTGTTAAAAGTGCAGTTACAAGGGTAATGAATCCCATATGTTTACAAATTTATTCCCAAAAGGAGCATGTATGGACATTTTTTCTAAAGTGCTACATGGACTCGTCCTCAGTTGTTGTTAACTATCCAGACCTGTGAAGGACATTAGATAATAATGCCACAAGAACTGTCAGTCTAGGCCCCAGTGGCTACTTCCAGTCATCCGCCCTCCAGGACTGGGCACTGAGGACACCTGTGCTTAAGAGGGGGAATTTGCGGTTGCCCAGTATGGGAGTTGTTACCCCATACTCTTCCTGCCCTGTCAGGCAGTGTCCCCTGGGCCCCCTTACATCTGTTCCCTCATGTACATATGTTTTGCCATTTGTTATGCTGTAAAGTGTGTAATGAAGTGTTATAACTTTAAGAAATGTTCCCATGTGATCTTCAGTTGTCATGTGATTGTTACCCAGGAGGTATCAGTGACCATGTGACTTAAGGGTGACCAATGGTACCCAACCAGAGTCTCCCCCATAAAAGCCCTGGGAGGACTCTCACTCTCTCTGAGCTCTGCTCTTTCTGCTAAGCTGAGGTCCAGCACAGTCGAGTGTAGGAGTGTGTCTGGAGTCATGGGAGGCCTCAAGTCAGTCCTGCAGCCACAAGCTACAAGTAAGCTACAGTCACAACATTGTCAGTCACAAGTCAAGTCAGTCACCGTCATCTACTGTCTAGTCAAAGTGGCCTGCACTAAATTGTCCAGGTCTACTGCAAGTTCCAGCAAGCCCTTAAGGTCTCTGAAGTCACTGGTCACCTCCGTGGGCCTGGCTGAACTGTATAGACTGTTCCATCTGTCACTCAGTAAAGGTACAGTGATCTGTAACTTGGCATCAGAGTCATTATTGCCCCCCCCCCCCCCCCCGTCTAGCCCAGGATCCATCGGTATACCTTTGGTTGGTAAAGGCATCACGAATACAAGGGGTTGATGCTATCTGTCCCCAGGGCAATTCCATCTGCCCTACTCTCTCACACCCCTTACCACACCTAAACATCTTATCCCCTATACAAAGGATAGGGTAAGATGTCTGATCGCGGGGTCTGGCTGCTGGGACCTCGTGTGATCTCTTTGCTGGCACCCCGGTGTTCTGAACATTTATGTGATGGTGATATGACAGCACGCCCCCTCCATTCATGTCTATGGGAGGAGGCGTGACAGATATGGAGTAGAAGTTCACAGCTGTCAACAGATCAGAGCATGTGTAAAAAAAAATGAAAAATGTATGGAAAAGTGCAAAATGTAGGGAAACCCTAGTAAATACCCTGGGAAAAATTGTAGGGAATTAAAATCCACAAAGAAAACTACACTCCAGGGCCAGTATCTTTAGATATGTGGGTGGTATAAATACTACTACAGTACATTTTTCTTTTCAAGTTGAGGAAATCTGTTTTTAAAGCAAAGTTCTGTACAAGCCAGATTTATAGTAACAATGCAATTTTACAAACACATTCATTTTTAACAATGCATTTTTAGCAATTACATAGTGTTGTTCTACAGAATATTACAGCTAAATGAATTGGATTTTATATTTGATGCTTAATGTTATTAAGGGCTCGGTAATGAATTACTGCCAGTCCCTTTTTAAGTATAAGCTTATCAGTCACTTGCAGACATCCAGTAATATAGAAGTGATGGAACATGAACGGGGATTTTATTAATAGCTATGGACTTACTTCACCGACTCATCACAACTTCCTTTGCTAGTGACATCCACTTGCTGACTCAAGCAAAGATTGCAAAGTCATTGTTATAGCAAAAGTCTGGTAAATCCTGCTTAGATTTTAGAAAGCTGGCATACAGGAATGAAAGAAATAAATATACTATGCTCAACCTGTAAATAGGGCTATAGAGTAACATATGTGTTGTTTTAAATCTACCTTGGATAATCTCATTTTGTTAGAATGGACACTGACCTACTATGTAGGTCCATATTTATCAATCAGCCTGAAACCCTAATTGTCTGGTTTTTCCCATAGCAACCAATCACAGCTCAACTTTCACTTTACAAGAGCTTGTTAAGATATAAAAGTTGGGCTGTGATTGGTTGTTAAAGAGAAAAAAAAAGCAGACAATTAGGGTTTCAGGTTGATTAATAAATATGGACCATAATGCATACAGGATATCTTAAACCTGGGACCCTCAGTGGATTGAAATCTAAAAACAAACATTCATTTTTCCCGTAGTGCCACCTCAGGAGGAACCGGGCATTACAATAATTTCATTTTATTCAATGAGCTGTCCATGTAAATTGCAGACATGATGGGTCCTACAGGGGGGAAGCACTCTCTGTGCTTCCTTACGCTATGTTCACACAGAGGAATTTCCATGCTGAATTCCTCATAAAATTCAGCTCGGATGTCACAAAATTGATAGCACATAGCACATTATGTTCAAAGGGGATTTCCACCGTGAAAATTCCACAAAAAAAATTTCTTAAAATTTTGCAGAATTCCAGGTGGAAACCCATTGATCTCAATGGGGCTCTGAATTTCGGCAAAATTCCGTATTTTGAGTACAACAAAATTCTGACGAAATTACAAATTCTACAGAATTGCAAAAATTCCACAGCAAGCTTTGCCGAATGGAATTTGAGCGGAACAGCAGAATTTCGGCCATGTGAACATAGCCTTACTGATGAGCATTCTGATCGGTGGACTCTTATTTAATTCAGAATTGTCTTTTACAGTATTTCCATTTTTTAACCAGAAAACCCTTACAGAAGACAACATGTCAATGCAATTTTAGATGATCTTCTCATTTAGGCAGATTATAAAACTATGCAGGTGGCAAGCTAGATCCAGGACCACATGTCTGAACTGCACATACTCGTCATATGCTAACAGCAAACATGGTACACACCAAATAAAATAGTATACTGTAATATACTGCTTATTATGTTTATTGCTATATATTTCTGTGTAAAAGTTTGGATACCCTGGCAGAAATTTTGGAATTTGGACATTGATTTAGAAAACGTGACTGACGCAAAAAACTCTTATTTAAGTATGGGGATCATTTGAGACCCTTTATTATCACAAAGTTGTTAAAGGAGTACACCGTTGGGGACCCTGCGATCCCCCCTGCAGCAGCCCGGTACCTCAGAAGCCCAGAGCAAAGTTTTCTCCGAAGCTGATGACGGGCGGTGCAGGGGACTGGGCATCATGACGTCACGGCCTGCCCTTTCGTGATGTCATGCCCCACCACCTCTATACAAGTCTATGGGAGGGACGTGACGCCCCTTCCATAGACCTGAATTGAGGGGGGCAGATGTGATGTCACGAAGGGGCGGGGTCATGGCATCACGATGCCCCGTCCCCTGCACGGCCTGTCATCAGCCTCGGAGAAAACGTAGCTAAGAGCTGCTGAGGTACCGGGCTGCTGCAGGGGGGATCATGGGGGTTGCCAGTGGCGAGCCCTCCACGATCAGACATCTTATACCCTATCCTTTGGATAGGGGATAAGATGTCTAACAGCAAAGTACCCCTTTAAGCTCCTTTTTAAATCAAAGTGATACCAGAAATCACCAAAATGGCCATGATGAAAAGTTTATATACCTTGAATATTTGCCTTATTACAGGCACACAAGGTGACACAAAAGGTGACACACATGGCAATTAAAGGTTAATTTTCCTGGTTGTTAAATAGGAATGTATCACAGTTACTAAAGCCTTTGTAAGTGACTTCTAACTTAGTGTTTCTCCTCTGTTGGAGTATACTCACTCTAAATTTACCTCATGTCCCTATTGTTCTCTGGCTGCATACATTTAATTAAGATGATACTATTACCGATGTTGTTGTGTTTACTACCATATAGCGCTGTTATTATCTCTAATTGTCTTTTTAAATCCCTTAACTTCATGAGGTCAGCCTTTATCTGGGGTAATTTTCGATCCAAACTGAAGCGTACTGCATGTACTGCAAAGACCTAAGAGATTGGCTGGGGCAGCGCTACTAGATTTTATTTTTGTATTATCTCGCTGGCCAACCTCACCTGCTATATTATTGGGTGCCTTCCATGTCCCTGCCAAACTCTGAGAGTCATTTGGTGCATGCAACTCATATTACTTGTTTATTAGACTAGAGGCTACTTGTTTACTACAAGAGGATAGTAACTCTAGATATCCCCAGAGATTGTTACCTCTGCATGAATTGGCTAGATCTGTTTTGTGCTATGCTTAGAGGGTGTCCATTTATTTTCACACCATAGATGAAATGCTCTTGTGGGACAATAACTATCTTTCTAATTTGCTTCCAGGTGAGGACCCCTCCTCTTGGTCTGTGTACAATATTCATACCATGGGTGATATATTTGACCGGGATGTTTTTCTTTTTTTCTTTTGCTCAGTTATAAGTGAAGTATAAGGTCGCTTGTACGTTTAGATATCTTTGAATCAGTAGTATTCTGCAATCTCATTTTCCCAATGTTAGGGTAGACTCCTATCTCCTCCTTTCCACTAATTAGAGTTTTCTGCTCCTAAGGTCCCTTTGTATATCAGTGACAATTACTGCAGACCCTTTACCAGTTAGGCATAAATGGGCATCGCTCATCCCCACTTTTATAGCCGAGGATTGAAAGGCTATGGAGTCACATCTTTCAGTTTTCTCTGCATCCAATAATAAAATGACAAAATGTAATACCATTCTCCAATCCTACCTTATCCCCCTGAGGTTGTTTTATATTAATCGTTTGTCCTCCTTAGATGTAAGGCCCCTGATGACGATTTTCTGCATCTGGGGATCGAGTACTTCTGGTGTGATTTGTTGTCCTTTCTATCTTCCCTGCTAGGTGTTTCTGTATTATCAAGGATTGAGGTTTGCCTCTTTGGCTCATTGAATGAGGAGCTTTGAAAACACCATGCACACATGTGCAAAGTGCTTTTACTCACAAGAAAAACCATTGTTTTGAGATGGATGGTAGATCAACTACCTTCTAACAGTATTTGGATGTCGCTTGTTCATACTGCCATTCTATTTAAAAAGATGATTTATTAGAACTGTTGCCCACAGAAATTTCCTGAGATCTGGGATACTGGGAACAATTGCTTTACCACTGTTTTTGAATCTCCCCACACTGATTCTCTGATCCCTTAATGCTTTTTATGTTTACTACAGTTGTTTTTGTGCCATTCTGTGACTCTTCAATGTGAAATCTCCCTGTTTACATGGACCTTTGGTGTACTGCTAATGGAACTATGTTTTTTTTTTTGTTTTTTTTATAGTTTCATAGTTTTATTGTTATAGTTTTTCCTTACGTTGACATTACTCTGTACTCCAAGAACAAGGACTTTGCATCAGACATCTTGATACCAAGCCAAGGTCAGGTAGAATAAGAACGGTTTCAGTCACAACTGCCAAAATAATTGTATGGGATATATAGAAAAATCCACAGGAGAAATAAAGACTGCCCTGCTTGGCTACAATATGCCTGCCCATATCTTGATGCCTCACAGCTTCAGGCACACTGTTATTTGTAGCGACAAGACCAAAATAGAGCTTTATGGTCACACAATTATATGCACTGCACTTGAAGAGGGATAAACAAAATATACAGTGAAAAGAATACCATCTCTCCCTAAAAGTATTGTGGTGCCTCATGAATCTTGTGGAAATTGATGGACAGATGAATGGAGCATGTCATCAGAAAATACTGGCAGACAATTTGCATTCTTCTCCACAACACTCTTGGACTTTCCAGCATGACAATAACCTAAAGCTCAAGGCTAAATTCACCCTCAAGTAGTTACAGCATAAAAAGGTGAATATCATCGAGCCACTCTAGGGAGATCTCAGATGCGTGGTTCATGCAAGGTGACCAAAGATTTTACATGACCTGGAGGTATTTTGCCAAGAAGAATGGGCAACTATACCACCTGCAAGAATTTAGGGCCTCAGAAAACTATAACAAGACTGCATCCTGTAAGGCTGGGTTCACGTATGTTCAGCATCCGGCATAGTGTCCCTCTGGGGTGCCCCGGAGGGAAACTGATGCTAGAACAGATCCCATTCATTTGAATGTGACAGTTCACAATCATCCAGCGTCTCAATTATAGAACCAGATGGTGACACGTTTATGCCATTCACCGTATGGGATCATTAACATTATATTTAGATAGTTCGGACTTTTACATCTGGCAATACCGAATATGTTTATGAAAAAAAAAATTTGGGTGGGGGGTGCGGGGGTAAAATGGGAAAAACAGACAATTTAAATTTTTATTGGGAAAAGGGATTTTCCACTTTTTTTTACTTTTTATTTTTACATTTTTCAACTTTTTTTTAAACACTTTTTATGTCCCCATAGGGGACTATCTATAGCAATCATTTGATTGCTAATACTGTGCAGTGCTATGCATAGGTCATAGCACTGATCAGTATTATCGGTCATCTTCTGCTCTGGTCTGCTCGATCTCAGACCAGAGCAGAAGACCCCGGGAGATGGTCGGAGCCAAGTGAGGGGACCTCCGGCCGCCATGCTGGATGATAGGATCAACGCTGCAGCGCTGCGGCCGATCCGATCATCCATTCAAAGTTCCGCACTGCCGCAGATGCTGTGATCTGTATTGATCACGGCATCTGAGGGGTTAATGGCAGACATCTGCGCGATCACAGATGTCTGCGCGAAGTCCCGCCAAACCAGGACGTACATTTGTCAGTGGTCATTAAGGAGTTAAATAAATCTGTAAGTTTTTAGGGAAAGGTGGTTGTTAAACTCCATTTCTTCTTTGGGTTTGCTATTATAGTCCCTATTTTTTGAATTCTCATCGAGGGCTATGTAGACACAATACGGTAAATATGTTAATTAAGGAGCTACGGTTTATAAGGTATCTTATAGGACCTCTGTGTATGTATTTAGAAAATGTGTTATGCCTGCTTATTCATATATTACCAGTACAACTATTTATCTTAGTACAGTTAGAATACTGAGTACTAATACAGTGAATAAACATATTCACTCTGTTCCATATAGTAGGAGGTTGTTTTTCTCCATTCATCCATATTTATTATGACAATATATAATACATTTTCCCCTGCTCATAGTCAAGACGTTTACTAATATGTGAAGGCACAGCAGCTCACCTCTCCACATTCCTTTAAGTATCTCCCCTTGATCATTCCAGTATTATACAGCTGGGTCATACTATCCAGCCTCAATTTCAACCAGACCAAGTATATCATCCATTGATTTATGGCACGCTGTGCGAGACCATATATCTGACTGTCAGTACAGCTGATAATCATGAGCGGCAAGAAGAGAATCACAGAAAAGCATGTGAACATTCCATTCGCAGCCCTAATTCTTATTGTATGGAATAATTTCTACTCATTTAGTGCATTAACAAATAATAGGAATGGAAGGAATACTGAAATGCACTGACCTCAGTTGCACTGAAAAAGGCTGGCAGCAAAGTATAACATTCCTGTCGTCATTTTTCAAAAGCCAGGAAGAAGTGCAGAAAACTTTGTGGGATTAAATATTGAGCTATGTGAAAGGTCTTGTGAAAAAGAGCCTGGCTGACCTTATTGTGCTAAAAACTTCACATCATGAGTAAGGTCATATGCTTATGGCATAATAAACTACTGTGATATTGGTATTTGTCTGCATGAAACAAGTTACCAATCATCATTGTGCTTGGGCAACATTTAGCTTATTATTCTATTCAAGATTAACCCAAGATTAACGGTAGAAAGAGAATACATTTTTTTTAATTGTCAGAAATTAAGATACTAAATTAAGTACTAAATCTTATAGTAAGCTTAAACATATTTTATGTTTTATATATTGTATTATAGTACCTTGGAGAACTGTACAAATAGTAAATCCCCAATATTATAGCATTATGTCAATCCCTCCCTTAGGCACCAGGATCATAGGATCATTTTAATTCTAACCTGTATGGCTGAGCCTTTTAAATTCACAATTTTACCATCTGCTTTGGAAGCTCCTTTATAGATTTACCAGGATGATTCTGATGATAAATTAAGAATAGATAACCTTTATAGGGTATGTTCACACTACGGAATTCCCAAGGAATTCTGTGGGCATAATTCCGCGAGTGGAATTCCGCGGTGTGAACTTAACCTTAGTGTGAATGGGTCCCCGCGAGACCCGTTCACACTGTGGAATTTCAGCGGTGGACAATTCCACCACAGTCTGAATCTCCGCTCACTGAATTCAGCGAGCGGAGATTCCGTTTACACTCTGTAGTGCCAGCTATGGGTGGCCATGACGTCATGCATCCTCCATTCATGTCTATGGAAGGGGGCGTGACAGCTGTGGCTGCAGCTGTCACGCCCGCTTCATTCAAGTCTATGGGAGGGGGGCGTGACGGCTGTGACAGCAGCCATCACACCCCCTCCCATAGACATAAATGGAGTAAACATGATGTCACGAGTCGACCACGGCTGCCCAAAGCCGGGGTGCCAGGTTGGAGATCGCAGGGACCCAAGTGGTCAGACCCCCTATGATAAGACATATTTTCCCCTATTCTTTGGATAGGGGATAAGATGTCTAGGGGTGGCGTACCCCTCTAAAAATATTTTTTTTTTCACATCAGGGGACAGCTGTTATTTGAACTAGTGCAAGATTGACTGGCCAACCAGAATACTATCTAGTGGGCACTGACAAAGGGCCACACAAGGCAAAAACTTTGAGATGAGCTATTCGCAGGTTCTATTTTTATTGGTCGCTCTGTATAGATGAAGGGTCGCCTCCAGAATCATTTCCTGTGATGACCTCTGGAGATCCATGGAATTGCATCCAAAAACAGTTAAAGGGGTTCTCCATTGGAAATAATTATTTTTTTAATCAGCTGATGCCAGAACAGATTAATTAAACAGATTTGTAAATTACTTTTATGTATAAATCTTAATCCTACCAGTACTTATCAGCTTCTGTATAATACAGAGGAAGTTCTTTTCTTTTTGAATTTCTTTTCTGTCTGTCCACAGTGCTCTCTGCTGACACCTCTGTCCATGTCAGGAGCTGTCCAGGGCAGGATAGGTTTGCTATGGGGATTTGCTCCTGCTCTGGACAGTTCCTGACATAGATAGAGGTGTCAGTAGAGAGCAATGTGTACAGACAGAAAATAAATTCAAAAAGAAAAGAACTTCCTCTGTATTATACAGCAGCTAATAAATGCTGGAAGGATTACGATTTTGAAGTAGAAGTGATTTACAAATCTGTTTAAATTTCTGGCACCAGTTGATTAAGACATTTTTTTTCCACCGGAGCACCCCTTTAACACAAACATACAAATATGAATTTATATATTATAAATACATATATATATATATATATATATATATATACATATATATATATATATATATATATATATATATATATTTATATATATATATATATATATATATATATATATATATATATATATACAGTGGGGCAAAAAAGTATTTAGTCAACCACCAATTGTGCAAGATCTCCCACTTAAAAAGAGGGGCCTGTAATTTTCTTCATAGGTATATCTCAACTGCCAGGAGGGGACCAGCCGTCATCATATGGCTATCTGGATCATTCATCCCACATCAAGGACGTTACCTTTGGGTCAGAGTGAGTGGTCCCCATTGGACCGTGCATCATATATTCCAATCTAACTGGCAGTTATTATATGACAGCTGCATCTTTTGGATACGTTTTTTTTCCCCCTACAATTTATCCCCTGATGAACCCCGCATTACTCCACACTATCCCTTTTGGAGGGGGGGAAACGCATCGGGATTAGTAACATTGATCTTGTGTGTATTGGCACAGTTTATTGTCTGTAGGATTTTTGTTTGCTGTGATAGGTGAAGGTTTGAGCTCAATATCACTTATCCTAGCTTTCATTCACCTATACATGTTGTTATTTACTATTGTACTTGAGGACTACTTATCTTATTACCAAATATTATTAAAAGTTAAGTTTTAAACGAGTTTACTACTCTACTTCTGTGATAAAGGGATTATGAGCAAGAGGGAATATAATGAGCAAGGGGGATTGTGAGCAAGGAGGGAAATAATGAGCAGGGGGGATGATGAGGCAGAGGGGGTAATTATGAGCAGGGGGGATGATGAGGCAGAGGGGGGTAATTATGAGCAGGGGGACGATGAGGCAGAGGGGGGTAATTATGAGCAGGGGGGGATGATGAGGCAGAGGGGGGTAATTATGAGCAGGGGGGGATGATGAGGCAGAGGGGGGTAATTATGAGCAGGGGGGATGATGAGGCAGAGGGGGTAATTATGAGCAGGGGGGGATGATGAGGCAGAGGGGGGTAATTATGAGCAGGGGGGATGATGAGGCAGAGAGGGGTAATTATGAGCAGGGGGGATTGTGAGCAAGGAGGGAAATAATGAGCAGGGGGGATGATGAGGCAGAGGGGGGGTAATTATGAGCAGGGGGGATGATGAGGCTGAGGGGGGTAATTATGAGCAGGGGGGATTATGAGCAAGGGGGAAATAACAAGCAGGGAGGGGATTATGAGCAGGGGGGAAAGAGATGAGCGGGGGGGGGGGTGATGAGGCAGAGGGGGGGGAATGATGCGCTGGGGGGTAATGATGAGGCATGGGGAAATGATGAGGCAGGCGGAATTGATGAGCAGGGGGAATCACAGGGGAAATGAGGCACACAGGAGATCAGAGGGGGGAAAATGTGGCACAGGGACTGATAAAAGGGGAGGGATGATGTGACACAGGGGGAGGGGGGGGGGGGACACACACCAAACTGAGAAGCAGGGGTAATCAAAGTTGGGGGAATGATGAGGCATTTAGTTCAGATCTTTCAAGTCAATTTTTTTTTCATTTATTTATTTTTTTCCTAAAATGTTCCTGTGAAAATGAGAATGCGTGTTATACACCGATAAATATGGTAAATCAGAATTAATGAATTAACTTGTAGTTGTGATATTTCTCTCCTATAAGTCTGTACATAAAACCTCCAGTGACTGTGCACAAAATGTTTTAACTCTTTGCTCGATTTTTGTGAACAATTATTTTCAAAATACAAAACCATCAAAATCACAGTTTTCTAAAATACCAGATTTTTTATGCTTACCTCGACAAGAAGTCAGGGAATGCCAGACGTATGGGGTATCCATGTCGTATTATTTTCACCATCTCCAAGACACCAATATATTGCAGTTGAGCAGACACATAAAAATTATCAAAGGTTTCAGCTAGCTTAGAGTTGTTAGGCTTGATACAGTGCATATAATGTAGTGTGCTGGCTTGTAGCTTTCCAGTCAGCTCTGTGAGAGTTTTCTGTATGAAAGAGACAAACAGAGAGGACTTGTTCACCACTAAAACCATAGATGCACATGTTCTGCTCCCCCCCCCCCCCCTTCTTCAATATAAAGATTCCCTGGCATAATTGATAGCACTGACTAACCCTGAGTTGTATAGTCACAGTGGTTGGACCTCCTCTTTCCAGCTTCTGGAGAAATGAATATGACCCTTTCTTTTTTATTAACTGGAGAAAAGAAGATAATGGTGAGATACATCCTTAGAGAACAGAAAACTCAAGAAAATGACTGTAATAAAACAACTATATTGAAATAAATTAATATTTGACCCAAATAGGTTCTATATATATATATATATATTTAATGAATATGTCATCTTCTAATGTTATTATATGGCAGCATTAATGTGGCCAAATGTATTACAATTGTGACATGGCTATTAGACAAATTATGGAAGTCAAGCCTAAGTGTTTCACTATGAGGTAAGCCCTCTTTTTATATTAATTCCAGCTAATACCATTTACTCATCCCATTTGGGAGATCCACTCTACCATACTCCATATTTAGATCTTGTTACCAGAGATATGAGAAGTGAGAAGAGAGGCATAGAGGCCCAGGACAGGAATATAGTTTTGCCTCTGTGTAAATCATTAGTCAGACCACATATGGAGTATTGTGTCCAGTTTTGGGCACCTGTATATAAGAAGGACATGGCTGAACCGAAGAGGGTGCAGAGGAGGGTGGTATGGGAGGATTATAGTACAAAGAAAAGTTAAACATTTTAGCTTGGGGTTATTTAGTTTAGAGAAAAGATGTCTTAGGGGCGATTTGATCACAATGTACAAATATATGAATGGACAGTATAGAGATCTTTCCAGTCATCTTTTTATACCTAGGCCGGTAACCATGATAAAGGGGGCCTCCTCTACGTCTAGAGGAAAGAAGGTTTCCCCATCATCACAGACAGAGATTCTTTACTGGAAGAGCAGTGAGACTTTGTAACTCTCTGCCACATACGGTATGTTGTGATGACTCAAATAAGTTTAAGGGGGACCTGGATGTTTTTTCTAGAAAACTATAATATTACAGGTTATGGATGCTAGATTTATGGGGATAGGGCATTGATCCAGGGATTTATGCTGATTGCCATATTGGAGTGAGAAAGGAATTTTTCCTTTCATGGGGCAATTGTCATCAGCCTCATTGTTACGCCGAGCGCTCCGGGTCCCCGCTCCTCCCCGGAGCGCTCGCTTCTCTCTCGCTACCGCAGCGCTCCGGGCAGCTCCACTGACCCGGTGCGCTGCGATACCGTCTCCAGCCGGGATGCGATTCGCGATGCGGGTAGCGCCCGCTCGCGATGCGCATCCCGGCTCCCGTACCTGACTCGCTCTCCGTCTGTCCTGTCCCGGCGCGCGCGGCCCCGCTCCCTAGGGCGCGCGCGCGCCGGGTCTCTGCGATTTAAAGGGCCACTGCGCCGCTGATTGGCGCAGTGGTTCCAATTAGTATGTTCACCTGTGCACTCCCTATTTATACCTCACTTCCCCTTCACTCCCTCGCCGGATCTTGTTGCCATTGTGCCAGTGAAAGCGTTTCCTTGTGTGTTCCTAGCCTGTGTTCCAGACCTCCTGCCGTTGCCCCTGACTACGATTCTTGCTGCCTGCCCCGACCTTCTGCTATGTCCAACCTTGCTTCTGTCTACTCCCTTGTACCGCGCCTATCTTCAGCAGTCAGAGAGGTTGAGCCGTTGCTAGTGGATACGACCTGGTCACTACCGCCGCAGCAAGACCATCCCGCTTTGCGGCGGGCTCTGGTGAAAACCAGTAGTGACTTAGAACCGATCCACTAGCACGGTCCACGCCAATCCCTCTCTGGCACAGAGGATCCACTACCTGCCAGCCGGCATCGTGACAGTAGATCCGGCCATGGATCCCGCTGAAGTTCCTCTGCCAGTTGTCGCCGACCTCACCACGGTGGTCGCCCAGCAGTCACAACAGATAGCGCAACAAGGCCAACAGCTGTCTCAACTGACCGTGATGCTACAGCAGCTACTACCACAGCTTCAGCAATCATCTCCTCCGCCAGCTCCTGCACCTCCTCCGCAGCGAGTGGCCGCTTCTGGTCTACGACTATCCTTGCCGGATAAATTTGATGGGGACTCTAAATTCTGCCGTGGCTTTCTTTCCCAATGTTCCCTGCACTTGGAGATGATGTCGGACCAGTTCCCTACTGAAAGGTCTAAGGTGGCTTTCGTAGTCAGCCTTCTGTCTGGAAAAGCTCTGTCATGGGCCACACCGCTCTGGGACCGCAATGACCCCGTCACTGCCTCTATACACTCCTTCTTCTCAGAAATTCGAAGTGTCTTTGAGGAACCTGCCCGAGCCTCTTCTGCTGAGACTGCCCTGTTGAACCTGGTCCAGGGTAATTCTTCCGTTGGCGAGTACGCCGTACAATTCCGTACTCTTGCTTCAGAATTATCCTGGAATAATGAGGCCCTCTGCGCGACCTTTAAAAAAGGCCTATCCAGCAACATTAAAGATGTTCTGGCCGCACGAGAAATCCCTGCTAACCTACATGAACTCATCCATCTTGCCACTCGCATTGACATGCGTTTTTCCGAAAGGCGTCAGGAGCTCCGCCAGGATATGGACTTTGTTCGCACAAGACGTTTTTTCTCCCCGGCTCCTCTCTCCTCTGGTCCCCTGCAATCCGTTTCTGTGCCTCCCGCCGTGGAGGCTATGCAGGTCGACCGGTCTCGCCTGACACCTCAAGAGAGGACACGACGCCGCATGGAGAATCTCTGTCTGTACTGTGCCAGTACCGAACACTTCCTGAAGGATTGTCCTATCCGTCCTCCCCGCCTGGAAAGACGTACGCTGACTCCGCACAAAGGGGAGACAGTCCTTGATGTCTACTCTGCTTCTCCACGTCTTACTGTGTCTGTGCGGATATCTGCCTCTGCCTTCTCCTTCTCTACTATGGCCTTCTTGGATTCCGGATCTGCAGGAAATTTTATTTTGGCCTCTCTCGTCAACAGGTTCAACATCCCAGTGACCAGTCTCGCCAGACCCCTCTACATCAATTGTGTAAACAATGAAAGATTGGATTGTACCATACGTTTCCGCACGGAGCCCCTTCTAATGTGCATCGGACCTCATCACGAGAAGATTGAATTTTTGGTCCTCCCCAATTGCACTTCCGAAATCCTCCTTGGACTACCCTGGCTTCAACTCCATTCCCCAACCCTGGATTGGTCCACTGGGGAGATCAAGAGTTGGGGGCCCTCTTGTTTCAAGGACTGCCTAAAACCGGTTCCCAGTACCCCTTGCCGTGACTCTGTGGTTCCCCCTGTAACCGGTCTCCCTAAGGCCTATATGGACTTTGCGGATGTTTTTTGCAAAAAACAAGCTGAGACTCTACCTCCTCACAGGCCTTATGATTGTCCTATTGACCTCCTCCCGGGCACTACTCCACCCCGGGGCAGAATCTATCCTCTGTCCGCCCCAGAGACTCTTGCTATGTCGGAGTACATCCAGGAAAATTTAAAAAAAGGCTTTATCCGTAAATCCTCCTCTCCTGCCGGAGCCGGATTTTTCTTTGTGTCCAAAAAAGATGGCTCTCTACGCCCTTGCATTGACTACCGCGGTCTTAATAAAATCACGATAAAGAACCGCTACCCTCTACCCCTCATCTCTGAACTCTTTGATCGCCTCCAAGGTGCCCACATCTTTACCAAACTGGACTTAAGAGGTGCTTATAATCTCATCCGCATCAGAGAGGGGGATGAATGGAAAACGGCATTTAACACTAGAGATGGACACTTTGAGTATCTGGTCATGCCTTTTGGCCTGTGCAACGCCCCTGCCGTCTTCCAAGACTTTGTTAATGAAATTTTTCGTGATCTCTTATACTCCTGTGTTGTTGTATATCTGGACGATATCCTGATTTTTTCTGCCAATCTAAAAGAACACCGCCAGCATGTCCGTATGGTTCTTCAGAGACTTCGTGACAATCAACTTTATGCCAAGATAGAGAAATGTCTGTTTGAATGCCAATCTCTTCCTTTCCTAGGATACTTGGTCTCTGGCCAGGGACTACAAATGGATCCAGACAAACTCTCTGCCGTCTTAGATTGGCCACGCCCCTCCGGACTCCGTGCTATCCAACGTTTTTTGGGGTTCGCCAATTATTACAGGCAATTTATTCCACATTTTTCTACCGTTGTGGCCCCTATCGTGGCTTTAACCAAAAAAAATGCCAATCCCAAGTCTTGGCCTCCTCAAGCGGAAGACGCCTTTAAACGGCTCAAGTCTGCCTTTTCTTCGGCTCCCGTGCTCTCCAGACCTGACCCATCTAAACCCTTCCTATTGGAGGTTGATGCCTCCTCTGTAGGAGCTGGAGCGGTCCTTCTACAAAAAAATTCTTCCGGGCATGCTGTTACTTGTGGTTTTTTTTCTAGGACCTTCTCTCCGGCGGAGAGGAACTACTCCATCGGGGATCGAGAGCTTCTAGCCATTAAATTAGCACTTGAGGAATGGAGGCATCTGCTGGAGGGATCAAGATTTCCTGTTATTATTTACACCGATCACAAGAACCTCTCCTATCTCCAGTCTGCCCAACGGCTGAATCCTCGCCAGGCCAGGTGGTCTCTGTTCTTTGCCCGATTTAATTTTGAAATTCACTTTCGGCCTGCCGATAAGAACATTAGGGCCGATGCTCTCTCTCGTTCCTCGGATGCCTCGGAAGTCGAACTCTCTCCGCAACAGATCATTCCTCCTGACTGCCTGATCTCCACTTCTCCAGCCTCCATCAGGCAAACTCCTCCAGGAAAGACCTTCGTCTCTCCACGCCAACGCCTCGGAATCCTCAAATGGGGTCACTCCTCCCATCTCGCAGGTCATACAGGCATCAAGAAATCTGTGCAACTCATCTCTCGCTTCTATTGGTGGCCGACTCTGGAGACGGATGTCGTGGACTTTGTGCGAGCCTGCACTGTCTGTGCTCGGGATAAGACTCCTCGCCAGAAGCCCGCTGGTTTTCTTCATCCTCTGCCTGTCCCCGAACAGCCTTGGTCTCTGATTGGTATGGATTTTA
This sequence comes from Hyla sarda, assembly GCF_029499605.1. Taxonomy (NCBI): domain Eukaryota; kingdom Metazoa; phylum Chordata; class Amphibia; order Anura; family Hylidae; genus Hyla; species Hyla sarda. The sequence goes on along the minus strand of NC_079190.1, from coordinate 171,492,660 downwards.
TTACAGACCTACCCCCATCCCGTGGCAACACTGTTGTTTGGGTGGTCGTTGATCGATTCTCCAAGATGGCACATTTCATCCCTCTTCCTGGTCTTCCTTCAGCGCCTCAGTTGGCTAAACAATTTTTTGTACACATTTTTCGTCTTCACGGGTTGCCCACACAAATAGTCTCGGATAGAGGCGTCCAATTCGTGTCAAAATTCTGGAGGGCTCTCTGTAAACAACTCAAGATTAAATTAAACTTTTCTTCTGCATATCATCCTCAATCCAATGGACAAGTAGAAAGAATTAACCAGGTCTTGGGTGATTATTTACGACATTTTGTTTCCTCCCGCCAGGATGATTGGGCAGATCTTCTACCATGGGCCGAATTCTCGTATAACTTTAGAGTCTCTGAATCTTCCTCCAAATCCCCATTTTTCGTGGTGTACGGCCGTCACCCTCTTCCCCCCCTCCCTACTCCCTTGCCCTCTGGTTTGCCCGCGGTAGATGAAGTGACTCGTGATCTTTCCACCATATGGAAAGAGACCCAAAATTCTCTCTTACAGGCTTCATCTCGCATGAAAAAGTTTGCCGATAAGAAAAGAAGAGCTCCCCCCATTTTTGCTCCCGGAGACAAGGTATGGCTCTCCGCTAAATATGTCCGCTTTCGTGTCCCCAGTTACAAACTGGGTCCACGCTATCTTGGTCCCTTCAAAGTCTTGTGCCAAATTAATCCTGTCTCTTACAAACTTCTTCTTCCTCCTTCTCTCCGTATTCCTAATGCCTTTCATGTCTCTCTTCTTAAACCACTCATCATCAACCGTTTCTCTCCCAAATTAGTTTCTCCCACTCCTGTCTCCGGTTCTTCTGACGTCTTCTCAGTGAAAGAGATACTGGCCTCCAAGACGGTCAGAGGAAAAAAGTTCTTTTTGGTGGATTGGGAGGGCTGTGGACCTGAAGAGAGATCCTGGGAACCTGAGGACAACATCCTAGACAAAAGTCTGCTCCTCAGGTTCTCAGGCTCTAAGAAGAGGGGGAGACCCAAGGGGGGGGGTACTGTTACGCCGAGCGCTCCGGGTCCCCGCTCCTCCCCGGAGCGCTCGCTTCTCTCTCGCTACCGCAGCGCTCCGGGCAGCTCCACTGACCCGGTGCGCTGCGATACCGTCTCCAGCCGGGATGCGATTCGCGATGCGGGTAGCGCCCGCTCGCGATGCGCATCCCGGCTCCCGTACCTGACTCGCTCTCCGTCTGTCCTGTCCCGGCGCGCGCGGCCCCGCTCCCTAGGGCGCGCGCGCGCCGGGTCTCTGCGATTTAAAGGGCCACTGCGCCGCTGATTGGCGCAGTGGTTCCAATTAGTATGTTCACCTGTGCACTCCCTATTTATACCTCACTTCCCCTTCACTCCCTCGCCGGATCTTGTTGCCATTGTGCCAGTGAAAGCGTTTCCTTGTGTGTTCCTAGCCTGTGTTCCAGACCTCCTGCCGTTGCCCCTGACTACGATTCTTGCTGCCTGCCCCGACCTTCTGCTACGTCCGACCTTGCTTCTGTCTACTCCCTTGTACCGCGCCTATCTTCAGCAGTCAGAGAGGTTGAGCCGTTGCTAGTGGATACGACCTGGTCACTACCGCCGCAGCAAGACCATCCCGCTTTGCGGCGGGCTCTGGTGAAAACCAGTAGTGACTTAGAACCGATCCACTAGCACGGTCCACGCCAATCCCTCTCTGGCACAGAGGATCCACTACCTGCCAGCCGGCATCGTGACACTCATCTTGTTTTTTTGCCTTCCTCTGGATCAACACAGTAGGGCTTTAGGTTGAACTTGATGGACTCTGATATATTCATATATTTCTCCACAAGAATACATACAGTAGAGAAATTCTCCTGAATTTGATGGATATTGCATATGCTTTACCAAGGTATTGATACAATAATAATACCAAGATTTGAATAATAATACAACAGATATTAACATTCATTTATCTGTATCTCACCTTACTGAGTTCCAAGATTCTTTTGGTCTCACCATGTGAAGTGGTTGATGTTTTTTTAATAAGTAAGGCTGCTTTGGGTCCTCTAAGTTTAAGTGGCGGATATGGTGGTACAAGTGATCCGGTCTGTGTCAGCTTAGACTGGAACATCTGATTGATTACCACATTTTCACTTGCTATAAAGAGTTGTATAACAATTATAATCTGGTCACTGTGATAGAGTCTTTGTATGTGAACATTCACATATATATTATATAAAAAAAAAAAAAAAAAACATGCATTCATGACCAAATTGTACTTTATTATTATTATTCATCAAAACTTTCACTGCACTTTAGACTTGTCCTGATGTTCCACTGGTGGAGAAACATTTTTAATATTATTTAATATGTGCCACATAAGAAGCTAAGTGATACTAGGATTCATCGGGATATACTTAGTCCCTCTCTATGTGATTCTGAATGCTCATATAATGCACATGATTTGTAGACACAAATAAAAGAGAAACAATTATTTCACAATTACATCTCTTTAAGACTGGGCAATGCAGTAGACTTAAAAACAAGGTTTACCACTTAATACTTCTTAGGGCCATTCATTTTTACCACATAAGTGCTTCCATTAATAATTATTATATAGATCTGTAAATAATCTGTAAGACTTAGCTTTTTGCATAAGCAATGTTTTCCATGTTGTCAGGCCCAAGGCCTGATTATTAGAATCCTATATGTGTATTATAATTATAACTGTGTGATGTATTATCCAAGCCATGGGTGAGAGGTCATTCAGCTGTGGGTTTGTGTATTGCATTTTATTGGGGGTCTGGCTGTTTGTTTACATCTCCTTTGAAGTCAAATGCTTTTTTGAAGTCATGCACTCTGGTCCCATCATATAATCACACAGATAAGGGTCCAGGAAGAGAGAAGACCCCCTGGTGGGATCAGAGGGGAGGGGGGAATGGAGTCTCCCTCCCAAGAAAGCAGATATGATATTTAAAACGATGCTAGACTCACGGTGCTGAATGCTGTGCCAAAGCTGACAAGACCATCCTAAGAGCAGCACTCTCATGGACTGATACCATCATGCTGTAAGAACTTAATCTTTTGTTTTCTGAACTTGTCTTGCCAAAACTCTTTTATATATTTTTGTAACTGTATGTCATTTGTTTATTTTTATGCATAGCACTGTGATACCTTTTATCAGATTAAATGTTTAATTAATCAGCTCTGGTCTTTGATCTCTAAATATATGAGCTCACTTTTCTGAAGGCAGCTCTGGTGGAAACACGTTTATCTAAGGGTTAATTTGGTGACTTGCTGGGACTAGTAGTGGATACCCAGAGGTCTGGCGGCTTTAACCCTTGCACCATCACACTCTCTCTAATGTCTTGGCTGGACCGATAGGGTGTGATCGTGACACATGTGATCACCCACTGTTCTTGAATGGGCCATAAGCTAAAAAGTATATTATGCTAAGTAAGGTTATAAGGTATAGAACATGGGGGAAAAAAGTGTCTAAAGTTATAGCTGGCATTCCTTTTCTCAAAGCAAAGATTTAGGGGGTAATTTATGAAGGTCCAAATCGGTTCTCAATTCTGTAAAGCCACCTCACACATCGACTTTCATCGGCGTATACGGTTTTCTATGCCAGCAAACAGTTTACGCACTGATTTATGACATGCAATAGTTTTTTGCAGTGGCCATTCTAGCTGGGACCACGGGCAGGCAGTACATCGAGCTGACTGAGAAGTGCGCTCCACATTAGCTCTACAAACATTGGCCAGTGTTTTAAAATTTGCTAAAATCCATGGGAAACTGAAACTATGTTAGCAGCAGTGCTGCTCCATCACTTCTCCTCTTGCCCAGCGATGAGCTGATTTGCTGCTTCATGTACATAAAACTCTACCCTTCCTCTCTCTTACAGGAAAGTTCTAGGGTTAGGGCACCAACATGGGTCCTGTCTCACTTCTCTGCTGTAAGAGAGAGGCAAGGAGGAGGTGTGCCAATGAAATGAACATTGCTGGCTGTGAAGGAGGCGTGAAGAGACTGCATCGGACTTGACGTGGTTTCAGTTTCCCATGGGGTTGCGCTTGGCACACACTAGTGCACCTCAAAAATAAAAGTCATGAATGTTAATAAATGACCCCCTTGAGGTACGTTCACACATTCATATTTTCTGCTACAGATCTGCTGTTGCAGATTTTGCTACCCATTGAAGTCAATGGGCAGCAAAATCTGCAGCAGCAAATCTGTATAAAAAACATACCCTTAGTGTCAATATCAAAATACTCTGATAAAGGCAGAGTAGTTTTTGTTGATCCAATTACTCCCCTCTGGGGAACTGGGGAACATTACGTGAAACCTTTCCTAGCTCCTCCCTTAGCTTTATCCCAGATCTTGCTTATTCTAAGCAGAATTTGTAATAAAGAGGTTGTCCAGGATTTAAAATGGGCACTGTTTCTAGAAAGACCAAACAGACCCATCTACCTGTGCATATTTGTCTATGATCGTAGCTTGGTATATCAGCTCAGCTGCATTTACTTAAAGGGGTACTCCACCCCTAGACATCTTATTCCCTATTAAAAGGATAGGGGATGAGATGTCTGATCACGGGGGGTACCGCCGCTGGGACCCCCTGCGATCTCTGCTGCGGTACCCCAGTCATCCGGTGCATGGAGCCAACTTCGCTCCCTGACAGATCATTAGAGATGGAGCGCTGGAGGCTCGTGATGTCATGGCCACGCCCCCTCGTGATGTCATGCCCTCCCTCTCAATGCAAGTCTATGGGAGGGGGTGGGAATTGCATTGAGGGGGTGTCGCGTGACGGCACAAGGGGGCGTGGTCATGATGTCACGAGCCTCTGGCGCCGCAGCCACCGCCGGGTGCTGCAGGGAGATTTTGGGGTGTCTCCCTTTAAATGAGGCTGAACTGACACAATCCACAGAGCATGGTGCTGTTTTTAGGGAACAATATAAAAGAAGACACTCTTTCCTATGCTGGACAACTCAATATGTTTTAGAATGAAAACTTTGATTTTAGGATAAAAAAACAAAACAAAAAAACAACAGGCATTTACTACAAGGAATCAATTTTACTACTACATTTACTAATTCAGAATATAATTCTATTTTGCAACATACTGAACATCCTCCAGGTAAACACAGTATGAAGTATTAGCACAAACAACTGCTTTAAGCTTGCAGTAGATGTAAGTGGCCCATGTCTATTTTAATATTGACTAGCTGAGTACCCGGCGTTGCCCGGTTTTCCTTCCTAATCCTTGTCGGGGAGGAAAATAAACAAAGGTGGAAGCTTTTGACTTCATATCCCGTCCTCATATATTGTTGCCATATCCCAACCCCACATCCCGACCTCCTATCCCGACCTCCTGTCCCGACCTCCTATACCGTCCTCCTATCCCGTCCTCCTATCCCGACCTCCTATGCCGTCCTCCTATGCCGTCCTCCTATGCCGTCCTCCTATGCCGTCCTCCTATCCCGTCCTCCTATCCCGTCCTCCTATCCAGTCCTCCTATCCCCACCTCCTGTCCTCCAATCTCGAGCTCCTATCCTGACCTCCTATCCCGTCCTCCTTTCTCGACCTCCTATCTCAACCAACTATCTCAACCTCCTATCCCGTCCTCCTTTCCCGTCCTCATATCTCGACCTCCTATCCAGACCTCCTATCCCGTCCTCATATCCCGTCCTGCTATCCTGTCCTCCTATCCCGACCTCCTACCTGACCTCCTATCCCGACGTCCCATCCCGACCTCCCATCCCGTCCTCATATCCCGACCCGTACCTCCTATCCTGTCCTCCTATCTCGACCTCCTGTCCCGTCCTCCTATCCCGACCTCCTATCCCATCCTCCTATCCTGTCCTCCAATCTCAAGCTCCTATTCCGACCTCCAATCCCGTCCTCCTTTCTCGACCTCCTATCCCGACCTACTATCCTGTCCTCCTATCCCGTCCTCCTTTCCCATCCTCCTTTCCCGTTCTCATATCGCGACCTCCTATCCAGACCTCCTATCCTGTCCTCATATCCTGTCCTCCTATCCCGACCTCCTACCTGACCTCCTATCCCAACCTCCTATCCCAAACTCCCATCCCGTCCTCATATCCCGACCCGTAATATATGTACCAGGTATTGAAATATCTCCAGCCGTACAGAAATTATATGGGAACATACATTTCCCATTGATTTGCATGGGACTTTAAACAAAAAACCCGACCCTCACAAATGGGGGTAGTTAAGGGTTAAATTAACTATCCTATATTTTAAGTGGACATATAAGTAACATGTGACCAGGTATTATCGAAATATCTCCAGCCGTTTGGAAGTTATGCAGTAACATATATTTCCCATAGACTTGCATAGTACTTTAAACATAAACCCCGCCCCTTTCAAATGTGGGTGAGTAAGGGTTAAATCACCTATCCTATGTTTGTTGTTGACATATAAGTAACGTGTGCCAAATTTCATGTTAATATCTTTAGCTGTTTGAAAGTTTTTGTGGAACATACACACGAACATACACACATACATACACACATACATACACACACACACGTTGAGTTTTATATATATATATATATATATATATATATATATATATATATATAGATAGATAATGATAATAATTAGTTATTGCATATTTTTCTATAGAAATTTCCTTGGATAAATATAGTTTCCTACATTCCATGACTTGTGTGATTGACTCTTATGTTTCAAGCATATCCCAAAATAAACACTATAAGGGAGATTTATCAAGCTTCGGAGTAGATTTTTTTTTGCGTAAAAAAGTTTCACGTACTTGCGCACGTGCGACTTTTCCATACATGCTGCGACTTTTTGATTTTTGCTTATTCCAAAGCGCATTTCTGAAATCTGTTCACAAAGAAATTTTTTTTTTTTTTTACTTTGCAGTGGTCATGTATTTATCAAATGCGATAGTCAGTATTTATGAAGAAAAAAAGTCACATCTCCATTGAAAAGTTGCATATGTATTTCAGGTCCAACCTGGCTTACAGAAAGTGCATATGTCTGCAGAAAAGGACATTAAAACCCACTTTAACAACTGTTCTTGTTCTGCATCATTAAAAACAAAGCTACTAGATTAATGCTAATTATAGAAAAAATGTATTATATAACTAATAACTATTAATTTTAGGGTTGAAAATACACACTGTACACCTTGCTCATTTTAGGACACGTACATTCTGGCGTTCCCACTGAATTTTAAAATTAATACTGTGTTAAAATAGAATAAGGCACAAAATAATTGTGTAAGAATTTTTACAGACTACGTAAAAAAATGTTTCCTTAACCTCTTAGGGACCAGGGTTTTTTCAGTTTTTGCACTTTTGTTTTTTCCTCCTTACCTTTAAAAAATCATAACTTTTTACCCAAAAACCTATGGCAAAATGGAAAAAATAATAATTGTGCGACAAAATTGAAGAAAAAACACCCTTTTGTAACTTTTGGGGGCTTCTGTTTCTAGGAAGCAATATTTTCGTTAAAAATGGCACTTTATCTTTATTCTGTAGGTCCATATGATTAAAATGATACCCTACTTATATAGGTTTGATTTTGTCATGCTTCTGAAAAAAATCATAACTACATGCAGCAAAATTTATGTTTAACCCCTTAAGGACCAAGCCCATTTTCACCTTTAGGACCAGGCCAATTTTATTTTTGGGTTTTCGTTGTTTCCTCCTCGCCTTCTAAAATCCATAACTCCTTTATATTTCCATCTACAGACCCTTATAAGGGCTTGTTTTTTTCGTGACCAATTGTACTTTGTAATGAAACCTCTCAGTTTACCATAAAATGTACGGCGAACCCCCCCAAAAAAATTTTAGGGATGAAATTTTAATGAAAACCACAATTTTGCTAATTTTGGAGGGTTTTGTGTTCACACTATAGACTTTACGGTAAAAATGACATGTGTTCTTTATTCTGTAGGTCAATACAATTAAAATGATACCCATGGCTAGATACTTATATATTTTTGTACCGCTTAAAAAAAATCTAAAACTTTTTGCACAAAATCAGTATTCTAAAATCACCCTATTTTGACCACCTATAACTTTTTCATTTTTCCATATATAGGGCAGTATGAGGGCTCATTTTTTGCGCCATCATCTGTACTTTTTATTGATACTACATTTGCATATATAAAACATTTAGATAATTTTTTAATAATTTATTTTCATAAAATGTGACCAAAAAAGCATTTTTGGCTTTAAAATTTTTTACGTTTACGCCATTCACCTTACGGGATAATTAACATTATATTTTGATAGTAAAGACCTTTACTCACGTGGCAATACCAAATATGTTTATTTAAAAAAATTACGCTTTTTGGGGTAAAATGGGAAAAACGGGCAATTTTCATTTTTATTGGGGGGAGGGGATTTTTCACTTTTTTTTACTTTTTATTTTAACATTTTCAACTTTTTTTTAAACACTTTTTATCTATCAACTTTTTTTTAAACACTATCTATAGCAATCCTTTGATTGCTAATACTGTTCAGTGCTATGTATAGGATATAGCATTGATCAGTATTATCAGTGATCTTCTGCTCTGGTCTGCTCGATCTCAGACCAGAGCAGAAGACCCCGGGAGACGGCCGGAGCCAGGTGAGGGGACCTGCGGCCGCCATGCTGGATGATCGGATTGCCGCGGCAGCACTGCGGGCAATCTGATCATCCATTCAAAGTACCGCACTGCCACAGATGCCGTGATCTGTATTGATCACGGCATCTGAGGGGTTAATGGCGGATGTCCGCGCGATCGTGGATGTCGGCCATTATCGGCGGGTCCCCGGCTGCTGCTAGCAGCCAGAACCTACCGTGTATGATGCGAGCACCGTTCCGATGCTCGCGGTCATACAGAGGATGTAAATGTACGTCCTGGTGCGGGAAGTCCCGCCAAACCAGGACGTACATTTACGTCCGTGGTCGTTAAGGGGTTAAAATTGTCATCTTCTGACCCCCGATAAAAATTTTTTTCCATTTACGGGGCTGTATGAGGGCTAATTTTTTTGTGCCGTGATCTGAAGTTTTTTATGGGTACCATTTATGTATTGATTGGACTTTTTTTATCGCTTTTTATAAATTTTTTTCATGATATAAAAAGTGACCAAAAAATAAGCTGTTTTGGACTTTGGAATTTTTTTTTGCGCGTACACCATTGACCGTGCAGTTTAATTAACTATGTATTTTTATAATTCGTACATTTCCACATGCAGCAATACCACATATATATATTTTTTTATCTACACTGTGTTTGTTTGTTTTTTAAATGGGAGGGTGATTCTTACTTTTAAGATTAAATGGTCTTTATTACCTTTTTTTTCTTCATTTTTTGCATGTTATAGCCCCCATAGGGGACTATAACATGCAGTACATTGATCTCTCATACTGTTCAATGCTATGCCATAGCATAGCATTGATCAGTGTTTTTGCAGCTTGACTGCTCATGCCTGAAGGCACCCTCCTTGTGTCCTCCAGCTGTTCGGGACATGGCGATTTCCCACTGAGCTAACCGGCACTTATTAGCCTGACACAGCGATCAACCCACACGCTATTAGCCACGGGTCCCTGCTGTTGCTAGGTGCTGGGCCCGACCCGCTATGACGCAGGGCTACGGCGTGGCCCCGCGTTATAGAAAGGGAAAGGACCCAGGACGTATGTATGTCCTAGGTCGGGAAGTGGTTAAAAAATGCTTTTGTAAGCGGGTTTCCAGGGTTTTGCTTATGTGTGATTTATTTATCAATTTGATACATAGATTGCACGTGAGCAAAAGTAAGTTAAAAAAAATAGTCATATAAAAGCCATACGTTTAAAAAGAATGATAAATCTCCTTCTATATAATCCCTCATCAACTCCTGCATTTCTCAGATATGAGATATACTGACAGGGCTCCAATTACTGAATGATAAAAGATAAAACCATTGATTGATACTTTCCTAGGTGAATGATGAATATATAATAACTACAGCAAATTGGAGCTCAGCTAAGCAAGACAAGCATTAATATGATCAGCATAGCCTCCTAACCATGGTGGATTATAATCATTATTCTTATCAGAATTCACTGCTCCGGAGGGCAGAGTTCCAGATCAATAAATATGCAGCCAATATTCCTACACATGATGTGTATTTGATATTTAAATAGATTTAACAAGTATAGTTCCTATTGTTAATTATATTAAAAAGATGTATGTATTCAAATTCTTATTTATCTTTTTTTTTTCCAATAGTAAATGTTTATGAAAGTTTTTCGGTACAAGATACAGAAAGTAACAAAATAATGAGGGAGAAATTCCCTCAATGAACATGGACATGGAACTTTCATGAAGAAATGTTAACATCAGAATATATGGTAGAGTCGAAATGCTGTCATACAATGAAAATAGTAAAAACAAATGCTATAGTCATGAGATACATATTCTTATGATCATTATTATTAGTATTAATATTTATAATAATGATAGTAATGTCCTCTAGTTTCACATGAATGAACCCACAAATGGATTATTTACCAGATAAAACAGAAGCTTAAAGCGACTGAATATATATATATATATATATATATATATATATATATATATATATCATTTTTATCATTTGGACATTTCCGCACGCAGCGATACCACATATGTTTATTTTTATTTACACTGTTTTTTTTTGTTTTTGTTTTGTTTTTAGGGGAAAAGGCAGCTGATTCAAACTTTTATTAGGGAAGGGGTTAAATGATCTTTATTCACTTTTTTTTTGCAATGTTATAGCTCCCATATCTTTTACATTGATCAATGGTTTCTCATAGGAAACGATTGATCAATGATTCTGCCGCTTGACTGCTCACGCCTGGATCTCAGGCACTGAGCAGTCATTCGGCGATCGGACACCAGGAGGCAAGGTAAGGGTCCCTCCTGCTGTGTCACAGCTTTTCTGGATGCCGCGAATAAATATAAAAGCGTAATGATTTTTTGAAGGTGAGGAGGAAAAAACAAAAACATAATGGGCTGAGTCCTTAAGGGGTTAAACATACAATTTTTTTTGAAGTTTGTGATTTTTTTTTAAATAAGTACAATAATAGCAAAACTCGTAACCATGGGTATTATTTTAATTATATTGGCCCACAGAATAAGGAAAACAAGTCAATTTTACTGGAAAGTGTACAGCAGGAAAACAAAACCTCCCAATAGTTGCTAAATTGTGTTTTTCTTTTCAATTTCTTGGCCTGGTCCTTAAAGGGGTACTCCGGCCCTAAGACATCTTATCCTCTATCCAAAGGATAGGGGATAAGATGTCTGATCACGGGGGTCCTGCCGCTTGGGACCCCGCAATCTCTCATGCAGCACCCACCTGTGTAAGCTGCACATAGCTCTGAAGGCTCCGAGTCTGAAGCCTCATGAGTACAGGGCCGGAGTATTGTGATGTCATGACTCCGCCCCCCATGTGACGTCACACCCCGTCCCCTCAATGCAAGTCTATGGGAGGGGTCGTGATGGCAGTCATGCCCCCTCCCATAGACTTGCATTGAGGGGGCGGGATGTGACATCACACAGGGGCGGAGTATTGACATCACGATACTCCGGCCCCATAGTCTTCAGACTCGGAGCCTCCAGCACTGCGTGCAGCTCACACAGCTGGGTGCTGCATGAGAGATTTCGGGGGTCCCCGGCGATCAGACATCTTATCTCCTATCCTTTGGATAAGGGCTGGAGTACCCCTTTAAGGCCAAAATGGGCTTGGTACTTAAGGGGTTAAAAACTGATGTGCATGATGCAAAGGCTGTAATTTCTTGCACAAGTGGTTAATCAATGTGCCACACTTAAGACACAACACTTTTTTGGGGGGAAAAAAGTGGCAGGAAAAAAGAAAATACATTGATAAATATGGGCTATGCTGTACAATATCATACAGAATTAAATCCATAGATTTAGTCATGTAAGATCCCATGGGTGACCTCAGACCACCGCTGATTTCCAGGATGGCAGAAAACTTTTTAGTACTGCTTAGATATTTCTGTTGTCACCACATTCTAAGCAGAAGCCCAAGGATATAAAATAAAATCAAAACAATAATTTATGGTAAGCTTGTTGTAGAAAAACATGATCTTAATATATTACTACTTCTCTGTCTAGAACCGCTGACGGAAAACACATAAAGAAAAATGTATTAAGTGTTTTACATCATAATAATAACTAATATAATTTAACTTACTTTTCAAGGCAAAGAGAAGATTCTGAGACAATACATCTTTATTTTTCTCAATTGCTCCAGAAATGTCATATGTTACCTGGGGGGAACAAAGTCATATAACAAATAAAATATCAGCTCTTGTTATTAACCCAAATCTTTTGAAGATAATTAAGAAAAAATGTCAACATGTGATTTTATACAACTATTATTGTCATTACTACTCTTAAGGGAATAATTACAGTTGTGCCTTGTAGCAATGCAGAGATTACATGGAACAGCCATGCTTAAAATGAGATTTACATGCCCCTTAATGCCCTTTCAATGATACCTTTGAAGAAGCTGTACATTTGGGATTCTAGGAAGGCATAGACATATGTTTCCCCAGATATTCCTCAGGTCATATAAAAACAATATTTACAACAATATGAATGGCCATTCTAATGCAAAATTGTTTGCTTAGTGAAAAATATTGAACATTTGTACAGGCTTATTTTCTTACATAGTAGTAAAGAAAACATTGTACTTAAAGGGGTACTCTGCCCCTAGACATCTTATCCCCTATCCAAAGGATAGGAGATAAGATGTCTGATCATGGGGGTCCCACTACTGGGGTCCCCCGCGATCTCCCTGCTGCAATCGGCATCCATTAAGAGCATTAGTTGCAGCACCGGAAGCTCGTGACGTCACGCCCGCGCCCCATTCGTACCATCATGCCCCCACTCATAGACTTGAATTGAGGAGGCATGGCTGGGACGTCACAAGTGGGGCCCCGGCACGCAGCAAAGTTCACTCCGTGCATCGGATGTCTGGAGTGCCGCAGCCAAGATCGTCGGGGGTCCCCAGCGGCGGAACCCCCATGATCAGGCATCTTATCCCCTGTCCTTTGGATAGGGGATAAGATGTCTAGGGATGGAGTACCCCTTTAAAAACAAAAAAAAATGGTGCACATTTTATAGTGGATTGTGATGCAGATTTTAAATCTACAATTTATTTTAATGATATAATCCTCGTGGAAACATGCAGAAAAGTGATTATTTTTTCAACTCTGCAAGTTATTTAAAAAAAAACGTGGATTTATCACTGTGGCTTGGCATTTCCCACTGAAGTTTAGTCGTAATCGCTTGCTTTGGTATCATAGTTTTTTCTTATTGTCCTCTAAAACTGCCCAGCAAACACATCTTCCTCCTTAAGCCACTGGGTGACTCTTACTTATGACTGAATAAAGAGTATAAGCCTATTCCTTAGTATGTGATGAGATTATTCTATGTTGCGTTATTATCTTCCTTCTTGAATGGAGTGGCAGGTCAAACATGCATGTCACTACTCCATTCATTCACTGTGTTTGCTGCTGAAGATAACTGAATGGCTCCTATAGAAACTGAACAGAGTGGCCACATGCATGTATTCTCCATTCTGACGGGAGACTTCCTCGTTCTCTAGATCATGGTGGTCTTGGGGTAACCCTGTGATCAGATCATGTGGATAGGGAATAACTTGTGGGACACAACTCAAGGGAGTGAATAGGAGTTTGACTACAAGATTTTTCTACAAGATTTTACAGGATATTTACATTATGTGCTTCAGACCATCTACATAGGAAAGTTGCACTGAACTGTAACTACACTGAACTGTAACTACACACATAAATGGGCCATAACAATGTTTCCTTCTAAGCACATGTGACATGCATAGTTGTCTAGCTAGTAACTAGTTAATAACATGAATCATCATCTGAACTATTTGAATGTATTTGTAGAAATTGAAATAAGGTATTTTGTACAAATCTTAATTTAAAAATGCATTTGACATGTGTGTATATATATATATATATATATATATATATATATATATATATAAATTGTCTCTTCATGAAGAGGAAATTGGCTCTTCATATTAAACAATTCTCTTTTAAAGAATATTAGCACTAAAAAAAAAAAAAGATCACAATGTTTCTAATCTTGTACTGCTTAACCCCTAAAGAACTGGGCCAATTTTTTGAAGGGAGGTTTATTTATTTACTCATCACCTTCTATTAGGCATAACACTTTCAATTTTCCACTTGTAGACCCCTATGAGGGCTTGTTTTTGTGCCACCAACTGGACTTTGTAAAGACATCTATTTTACCACCAAATCTACTTCGCACTTTTCAGCACAAATGACACATTGGCCCTCATTTACTATTGCAAACCCGACATGCTATGTCGGGTTGTGCACCAGATCCTGACGCATTGCACCGGAAATTATGTCTGCGCCAGAATTTGTGCCAGAATTTGCACCAGAAAACAGGAAACAGGCCATCAGGAAACAGGGACGTGGTTATCAAAAAGGGGCGTGTTTCTGACATTTTCACAAATAGCCAACATATTTACTAAGGTTTCCACAGAAAATGTGGTGGATTTCAGCTGAGGAAGACCTGACAGATCAGAGCATATGTAAAACAAAAGCAAAATATGGGGAAAGTGGAAAATGTAGGGAAACATTAGTAAATACCGTGGAAAAAAATTGTAGGGAATTGTAGGGAATTAAATTAAGTAAATCAGGGCCAATATCTTTATTCTGTTGGTCTGTACGACTACAACAATATGCAACTTGTACATTGGACATTTACACACGCGGAGATATGACATATGTTTATTTTTGTTTACATTGATTTATTAAAAATAATGGTAAAAGGGGAGTGATTCAAACTTTTATTAAGTATTAACTGATAAAAGGGCATACAAAGAATCCACCAAGTCCAAAAGAAAGGAGAGTGTTAGTCAGTGACCAAATAACTGAATACAATACCTGTCAGAATCTATAGGGTTAAAAGGTTCTGACAGGTTCTTTATTTGCTTGTGAGGACACCAATGAGTGGTGAGATTTGGAGGATGAGGATACAGATGAGGATATTGATGGTCCATCTGTATACAAGTCAAGACCTCTTTACTCTCAGGTTGTGAAGGGTGTGGTGGCCCCTCCTAAAAGGGGGGTTACTATCAGAATCTATAGGGTTAAAAGGTTCTGACAGGTTCTTTGTTTGCTTTTGTTGCCAGGTTACACCTAGCTGTCTAGATGGTCAGCCGACCGCTTGATGAGAGCACCTGTGAGTTGCCTATTTAACCTGGCAGTTGGCTCTCAGTCTGCACCTGTGAAAGTCTTTTTGCTTCAGTAGCTAGCGTGTATTCCCTACTTCTCCTGTATTACCTGGCATCTTTGACTTTTGGCTTTCATCTCGACTTCTCTCTGGTATTAGCGACTTGGTACTTTGACTTCTCCTGGCTTTGACGCGGTTAGTTCACTCTTGACTATTGTGTGAGTGTTTAGTCGTATTTTGTTAGTCTGTCTGTTATCCCACTGTCCCTGGACCTAGTCAGTGTCATTGTAGTTTATTATTTTGACAATTACTCACCTTACGTATACAGGAAGGGACTGTGTTCATGGTTATGGATCTGTCATTTAGGGCAGGTACATAAGTAGGCAGGGATAGGGGGGAGCAGGCATGATTATTGTGCACTCATTCCCTGCCCTATACATGTCAATACCTATCTAGAGTCACTGAGCAACACATGAAAAAAGCTTTATTAAATATATACCTCAATGTTAAAATGCACTTAAAAGAATCAGCAGCAAACTTAGATATCCTCTCCTACAGCATAGATCAGAGGGCGGAGATCAGCAGAACCAGATATAGGAGATTGTG